>NW_019211454.1:69114350-69333997 GCF_002443255.2 Varroa destructor
ATATATAGTGTGTATTTTTCACTCAGAGTTGGGATAGATCGTTTTTAATCGTTCTTTTCTAGCTTTCTCGTTGCAGGGGTGATGGTCCCTGTGACGAGTGCGATGCGAGTCCTGTGGTACCTCCATCTGGCACTTTGTTGCACTATGGTAGCCCAGCCTTGAGCACAAAGAATCTATCCCAGCGCTCACTCAACAGCTCTCTCTATTCATTGTCCCAAACACAACTATTAGCATATAACAATCGTCAGCACAGTCATGCGCGTGTAATACGATAGCACTCTAGACAGACTATTCAAAGACCTATAGAACCCAGCGGCGACCCACACACTGCTATCAACTAGACCCAAAAGCTCCACGGAGCAGCAGAGTGTTTTTACAAGATGATAAAGAACAATTGCTATTAGCCAACCAATTGGCGCTGGCGGCAGTGCGCCGTGATGGCGCTGGCCGCATCCACCGAAATAGATATGCGTTTTTTTTCTGGGGTTCTGAGTAGCAGTGTTCTTCGTTGTCGTCGCTATTACTGATGTCATCGCTGTCATCCGCGTTTGCTGATCAGGATCAGGTGAAATTTTTTTACCCTGCGCTGGTAACAACACTATTAACGTCGGTGATAAATCACTACGGCTTTTTTAAGCATTTTACAGGACTTTGTATTTGGTCCCATTGGAACATTCAAAAAGGCTAATGAAGCCGCGTTTGCCTCTTGTTTCTCTCTTTATTCAATAAGGCACGCTATCCAGTTTTGCTTAGACTTATTGCTAGTACTGAACGTTTAACCTGATTCGAAATGGGCGTAGTTCATTACAGAGCCCTATCTACAATGCAAACATGTACCTCAATAAAGAACCCGCTATGTATGTACTGTGGGAACAGATTGAAATCCGTACTTTATTCCGTAATAAATGAGAACGTAATAAAATTCATCATGTGATGGCTAGCCTTAGGATCTGGATTGATTGATAAAGGATTTCCGGTTGTTTAGACATAATTATTAATATTGGTTTCTTTCGAGTGTTTGCAAGAATTGTATCAGACAACCATGATCATCTCTAAAATTTGTGTGCCTTATAAATCTTTGACCACCAGACGATAAATTCAAAAATCCCCTACAACGTAAGGTGAATAGCTTTGAAGTCCGTAATTTGACTAAGACCGACAACAGTCTGCATTTCTTTGTGACGGTTCTGTACGCTAGAATGGTCGGTTCTACATCGTGTCAACGTAAAGCACTTAGCCGGGTTGCAAGTTAGTACCTTCAGGTTAGAATGTATCGAAGTACTTACGATAATTTCATGTCAGCCGACCGGAAGCATCCAGGTAAGTGCAGACCCAATGCATAGGACGAAGCACCTACCTCATCAATGGATAGGCGAAGGTCAGGCCTTTCCTCACGAAATTAATGTAACGTTAGCTAGTTGTTACAGCTAAGTTAAATAAAAGCATTAAATAACAGCGACATATTATTGACATTTTATTTTTGGTAGATGCGTTCTCTTCATTAATAAACTCACACAACAATATATTACTATAGTCGTCCACCGATATAGTGAAAATAAGCAAACGAGAGTTATATACTCTTCAGGCATACATAGGCCGAAGATCTTCTCAATATTGTTTCCATCACTACACATGAAGCTTAAGCGACTTGCCGCATAGTTTTTGGCTCCTTGCCAAAACATGCTAAATATATAGGCTTTTGCTTACTCCTAACATATGGGTCCTTATCGATATTATTTATATGTTAAAAGTATTCATTAGTAGTAGCTCTATACACAGAAGCAAATGCACATCCGGCCAAAATAAGTCATCTTTTCGATAATCTTTGTGACAAGACATCGTCTCATCATATGGAAGCATTGTATATCGTTAGTGCATCCTATTCACAAATCAAGATTTCAGTGATGGGTAAAGAAGAAACACCTGTTCATTGCTCATTTGCTATGCTCTTTAAGGGAATGATATCTCTGTGCGCGCCCTAATGGAATCTATTTATTTCTATACAACGAGCGATAGAGATACTGCGAGTTAAGCAGAGCCAAGTTTTCGTGGTTTAAAAAAGAGGTCTTCATTGCTTTCTTTCGTCCTTTGCCATTGACAAACGCTGTATGATGGTCACATGATTCGTCGTCTGATGATTTCGTTGCTGCTGTACAATAAACAACTTATTGTCAGGTGATCCGCTCTCGATGACGTGGATGTTGGCCCAGTGGAATGCACACCATGTTGCGCCCTCGTCTCGCGACAAACATTTGCGGTAACCCAGTTGCGTATCCGTATAGGGTTAGCTGACTTATCGTGCCTGACGGTATACTTCAGCCAAACCCGAATTGTCTAAAAGCCTTGCTGGTTTTCTGCGAATAACCTATACATTCCAATAGGGGCAAAGCGCACTTCAAAACAAGTCGTTTCCTGCCCTATGTACTATGTGAAGATGATGGCTGTCGTATTAATATCGTCATTCACGCAAAGAACCAGCGGGAAGCTTTGATGGTTTCAAATGATCATTCATCCTGAACACAAGGAAGTTTAACCCGATAAATTGCAGCTCGGCTAATGCTACGTTTTTTGCCATTCAAATGATACAACTAGCGATTACGAGCAAGAAATTATTCTGTGTAAACACCAAAAATCGTACATTCATTCGTCCATGGCTGGGTTTCTTAAAGCCAGAAGAGACCAAATGTTCCTATAGGTAAGCCCAGGGCTGCTCGTGCCGCTTAACCCGCTCAATTGCGACAATCTAGTTTCCAGCCGAGACGACATAAATGAATACATATTTCTATTGTAACCACTGATTTTGTTTCAACGACGCCGAATCGCTGCCGTTTAAATCGTTATTATGTACAGCTACACAAACATACATACATACATACGCTCGCGCTTACCCGCTCACGCATACAAGCACATACATACGTGTATATACGTTCATTGGGTCCTTTTTTAAAGGATGGTAGGCCGCTGTTTTCTTTCACTGCTATTACCGTTGACCATATCACAAGTAGTGTAGCCGCAAAGGGATCAGCAAGGAGGAATCTGTTTCGCGAGTTCGCGCTGCCGTAGTTTGTTCGTCCTGCTCCCTCGGTACTCTACAGGTGCTTACTGTATAGCACATGCATAGGTTCATAGGTCCATAAATATGCAATGCAGATAGCAGCATCATAGGAGATGAAAACAAACATGGCCGTTTGAGACAGGAAATGACGTCCGACAATGTCTTGTCGATCCGTTACCGTACAAATGTACTCACTTGACATTCGTTCACGCACAATCAGCCAGCTACTCAATGACACTTACATTCAAATAGACACGAGCACAGAGAGCTAGACTAGAAACCTTCATACCTTTGTTTTATCTCAACTTTTCCAGATTATTCGATCTTATCGACTTGGCCGGCATTATATACACTCTCATCCATAATAGGTGCTGCGTATCAGCCGTTCCATCTTCCTCATCACATAACACGACCATGAGATTTTGTTCTTCGAAAAGCATTCGAATGGCAACGCTATAGATTGGAAAGAGTAGTTAGAAAAGGCATTGGATTTAGTTTTTTCTTTTCATTGAGCTCTATTAAAATTCAAATAGACATGTGTTTAATGAGAAAAGTTTCACCTCTCCTTTTTGCTTATAGCCCACCCGATAAGGCGGCGTAAAAAGAATTGAAATACATTACAGTAAGATTCACATCTCCTGACTAACTGCCACATTATTCGCTTTAGAAATTGTCTATAGCCGAGAGTTTCCCTGCGTTTTGCCTGACGCTTCCCTGGACACATTATAATCACAGGGCATCTAAAGGGTCAATGAAAGCGGCACGGGATGTGGAACCTGAAGCACTTCTGGCCCTGTAGTAGGTGGCGCGTGGGCAAGATGGACAAGCTGTCCAGAGGCCCCAACGCCAAGGGCGTTTCCAGTTACTCCAGCTACGACAGCGGCGGCGGCGGCGGCCGCGGCTGCAGCCGCTCCGAGGACTACTGCGCCAGCACCGCCCTGCGTCGTGTGCTGCGTCTCTTTGTGTCGGCGTAGGTCGACCTTCCTCTGAAAGGCTCTACCGCAAATGTCGCAGGCGAAGGGCTTGAACCCAGTGTGTTTCCGACTGTGCGTAATTAGATTCGATGACTGACTGAACGCTTTTCCACAAACAGCACATTTATGGGGCTTCTCGCCTGTGAAACATCAAACATTATTAACACAAAGGTAATACTTAGTTTTTAACAATCATTATACTAATGCAAGAGTTACCGCTATGCGTGAAGCCTCTCCGTGTACATGAAGCCTAGTGTAAAAAGGTAATCAGATTCAGCGGACTATTTATACAAGGTATCGCCAAAACACAACCAACCTTTGGCCGCGTCCTAAGCAGATATTTGCTGTGTCCTTTCTGAAGAAAGACATTAACATTGCCCTCACGTATTGCGTTTATCACTGTGTTTCACAACGATGCGTTGGATTATCTGGATACAACAAACAAGTCGTATGTCCAAGAGAAATATATTGAAATAGTTTAATCTTGCCTAGTTTTCGACGTTTATCTGACAAGATAACTGACTGCCTGCTACGCGAACGAGCCGATCATTTTACAGTAGAAATATCTTTTTCAACAGGTGGCAACGAGAAGCCTTACAGTGAGCTCAATTCAATCTTATCCGCAGTCACCATTCTATTGGGGTCATTACTTGTTTTGGCTGAGCAACTGTCTTCGCGCCGGTTCCTTTTTCCTTGAAACCATATATAGGATCTTCTCCTTCGTCCATTTACCATTTGCAGCTTTCTGCCTCCCCTCGTTTCTACATTTCGTTTATCGGACCTAATCTCTCATATGCACACACATGCATTATACGACAAATATATATACTAATATTTAGTTCGTATTTTTGTCTCGGTTTTACTTCGTTCTGCTTTTCAATGAGATAGCTGTGTCGGTTGGGGAGCGAACAGGAAGCGAAAAATAACCCCGGTCTTGCAGTTTCCTCAACCCACGTCGCGGCGTTCTATCGGAGGAGTGGGCGACGGGATAGGGGTTCAGGAGAGCGGAGAACTGCGAAAGGAGAGAAGAAGCTGGGGAAGGCAAAGGGAGCTCGGCTGCGTTAATTCGACGAAGTCGCTGGCACCAGCAGTCGCAGGAGGAGCCTAGGAGGCAGCAGCGTGAGTAGGGCAGTCAGAGGCCGAGAAGGGTCCCCACCAGTATCTCGTAACGTTAGGGCAGCAGCTAACTGGCTAACATCATCTCCGCCCAAGCTTCGTTTTTTCGCGCGTTTGTCCGTCCGTCAGTCCATCTCTCCTCCAGGTCAGACACCACCGGCAGCGGCATAAAGCAGTTTCTCCAGACGCCCGCCTGGCTTTTCGCTTTAGTGTTGAATGGATGATGTATGGTGTATGTTGACGGTGAGCAAGCGGAAACGAGTGTGTATAGGAGCGACCGCTGTGGCCGTCGGCAGCAGCACCTCCGCCAGCCCCTCCCGTCACACACGCAATCCCACATAGCTACCCACCGCCAGGAGTCCAACAAAACGAGCAAGACTATACAGGCATCAGAATATATTGAACGCATAAAGAAAGCGTTGAGGGAGGCAGCTTTTTCAATCAAAATTCCTCGACTGCGCATCCAGTCTGCTCAGGTCCGCTCGCTCATCAGCCGCGCGTCTTCAGTTTTGAAAAGGCCGATTTATGACTGGACCATTGTTCACTTTCTCCGTCTGCGCCCTTCTCTCGCTAGCTCCGTCCGACAGTGGCGGCCGGAATATTGACTATCATTGCCGCAATGACGACAATCACCTCACAGCTCACTTAAGCCTGGCTGTTTCACCTTCAACCCCAGCAATCATTCCAGCCCGCCTTTGAGAAATGGCAGTCATCGTTACTCCCGGGGTACTAACCAGGGAAGTCTACCTCATATGCTCCATCTCTATTGCGAGATCCTTCGCAAGTTCAACCGGCAACTATACGCCAAAGAGCTTGATAGCAGTGCCAGTAATTTTCCCGTTTCAGATTTTCGGTGGCGACTGATTCTCCTCAGCTAAATTGCCCACAATTTTTTTTGCTAGCCTGTTATCGTTGGCAGATCACCTAAAGCTAAGTATATACTGCGATATGTTATTTCTCAATGATATTTTCAGTATCGGTAACACGATTGTTTCTATTGCAGATGATCATACGCCTCACCGCACTGTGTATTCACATGTAGCTCCCGTATCGTTTCTATGCATCGGCACTTCCTTTTTTACCTGAGTGATACGGGCGAGTAAATTCTAGCTTGGAGAAACAATCTCGTAAAAAGTCCTGCCACAACCAGCGCCGTTTTTGTCTTTTTCTCGCTGTGCGCACTTGCCGCCACTGCGAAAAGCAGGGCGCCGTTGCCTGTCGTCACAAGAACTCTTCGACCAGCCGTTCACGCGTCCGTCAAGGGGTGAGGGAATGGGCGGAGCCAAATGGGGTCGGTCATATTCGACCCTTCTCCCCACGACCCCGTTCACCCGTCTGCTAGGACCCCCTTACCCGTCTTGACGGATCAAAAAGTCTTCCTCTTCCTTGCCTCGTTTCCTCTGCTTGCGTCAGTAACTCTCGAGAAACTGATGCGTAAAAAAGGCTGGAGTACAACGTCGAACGGCACAGCGAGCAGAGGTAAACGAGCCCGCAAGAAAGGAATTGGAGTAGATTGAGAAAAAACATGTGAGAACCTCTTCAAGGCCCAGTTCAAGAGACCTTCGGTGCGGCGCGTCGCGTCGCGTCGCCCCGTCGTCGTTACGGCAAAGTCCCCCGCTTTGCCGCCATTCGCTGACACCTTCAACCAACGGCTTCCTGCTCTCTCCTCTCTCTCTCTCTCCCCGTCTTGCTCTGAGACGTTAGAGTCCAGCAGCTCGGCCTGTCGGATGCTTGGTTATACAGCGACCGGAATTCTTCCCGACCCCGTCGTTCTGGTATTACAGCTTTTTGGTTGCTAGGCGATGAGGAGGTAAGAGCTATCTTAGGTGGGTTTATTAAATTTCCGCCGTTGATCTCGTTCCTTTTTTCTCTATGCAGGGACGCCGCAATGCTGTAGGCAAGCGCAGAAAACCGCATTTTGCGTCAAGAGCACAGGCCACGTACGCACGCACGCACGCACGCACGCATGCACGTACGTTCATACCGCTTTTTTTTGTCAGCGCCTGACCTTCAGAGCCTCGGACAAATGAGGTCACGCGACGTCTTGCATTAAAAAGAAAGCCAAAGATAAAATAAATTATAAAATGAACAAATTAATGACTTACAAAATGCAATTTCCATATATATTTTATTACGTTGAGTATAAAAATTAATAATTACTTAATTTTTTTGTTGTTGCAATCAGCCTGTCATCTTCTCTGCATCGAATCAGTTCGCCAAGCTTGTTTAAACAGCTGGTCAACCTTTAAGTGCAACCAGCCTATAGCGAATTGTTCGATGTATGAAGTTTAAAATCAGATGTTTTGATCTCGAGAAGGCTTCAAACTCTCTAAAGCACTTCCCCTATTTGATGCACGTAGATCGGATAGTGGAATGGCGTAGATGTAAGCAATAAACAATATTTCATCCATTGTTTTATTCTGAGATCAACTAATCCGTCTAATTAATATCGGCCAACTGATCGAATTATCGGGGCGTATTGATATTTATAGCATATATGTATGCGGACATGGGAGAAACGATACATTTTCCTGTCTATCTAGTCTCATTACGGTTTCGTTTATATTGAGAACGGCTACTTATTTACAGCCTGTGTTAACAGAAGCCGGTTCGATTTCACCTGTCACCACAAATAAAAGAGGTAATACTAGTACCTTTGTCGCCGTCAGGTCGTCTTTTCATAGAAGAAGTTGGCCGGTTGAAGACAGTGGTTCAATCAATAGCTACTTTCCACCACTTGCCCTTCGAGGGCACAAATGAGTACCACCTAGCAGGTGAAACGCACAAAGCACAACTAAAATAGATGTCGGCTAAACTAAAATAGACTGCGTAATAGTATAAAGCCTATGGACTTCCGACAGAAAGAAACGTGTCCTTTTGTGGTATCAATTATGCGGTCTTCGTAGGGGTCAAGGCTGTAAACTATGAATCATGATAGCTTATACGTGGGCATATACTCCAATAACTGTTTGTGCTGTGACTGTCGTTATCTCGTTAGCCTCAAAAGAGCCCCGTTGATTAGGACAGGTGCTTGCGACACTTGGCCTTCATCCTAAAATCGATTAGATAATATTTTGTAAAAAAAAAAGAAAATAAAAATACGTGATTGAAAAAAAGGAAATAGAAAATTAAAAGCAGACAGAAAGATCGAGACTTGGTAAATACCAATATGTTCGGTTCGTACACATACAAGAAAGATCAACTAAATGTCTCCATCAACCGAGTGAATTGACTCTCCTTTATATTGCAGTATTTTTGGTTTATTAATATAGTCAGGCAAGTAGGTACACAATAGCGTTAGATGTTGGTTCAGTTTGCGACTATATCAAGCGACTATGCTGTAGAGGTTTTTAGCGGGCATCTACCTCACTTGTTCGAATCTGTCGTCTCCCCTATTATCTCCACCCTTACGGCTCGTGTGAAACAACTTTTATTAGCGTAAGAACATGGGAGAGGATGGCTTTACCTGTACCATTTTGATAAGCCAGACACACTGTTTCCAGCTTGTTAATCTAATTGTCAAAAATGGACTCGTTGCAAATGCAGCAACGGTTGCCGTCGCAGATACGAAGTACTTCATTATGACGACGCGTTGGGAAGACCTATTGCATACAATGAATCCTTTAGCTTCACTGTTCAGATAAGGATCGTGTCTGTTGTTGCGCGCGAGGCGCCTTTGAGTATTGCACGATAAGAGATGAAATGCGCGATGTTTCCGATTGCGAAGTCGCTAACGAGGTGTCCAAGTGCTGTACTTACGGGTTGGCCTCTGGTAATGGTCGCGGAGAACTTGTGAAAAGTAACTACGTGTGGACTTATGGTGCACGCTTCCTTGTCGTAGCTGATATACACATATAGCCAGCTGCCTTTGTATGCGCGGCTGGATGTGTGAGGAATGTATCTATGTATGTGTGACGTGTAGAGAACATTAGAATTCAGGGTGCGGAATCACCGGTAGTTCCGCCCGCAACCAACATCTCAATCGAGCCTACCCCGACCTCGGTCGGGTGGAGTTCCTAACCTGTCAGTCTGCTGGCCGTTTCTAGTCGAGACTTCAGCACTGACCGTACTACGTGTCCATGCGCTGATATCGTGACGCGTACAACCAGCGGAAACTAACTGTCCATCCCAGACCCACAAGAGAAGTAGCACTCTTGCTTAACACCTAAACCTCCTCGATAGTTTAGATTCTACATTGGTATTCAACACGGACAATTCCAAACAACTACCAGCTTCACTCAGAGCCGGAATTGAAAAAAGTGGCGTCGATGAGCTTTTGACGAGAGTTTACAATGAAGACGCTATGCACCAACTGATCCTGTTCCAGCCAGCTTTTGGCGATCCCGGGAGTCGATGAATTCTCGACGCTCAGTCGCAGCGCTTAGGCACCGCGTGCATCGATATAAGCTGATGCAAATTTACCGGTAATGGGCCGTCAAAGAAAAATCCGAATCCCAAGTATAGTCACTGACAGGAGCTTGAAATCATTCTACCGATAGACACCTACTTAAAGTAGCGTACTTTGGATAACATACCTAGTTTACTTCAGAATTCGATATTTGGAGTCCGTACAACTCTTCTGACTACACGTTGTCATGAAACATTGGATGATACTTATGGCTTAATCGATACTTCCCTGCGAGTAATGGCAATGCGTCAGGTAGTCGCGTAGACGCGCGTGCCCAAAAGAAGTGGACGAAAATTAATTTGCAGTTCACTAGTGAACTAAATAATCCCTAATGTTTTTTTTGGCCGATCACAGCCCATGTTCAGCAAATTATATATTCGGCAAGTCATTTAGGCGTACAGCAGAATACGTGGTAAAGATGATTTTAATATTTAATTTTCACTGTTGAAGGCTTTATGGTGTCTGAACTATCGCTGGCCCTGTCTATCGAAATACTGTACAGGTAGCTCAAGCTAATTTGATATGGAATCGAATTAAAAATACGAAATTATTTTTATCGAAGTAGCTGTTCTTCCATCCAAATGCCAGTTAATTATATAGAGGGCGCCTAATTTGAATGTTATTCAGTCATATGAAATTAAGCCTACGTTAGTCCCTTAATGTACCGGAACAAACTATTGATATCGTCCGGTGAACGAAGCTTCGAGCACTAGACGGGATGATTTTCGACAGTTACTTTGCAATCATTTCACTGGACCTCTATAGGTAGTGTGACGCGTTAGCGTCTGCCAACGCAATTAGCACAGCTGCTTACAGTGTTAGAGATAGGGATAACTATTAAAGATTTATTATGTAGCGTCTATGACTACTTCAATCTACAATGGCCGCGAGTAGAGCTAGTAAGGACAATATAGGTCCGGCTGCCTTCTTGTACACTTCAATCACATCAGAGTGTGGTTGGTCACCCACCACTGGGAGGCTCGATGCCGTAGCGTGCGCAATGGCCAGTACACCGGGTTGTAATCGACTGCACTGACAACGGAATGGCGAAATAGTTGGAGAGCAAATATCGCCGAGGTCGTTATCGTTAGGGAGGGAACTAGCATCAAGGAGGGGATCCGGGATCCTGCGACACCGTGAGGCCCCAGTCTCACGCAGTCCCTGCCCCATCTAGCGCCGCAAAGTCACTCGAGACAGTTAAAGTGGACCAGAGTGGGGTTGCACTCCTACCAGCTACTAACTATGGATAGTGACTGCGGGAGTGGTAAGCGAATCGATATAGCACTGGGACACTGGGTTCTGTCTCTTTACGACGACGACGAAGTCGATGAAGACAACGGGAGAAGTGGACAATATTTCACTCAGGAACGTTTAACCAAGCTGACCCAGCCACCGTTCTGTACCAAAGACGTCAAAGTGCCTATAACTTTACTAAAAAACGATCCAGCTTTTCGTTTTTAGCTCGGTACGTTATGTTTGCAGGTCTAATGTCAGACTTAATCGATTGTTTCGTCTTAGCAATAAATGTTTTTTTTTTATACAAAAACAAATAGTTTTACGTGCTTAAGCGCACCTACTACCTGCACTGGTTAACAGGCTGCAAGAACCAGGCGCTCGTTGCAGCGACCTATTCCAAATGAGGATTCGGTGGCAATTTAAAGAGATTCGATACTTGTAGTGCTTTTCGCCGAACTAACCGGTATTATTCACTGTGGAATTAGCTGAGCTACCCTGATGCAGTGCAGAGTCCAGCAGTCCTGTCTTTCTGCCCACACACAATGGAAGCAGGTAAGAGGGAGTTGACATAGCAGAAGCGAATGGGTTTGTTCACAGTGCCGAGTAAAAGTCAAACCTCGAGCTTCAACTCAGCACACCCTAGATATCTTCTACCACACAAGCCATTACCCAGACGATAAATCGCTGTCCTGGCAAAGGTACACCTTAGTCGAGATATCAACAACAGGTCCATTTTGGCGGAGATCTACACACAGCAGACTACGGCAGTAGAAGCAAACATCGCTGTTTTGCATCTGAAATGCCTGGACTAGCTCTAGGCATACCTTAGAAATGGCTATAGATTCCTGTTTTGGCCATGACATTGCTGCCGTCCTTATGGTAAGGCGAACACTTCCTGCATTTTTAGCACGGCACAGTCCGTTCGTAGGTCGCAATATGGGTAACAACAAGAGACTGGCTACAAAAGCGTTCGGGACTTTGCGACACATGGAATGCATCGACCTACTTCATTTCGACCCCCCCCCCCCCCCAACCTTCCGCCCGGTCCTGCATCCTCTCTGAATCAAGAACTCGCCGTGCCTAGTTGACTATGATAGATGAGTTACATTGACGGATTGGGCAGTAATAACCGCATAATAACACTGACAATAATTATAGCTAAAAGCCACAAAGAAGAAAGAGAATTATGTGGAGAAGCTCTTCGCGTAAATAAAACTGCATGATCAGTACCTGATCGAGCCTTGACCACCCTGATACTTGGATTGGCAACCTGCTGACTAGGCCTGTGACCGGACTGTATCGGAAAGCAGTCGTTCAGAATTAGGTAATTCATTTAAAACATACCAAACTTCAAGTAACTTATTTTATCGTTGCAATAATTAAAAGAGCCGACTGGTCCATGAGAAAACTATCGCTATGAAAAGCCCATATTCGTGGCTACTAGCTTATGCCGGGTGACAAACCCTTCAGCGTACGATTTCAACCCTCCTTATCTTTGCCCCGTCTCTTTTATGATCGTTTTGTGGTCACCTGCTTTTAGAAAATCGCGTCGGCATACAGACGACTTAATTTCTGGAACAATAAAAAACAAAGTCACCGGTATCTCGTATCCAATTTCGATTTCGGTCTTAGCTTATTTGAAAAGAATTTTCCGTTAAAGCCAATTTGTTCATTCGAAGATGTGCTTCCTTCTGCTCGAAGTGTGTTAGCACTTTACTTTCGTCCACTCTGGTGATCATTGAAATAATAACACGAGGCAGAGGCTTTTCGAGATACCATGTGGTGTTAAGAGCCCTTGAGCACCATCACACTAAAAACCCATGCAGGAGATGGGTAGCTTTGCACGAAAGCGCACTGGTACTCGACAGACACTTAGCTTACCCGAAAAGCAACGCGGCCTCCTGGGTCGTGGCGTTTTCTTATGTTATTATTGTTCCTGCAGGTCCACGCTATTCGTAACGCATCGCGCTAACCTAATCAAATTACGCGTACCACAGACCGTGGGCTCTCAGCAGAGATCTACACTTTACCTCAAGAACTCAAGATGGACGATGTGACAGTTGCCTCCTACGGCATTCACAATATCTCTATCCTATAACACTTTAGGCCGCTCTTTTTGCAAACATGTAGACATAGCAGTTCAACGACACTCTACGACCTGAGTCGGATATAAGTCAACAAACCATATTGTTTGACCATGTGAAGATTGAATATGAATGCAATGAAAATACATATAAATTGATGCAACCATCACACGATTACGAAAAATTGATACCGGATAAAGTGAACTGGTATTTGTTCCAGCGTCTCGGTTAATATTCCGCATCAGTTAGTTTCCCTTATTTATTTATTTGTTTTCAACGAGACTCTAATATAGATACAGGGTGATACACTCAAGTTCAGGAAAACTTTGTCCGCCTGTTTGTCGTAACAGATATACATTGACCTAAGATTTTTTGCGCTAGAAAAAGGCCAATTCAACGACACCGCCAACTTATCATAGTAAAGAACGGGGCGTCTTTTCTCAAAGCTTGAGCAAAAATTAAAGTTATCTAATTTTTCCGCGTTGGGTGACCCCCTGAAAATTAGAAGTTTTTGTCTTTCCCGAAATTGACGGTCTTCTTTATGGTTACTTTTCATGCGGAGGGTTTTCATAAGAGGAACGAGAAAGTCGTTTATAGGGTTTAGATTTAAGGGACTCAAAAAAATTATCAAAATGGCTCCATAAAGACCATTTTCGATACAGCTAGGTTTTCGATAAAGAAATTAACGACCATTTTAGAAAGGAAAATACCAACTGCCTATAGGGTAGTCCAAATAAGCTTGTTTTTTTTTTGTAGCTTTTTGTAGTTTTTTTGTATTTTAACCGTTTTAAGGCCTTAGATTTTTGTGACTTTCGGCCTGCAATCGGCTCAAAATTTTATTGCATTGGATTTTTTTGAATGTATTATATTAACATTTTTACAGATTTACACGTATCGGTATGATACGCGGTTACGGTAAAAATTATTCGCGGATTGGCAACGAAATATGATCAGTGGTTTAGGCAGTGACGCTATAATCGCAGGAAATGATAATTATATATATCAACTAACCATGACATTTTTTTGGTACAAGCAAAAAAATTTCGTTGAAATGTTTATTTTTATTCAGATACAGTCTTGGAAAGAGAAACATAGACAGGTTCCTCAATTTGATCGTATCGCCCAGTATAAACAAAAAGCAAAAAAAAAAAATTGTATATTTACGTAGAGATATTCAAAAAGCAATATGTCCAAAGTTCAGCGTTTAACGCACCAAGCAGATTATATCCCTAAAAAAATAGTTACACTGTTCATCCTAGAGTCTCTCGTTGGGAATAACCATGGTCGAAAAGCGTTTCGAAACATTAAGGGCGGAGTGGGAATACCTATGATGCTGAAAAGACAGACAAACTTATCAAAGCCAGATGCTTTCGACGATAGGCAGATTGAGCTACCAGGTGAAGCGACAAGACGCGAACAGACAGCAGGGCTGTCGGCAATGGCTGCCCTGCTATTGCTGCTCTCGCCTGTCTATCCAGTGGCGCTTGTCCTGACAAGCGGCAAAGACATCGGAAGCGTAAGAGAAGTCTCTGTCTTGAGTATGTCAGGATGAGGGCGTGAATATGATTTGTCAGGACTTGCCTTAACACCACTCTGGCAAGTAGAGCCATCGTGGGGCTGATGAGATGAAGGGGTGCTATGACGATACAGAAGGTCGCTAGGGTTTAGCAAGGTTTAAGGGGAAGACTGGGGCTGTCCACTCACATATCCACTAGATTAGGTTAAGTCAAATGTGGGGTAAAACTGGATCTGTGCGACAGTACGTGACTAAACGCGGCAATAGTAAATGCTGCCAAAAGAGCCATGAGTGACGAAGACGCAGAAAATATACGCAAAAGTGTGACAATTAACTTTGGGTTGCGTGTGACCTTTTGCGCCTGATTTTGGTCACAAGATGTTGGCCTCCATCCTTTCACGTCTTGCTTTGCACCTACACGATTTTTAGAAACTTGCGTCTCTAGGGACTATTTGAGCAGATTAATGAAATAACAGCATCGATGTCAGTATTAGTATATTCTTTATAAAGAAAGATGAGAGGGAATCATATACGATAGTTGTAGTCAGTATCCAGCTCGGTTTGCCTATTGAATCTATCCTAGCATCGACCCATGGCGAAGAGAATGGAAATAAGCTAATTGGGTTACGCCAAACTCAAACCTCGCTGATAACTTTTGCAATACCATCTTGCAGTTATAGGATTTCGGTAGCAGAAGCTTGAAGGGAACACTCTGACAAAAAGCAAACTTCAGGCACATTCTCCAGTCCTATATGAGGCTTCATAGCCCGCTTATTCCTTCCTACCTTACTCTAACCAAGATTGTCGTCTTGCACATACAGAATCTGTGAATAAGGAACATTATTATTTACAGAAATTCGATAGATAGACAACCTATTATATAGATAAATAGTCGTGTACAATCGTACTTTAGTGAATTTTTCTATAGTACTATAATTAAAATATATAAGTTTTATATAAATATATAAAGTAATATAGTTAAAAACAACTCACCAGTGTTCACTTCAGTATTTACGAGCGATGGTTAACGCTATAGACCGACACATCAATGATCATAGTCGATCATTGAGAAAGTTATTAGCAGTGTATTTTGGAATATTTGGATCATTAGGCACTGCTCTTGAAGTTTTTGAAAAGGCATTTTTAAGTTCTATAGAAGTTAGACCCGCAAACTTTGCCTTGGAAATAGATCTGAGCTGCGTGATAGGCCGGGTTCAGAAGCATGATGTATGATATGGCCCAACTAGGTCGTTCGTTGTTAACCCACTGGCCTGTCCCAACGGTACCTATCTCCTTAACCTATTTTTCTAACGCTTCTAACGCACCAACTGCTCAGTAAGCCCTCCCATACCTCCTTCACATCGCAATGTCATCATGAAGAGTTGTCAACAGGAGAGAAAACGTTCGGTACAAAATTTTCAACCGCGTTAGCCTCGTCAAGACGCTTCACAGTGACACTGAATAGGAAAAAAGGCAACGTATCGGAGCCCCAGGCGTGTTGTCACGCTCAGCTTTCAGTTGGTCTACCGATGCCCACCCCTTCGCAGTGGGCTCATATCCATTCGATGAGAAACTACCTCCACTAGGTCTGTCCGTGCGTGTCTATGTGGTCTTAGCTTCAACTAGTGGCAAAACCCGGAGGCGGTATTCGGTCTGCGTATTGGGGCGGTGCTTAAATGAACCTCTGATATCGGCGCCAGTATTCGCTGCTGTAACCGTTAAAGTGTGTGGTCTTAGGCCCGTTCCCTGCAATGGAACAAGAGCATCCATGTTCCGTCCCATCGGAGGTTCAAATGCCAACGATTCGACGTTCTGCTATTTCTACTACTACCGCTACTGCTATACTAGGTGCGCGTTTCTTTAATAATAACAGGGTCTGAGCAGGCCGAGTGCAAAGTGAGGAAAGTGAACTACGAAAGGAAGGCGGACTGACTGGAATCATGAAGCAGGGAGACGGGAGGTATTCGGTTAGTTCGTCTGTAGAGTGAGCGAGCGCGAAGGGAACTGGTCGGGCGCTTGGTCGGTTAGTCAGATGGGTGTTCTTTTTCAGTGGAATTGACAATGAACGTAGCAAATGAGACGCCGGCCTAGAGACACGCCACGAAGAAGAACTTTGTAGTCTCGATTGCAATCGTCACATCAACAACGAGTACATCACCAGCACCCGACAAAACCTACTGAGCTCTTTCTTCTAAGCAATGGACTGACCGTTCGGGGCCACGTGAACGTACCTCTCTATCTTTCTATATATATATCCCGAAGAAAAATCTACATTGTCGTCAATGGGCAGAGACAACCTGCACCGCCCCTGTCCAACATGTCAGCTCATCTTAGATCTGTATCTTTTATTACTGGAAGAGTGAGCACTGCTCGAGAAGTCGCAGATAGGCGGCATTCGTTACCATTTGGTTGGGAAGATGCGCAGAAATGTTTGTTGTCGGAGCTGGGTTTGATACCATTTGTATTTGTGGCAACAAAGGGGCATTGACTTAAATGAGAATATTGTAGGAACATTAGGAAAATGTATCTACCTCCCTTTGCATGCGTTATATGCCCTGATAGGATCAGCTTAAAATAAAGGTTGATGAGATGAATGGGCGTTTATTTGGTCTTGGTATTGATTTGTGAATAGTCGCATTTAGCAAAACGCGTGAAGCTCGAACTTGTATTACTTTACCACGGTACGCTGACTAATGCAACGATATTTTTTGTTACTATATTTCGGTTTAGCATTATATTGGAGCTTAATCGAATGATCAGTATCGCCAAAACAAAATAATTTACTTATTTGTGATTGTTTCACTTCGACCCAGGCGTAAAGCCACTCCGTAAACGAGCCTTTTATTGTAGCGTTTTCTCGTTACGGCGCAGCTAACTGTTGTTGCTTTATTGTATTAACAAAACGGAAAGATTATGGATCACCACTGAAAGAATCAAACTGCAAAAGTGTGCACGGGGTTTCAAAATGTACTATCAATGCGTCACACTGTGTCCGTCTGCGTGTAAAATTATGAACATCTATATGTTATATAAGACTACCATTCACTATCAGCGGCATTTCCCCAGGTAATCAGTAATGAGGTTAGCTGGCCTGGCGTGGCAGCGCTGGTGATCTTGTCTGAACGACAATTCGCAGTCGAACAAAATCTTTCAGAAGGAAGTAGCGCCGTTTCTCGTCAGGAACAGGGTTATTCGTAGAGAGGCGATCAGGGATCGAGGAGTTGGGAAATGGGAGGTAAAAACTCGCTGCCATCTTACTTCGACTCTAACATTTCCGAGTGTTCATCAGCTGAACATCATCGTCCGAAGTGATACGGTGGCGCAATTCGACCAAAGTCATGGTATGGTGCAGCGCGGAAGGAAGAGAGGCTCGGAGGTACGAGCGGCCCAGTCAGTACTCGCGGGCTGTCGGTCGTTCCAGCCACATCGAGAAGTCAACAGAGAGATCGGTCGCATAGCGTCATACGCACACACATCCCCATATATACAGTTACGTTATAGTTTTCTCGCGGTAACCACATTTCTCTCTCTCACAACTATCGGCCAAGTTCATCTAGGGCCATTTTGGATCAAGGCCCGGATCTTGTCCGGATCCTTGGGGACCTCTTCGATAAATGACGCCACTTTACGATCAGTGTGTCGGTTTTGGCTGAGACTCGAGACAAACGGACAATGCTAGGGCCGTTGGTCAGTTTTTTCATATTTTGCCGGCGGACATGAGCTCATCAGTCTCTCGAAGAAGAGAGCAGCCAGTTATGGGTTACGGAAAATAACAAATCTTAAGCCGATGACCAAGACAGAGCAATTGAGGTAGGCCAAATGTAGAACCTTGATTAGGTTTAATTGATTATACAATACGGTTTGCCCTAGTTACGATTAAATCGTACCCGCAAGCTGATGTGGGCCAATCAGCAGTTGAGCCTATCTTGTCATTTTACGGACGTACAAATTTATATAAGTTTTGGGTGTGCTAGAAACTAAGGAGTTCAACTAGTTGGGCACAATCCTGTCATTAGCTAATTGCCAATAAAACACTGTGCAGCAGATAGGCACCGAAGGACTCCTATACAAACAAAAAATATGCAACGATCCTGATCTAATTGTATATTTTTCTGCATAATTAAATCTCCACTAACAAGTCTATTAATAACATGCTTAAGTTTCAATAAAAGCACGTTTAGATCAGACTGTATTTTTTGATCAGAGTTTTGAGAGGTAATTCTATTTTCAGATTGTTCACTATAGAAGATTTTGAAGGAATTGTGCAAAAATCTTGTGATCCGTAAGCTTACGCGGTGTGGTGACGTATGCAGTAGACTTTATCTCAAACAATCTTTCTGAGACTTTTTTTTTTAAAAAATCTAGAAAGATTCAGTTGGATTATACATAGCTTTAATTCAAAGAACAGGGGCAGGTATGTATAACACTAATAGTTTCTAATAATATCAAAGTGGCAATAGTGAGTTCTACCTATTAGGAAACATTGTAAGATGTGTCATGTTGTCTGACGATTGTGTTATAATTTTTTCTGATAAAAGGCTCAATATCAGGGCAAGTGAAGCCGGAATTCTTAGGTTTCTGACCGCTCGAATAGAGTTTAATAGCAGAATTGTTTTTCTATGTCCAAATAAAAAAGATAGAAAAAACAGAGTAATACTATATATATATATATATATATCATAACAAAATTCTTCATTGGTTAATAGAACGATAACTGACCAGGGTCATTCGAAATTATGCTTTACAAGTAGCTAATGAAAATCTTAGCATACCTTTGTCAAATCTTGGCTCCAAAATTGTTAAGAAGCAGAAGAACGGTCCAAGTGAATGATAGTAAGGCATACTGATCCGCAAATAGGGGGCAGATTATACACTTCCCTTAGTCATCCATGGGCCGTGTGGATCTTCGATTTTAACTCAACTGAATCAAAACAAAACGCAGCTTCTACTATCGCCTTTTCTTCGAAACATGAAGGTACTGGTAGGTAATAACACATTATAGATAAAACATGATAAACCAGTTGAATCTTTACTAGAAAACATTATAACCATATGCCTTTTGTACTGTTCTGGCTAAAAAGGAACATACTCACTTTTATACAGAACAGCTGACGAACAGCCCCACATTGAGGCACTAGCCATGTTAGCAGACACCCCACAGGTTGGCAACACTCTGCAAGCGTTTTTATGAACTGCATTGGCTGTACATCCAACCACGAACGCGCCGAACGCTGGGATCGCTGTTGCGTAACAGAGCGTTACACTGGCACGCGCCTTCGTACAGCAGCACACGACCTCAACCCCAAAAGGTGCCACGATTTGGCAATAGACTACCTAGCCCGATGTTGACGAGCTACTTGAGCGAACGAGCGAGCGAGCGAGCGCGCTCTTGGCTATGTAGCTACTGTCAAGCAGAGGTCAAACGGCTACACACGTAGAACAACAGGTGTTTGTGATCAAAACAGGCGCTTGAACACCTGCTGCTCTTGCCGCTACCGCCGTAACCATTGTAACTATTGTGAGTAACATTTAAGCATTGGCTATCTCTAGCACTGACTGAGTTTTGGGAAGCCCGCCACGGTTGGTAAACGCCCTCGAATAGAAAAACCACAGCCCTGGGCTCCACACCCCGGGCACGCCCTGGCATAAAGACTCATAGTGAACGTTGTTACCGTCTAAAAGACAATAGCGACATCCAGTTAAAGTGTACAGGTTCATGCAGGCACTACACACATAATCGGCGAAATGTGCCAAAGCATGCCCTACACTATGGCAGAACAGACCTCTTGTTTAAAATGCATGTCCAGGTACACGGATTCGGCAGATGGATAAATCGTCTGCAGTAGAGATGAGCGCTCTGGTAACTGTTAATATATTGTAAGTTCGGCCCATCGGTCAGCTCATCATCCTAAACGTGTATGTGCCGTATATTGTCACTGTATAAAGTGGCAAGCGACGGAGTTGTAACAAGTCGTTGGGCTTTTACCGCGTCGTTGTAATATTTCGTACTGATCTGATCTATTCCTCGTCCTCGGCGGGGATTCATTCCCTTCCTCAACTCATCAACGCATAAGCGAGCAGACGTATCCGCCCTTCGTCCAAGTTGGCCTGAATTGGTGGCCGAGTGGTCTACCTCATGCATTCTCAAGACCACATACAGGGTGTTAACTACCGCTATAGGGAACAGCCTCGTAGAGGAAGCAAATCGGCAAATGGAAGAGATAATGGTGATGCGCATCAGAGGTACGTACGTGTACACGTCCGTAAGAATTTCTACGAGTAAATGCTTAACTCGATGACTCGATGCTTATGTCGTTCTGATTACCTTCCATCACAGAAACATCGCGGTCACTCTGTCCTCAATAGGACCGGACACATTGGAAGCTATATATACATAACTCACTACTTCGAATTATTCTAAATAATTAGCAATTCGGTTCATGGGACCAGCTTTAACTTTAACATAAGGTAACCATAAGATGATTACCTTACGCATTAGCTGATTGTGCATCCTAAAATGATTTGACAAGGGACCGTTGCGTAGGAGACTGTTTGCGGAACCCATCCGCGTTATCGATTCGGATTGCGTCGCCTCAGCTTCACTTACAAACTGAAGTTGCAAGTTACTGCCAAAGGTCAGAATTACCACTCATTTTGTAGTCACCACCTTCGAACAGGTGCTTAATAGCCGAGACATCCTTTAGAAGGCGTAAATTTAAATGGAATATTTCCATATTAAACTATGTGCGTCAATGTCGAATGCACTTTCGTCCTTAAAATGATAAAACTTAACAAGTATGTCCCGGTTTGCAACACAACAGGTCTCCGAAGCCTTAAAAAATCCTAGATTATCATAGCTGTACATTGATGATTTTGTGAAAATCAAAAAAACAGACACGAAATAAACGATATTTTCACACTCTTCCGTGGACAAATGTTCAAGGTCATTCGTTAATTATTTTGCCACATAAAAGATTCTTGTGCACAAAAAATTTCTGCTGTAGTAACATTTGTCCAAACGGACATAAATCTTTTCGAATGAAACAACCTAATATCGGCCACGTTTACCATCTTTTAGGCCAACTTTTCATTTTCAGAAATGCACCGTCAGATTTCAGCAGGCGGATCAAGTCGATTCAGAAAATGTACATAACAAACAAATGAAAACGAAGACTAAGGCTTATTTAGCTCGACTCTTGGCCACGTTTGCCCCCTGTTTTAGGCCATCTTTGAGCGGCTTTTTCTGCAGCCCAAATTAAACTGAAATACCTCGCCGAATTATTCGACGCATAGAATAAAAATGTGTTTATAAATTGATCATCTCGGACTTTATTAATTTCTCTGATAAATCGATAAGTTTTCTACACCAAACTGCAAACAAATGTTCCTGGCCAAAAAATATCGATATATTGTATCTAAAATAAATCCCCTGGTGTTATTATATGATGGCATACAAACTGTTACGTAGTTTGTAAGGCGTGCGAACAGTCACAGCCGATTTTTTTTTTAAAGCAGTCACAGCCGATTGCAGAAAAACAACGGGCAGCTAATACAGTGCAGGTAGTTTTTGCTATGAAGCTGGCGACAATAGAAATACAACCCAACGTATGAACGGATTTTCGTATTCTCAGAATCACGCCTTTTACTAGCCGCCTATCTAAGAGTAGAGCAGAAGTAAGGTGCATATCTAAGCAGATTGCACCGACGACATCAGTCTTCCCAGATCGCAGATACGCTTTGGTCATGTCACCTTCTATTTCATGAACACCGACATGGGGTGAAATAGGCACTTCAACTTACTGGCGCTGCCTGCTATGTGGACTTACCTCACGCCAACGGGGGGGGGGGATGATAATGCTAGCAAAGGAAAGCGTGTCCATCTAGCAGCTAGGCGATGGCAAGTTCATTACGTTGATTACTTGCTATTAATCTGTGGGCGACTCTGTTGGGGGGTGACACTTATTGAATGTCCACTCGATTGCTTGACTGGATATCGATCCGGTGATCGGCTGGGCCTAAATGTTATCATTGACTTCCCTGACATAACCTGACCATATGGAGCCGATGGGTGCATAAAGCGAATGCGACTTGTTTACGTCGTTGCTTTTTTAAAGTTGTGCGGATCCATATCAGGAAGGATAATCTATGTTATATTTTGATATGCAAAAACGTGTGCATTGTACTAACTTGCAGGTCGGTGCCAAGCGCAACTTATGAGAGAAATGTTTTCCATTAAACAACTTTCTAGTCCAAAATTAGCTTGGCTATACGCCGTCATGTACATCTATTTCTAGATCATTCCTCGTTGCTCGGATGCAACTTGCCTTCTACACATACTAAATATTTGTCTGTCAATAATATAAAGCAGTTTTTTTTACTATTAAGCAGAGTATTTTCCAAGATGCCATATGTCATAACAAATGTCAAAGCCTGTTACCAACCATAACTAATAGTTGGTCGCACCGCCAGCTACTATCAACTATCCATCTATTTTAATACGGCGGCCTTGTCAACCTCTCCAGTCACGTTGTGGCCAACGAATGTCAGAGCGCGCTGAAACAATTATCGTTGCCAGACGCGTTACCCGCTACTATAGGGGCAAATTCAACCTGGTCGATCCTGATTTAGAAAGAGGGAGCAATGGCAACAGTAGACGCAGCGGCCAGCACCCGCCATTAGCAATAGCAACAGCGAGTTGCGATTCATCAATGGGAACATCCTCCGACGGGGGCAATAGCGTGACTTTGTGCAGCTGAATTACTACGAGAAGGCCCGGCACATAGTTAGGGCCGTTGGTTCTCCCTGAGGGGCAATCAGGTCCCAGCTGCCGCCCAGTAGCCACGTTAAATGTCGAGGGAAGGAGTGAGGCAGCAAAAGTAGGAGAAACGCGCTAGATCGATGTGATATTTCAATCAAATCCATCAGGGATGTTTGGCAAACCGTTGAGTGACCATTTCGTGTTTGATCTTCGCCACATGACCGTTGGCTTCGACCGTGCGCGTCAATAGCGTACGACGTTTGTGATAGCATTACGACTATGGGATACTTGAAGAACAGACGTTTACACCTAGTACTAGACCCACACACATATAGGCAGCAGATATGCTACACGTATGTTATATACGTATACGAGAGTCGACAGGGCTATACACGGTGTTTGTTTAGGATAAATTGAAATGGGACTAGTGAAGCTTGTTTATACGCTTTGATTACGTGAGAGCGTATCTGATGCCAACGGTAACATCTGTCATGTTCGCTCAATACGACTGCGATTGGCCTCTTTGAATGTTTCGATTTGTGGCTTAAGCTTTTATTCAAAAATGCTTTTTATATATGTCTTTTAATATATTTACATGTAGTAAAGTCATATTATTAATATTTATAATATGGCATATTATTAGTAGAGGGCTCGCTTTGAAGAGTGAGGCATAGACAAACCTAGCAGATTTAAATTTTCCACTGAACTTAAGGCAAAAGTTTCAAAAATTTAAAAGATACCGAAAGATGCGGGACATTGGTAAGGAAGTAATCGTCGGAATTTTTTTTGAAAATGGCTCACTTAAGGGTACATATTGTCCTCTTGGGGCCAGCGGCTAACATCTGCGTTAAACTTCGGGCTTTTTTACCTTCACTTCAATGATTTTTCGAGGTTTTCTACTTAAGTTCCTAGTTTGAATTCTTCTGTTTTGCTCTGCAGAAGTCTGTGCAACATACTACGAAGACTACATAAAGAGTTGCAACAATGTCGACCGTAAACCTCAAGCAACCAATCAATGGGGGTTCATTCGACGCGATATCATTAGACAATGAAATTTATTTTAGCTCATACATCGAACACACTCTGGTGGGTCTATGGCGTTGTTCTGGAAAGAATTAGCATCGTTCCGAGCGCCTTGCAAGGGCGCAAAAGCGTTTCCTCTAATCGGTGCTTGTCCACTGGAAGAGAACGTTTTTAATACTTGGTATAAACCGCGTTTCGCTCCTGATCGGCTATACTGCTTTACTCATCAAAACTAGAGCAGCAACCGTGAGTTTGAGTGCCACCTTTCGTGATAACCTGGCCGGTAGGAGAGACGGTGACGGCAGTCAGCCAAGGGTGATGGCTTTATCGACGTTGTCATTCCATCTTGGTCACAGAGAATCATACGACAAGCATAAGCGCCCGAGTTACGGGGGTCATCGGTGGCCTAATCAGCTCTTATCGTAGCGATGTACTCAAATAGGTGATCGAGTATCGGCAAAGGCCACCAGAGTCCTCCATCTCGCTTCTCCCTTTCTTCCAAAAATACATGCGACCCATACATACACACATACACAAGTCCATGTCGTAGTCTTATGCAGACAACATTTCACTGAGAACCGTCCAGATTATGGGCAACGAAAGCGGCCACAACGCTGATCACGCTCGCACCCTCTAGCCCTTTTTTTTTAGCCAATGTTTAAACATTAAAGCACAACTTAGGGAACAAAACCACCCGTTTTGATAATGGCAGTTATAATATACTCGCACACGTTTATCACGAGACAACGATGTGTTTGGATAGCTCGCTAGGAACGGATATAGAATAACGTACGAAAACACCTTTACGAAGGACCAATAAGAAATCGATGTCCTTCGAGCAATTTCGCGCACCAAGCTGTATCAATCATCACCAAGAACATACATATTCCTGTATTGAGTGCGTTCTTTGTTCAGAGTTAGAATCTTTCATACACAAACATATTCACTAGAGAATAGGTATTGCTTTTCATGGAACAGCGCGTGGGTTTCATTGTCGGATAGGCCACTGTCCAGTTACTGGTTAAATGACGCTCGGGTAGCGGTGTATTATCAATCAAGCTTTCCTTACTGTGTTTGGTTGTCTATGTAAATAGAGATCTTCTTAGCGCGCTTCCAAGGCTGTTGCAACGATGTAGAAACTTGCTGCAAAATGTTTTGTAGGTTAATGTACGACAATCAATTTGTTTCGCCACTAACGCCCTTTAACAACGTTAACGAGTCGATGCTATAACGAATAGCACGCACCTAGCTAGTCACTGGATCTTCTCTCGCGTGACCATTCAGGAATAACGTTGCTGGTATTGATCTGCTTGCTGTCAGTGCTTTGTTATGGCAAGAGGTGGTAGAGGTGAAACTCAGTACTAAAAGCGACCTGCTAGTCAGGGTTCCTGTGGTTTTCGTACGTCGATTTGGTATTAGCGATAATGGTACGGTTAATGTATATGTAGTGTACACTTGGCTAGTTGGAGCCGTACCTATAAAGTTCACCACAGCCTGTAGACTGCTCAGGAAGACTGTAAAACTACAATGCGCCCTCGTTCATGTTGTCATAGGCATAATTTATTTAAACAGAAAGGTTTCATTAATTACATTTTACCGATATATCCTTTAATAGATACACACTGACGGATGTACATATGTACCAGCAATTAGACTGGAAGAACCACAAAAATAGCATCGTTCCTTCTTTTTTTTTGGGGGTTTGTTTTTAGATTAGGCCAGGTCGAAACTGTAGAGGCAGATAGCCTGATTGCAGCGGGCATTGTGTCAAAGCGTAACCGATTGAGGCATGTTTGTGTATTTCCGGGGATATCAATCTCTTTTTCTGAGATGGTCTTCTCGAAGGATCTTGCTCGCGGTTTTGCGTAAAGGCAGGCTATAAAAATTTTTTACTTAGCCGCCGTGCTCCACGAAGTAATGGCTCCGCTCAAAAATCGTCTATTTACATAATGACGCACACACATACATATAAGTTTACCGTAATTAATTAAAGTCAAGCTAGCCCAAGTTTGTCGGCATCGTGCACGGCTGAAGGAGCAGAGCTCAGTTGGTTTCTTCCCATGCCCACATCGACTCCTCAGCGTAGCCAGCGAAGCGACTTCCTGCAAACAGTTCCATTAGTAAGCTCTACCCAGTTATTTTGGCCCTTATTAAAAATACCTAAGCGCTATTATATTGTACGCCCGTCCACAGTGTCATATGGCTTGCGGTGAGCCTGTGTATCGTACCTAAAGGCTCATGCCAATCTTTTCGCCCTGCTTTATTCTCTCCTCATTCTCGGGCTTTGGTCAATTCAGGCAACAGCTTTAGAGTTTGTCTTGCGGTCGTCGAGGCATGGCGCCATCCCGATTGTAGCCTCTTATGGAACAACCCACGTAAACATCGACCTAGGTGCGCTTCTAGTTACCCGTAAGGGCAGACCATAGGTCGATTTATGTTGCTGATGATTTGGAAAATTCTCAATATGGCCGCTCCCACGGGAATCTGCTGTGCTGCCGGTGTATATTGCACATAACTTCTATAACTGCAAAATAGAGTAATGATCACCAGCTTCTTCGAGCAGTAATGCGCTTCTTCCTGCGGATCGCGGTCTCGATATATTCCTTTGTGTTATTGGACTCATGATGTCTTAATAACTGAGCACTGTTTTTAACTTAATCCTTATGTAAATAACTACTACACGATAATAAGTGTCGCGTGCCAAAAATCTGTTTTCAATGTGAGCTCGCTTCATATCCTACGAAAGACTAGTACGAAACGATGGCTTCGTTCCCATACCATATTTGAGATCGAACCAAGCGCAGTTCAACACTATATGTATGAAAATTTCAGTACACTTTTAGGTTACTGCTATAGAGAATAATTTATTTGTATATTATCATTTTGTAGAAGAAAATGAACGTGTAATAAGTTAAAGGTACGACGATGACCAAGTACACTCTCAAGAGTACTGCCAACATACGCATTAACACCTGATAGTATGTATAGAGTGACCAGCAACAGGATCATTATGAGCGTTTTCCACAAGCTATTCACTATAAGCAATTTCAATCGTTGTCTTATATTCGGGCAGGATAACTTTCTTAATAAGCAATATTGAAAATACTTAAATCTATGCTAAAGTTCTTCATTCTAACAATTGAACAGTCAGCTAACTCAGACCTGAATACCTGTCTTTGAAAAAAGGCAAATAGAGAGAGAACGTCTGCTCGTAGTTGAGTAACTCTTCTTCTTCGGAGACGCTTTCTTGGCAGTTTATCTCGGTACGCCTGCGCAACAATATGTATTCCGCATGTATCAACTGGTCCACACATGTATTCGGTTGTCGAACGGCATTGACGTTTTTTTAAACTAAAAATGGCTTTTAGGTCATCTGTGTCAAGTAATACGAGTCGCGTCGGGTACGCGTTAGTTTCAGTTGAAAGCTAGGATTCGACACTGGGAGATGGGCTACGATTTTTAGAATAATTTTATTGGGGTTCGGAATAGAGTGCTTTAAAAATTAATCAAATTTCTGACACGAGACAATTTATTCGATCAGAAACGAAGCTGGGCTGTTTTCTAAAACGGTTGATTTCTAGATATGAAAAAGTATCGCAAACGACGATAATACGCGGAAAAATGGTGTTATAATATGCCCATACACCAAAGGAGATGGTGCTATACGTGGGGTGGGATTGAAAAACATCGTCCATTAATAGTTGCTATTACAAGGCAAAACGACAGTCTCTGTCGCTGATAACTCACACAAGTGTAAAAAGCCCGTTGAAAAATATCAATTTTGATAGTAGAGGCGTCGTTTTTCAACATTACGCATATATATATGAAAGTTAAGAAGGCTTGGATGCACAACCCAGATCTCACAGCATAAAATGATAACCCGGCATGGTACATAGAGTGTTGAATATTAATTAGAATGCAATTATTTGTGTTAGTTTGCCGAAAGTATATTATTTGCAGATGTGCTTATTTTCTATTTAGTAAAAACCCTTATTTCAATGGCAGTTTCAGTAGATTTTAGACTAACAGTGTTAAAAATCAAAAGGCCCATAAAGCTGATAAACCCAAACGGTGGAAGAGGGCGCTAAAAGTCTAACGAAAACTAAGCGTTCGAGCTTGTCTGAGTGATTCCATCGGACAAATGTATTTTGTTTCCCAAAAAAACAGCCACGTATCAGGGTTTTGAGACAGTGTACATTAACCCGACTCTTTTTGTAGTCCTTTCGATAAATCGTTACCGTAGATCTTCTACATTGCTTTCTAGCAATCTTTTTCCGATTGATCGGAAGCTTCGTGGTCAACCTAGGCAGTTGATTGCGGGTAGTTGATAGCTTTGGCAAGATTTCGTATGGCGCGAAGATATCGGACAATGGCTGAAGTTCACTCATATTCTGAACATGAACCTCTTGAGACCATCATTATAAGTTTGTACCTTCATTCTGAAAAGAACTCACTAAAGAGAAGTAGTACGAGAAATTGCAGGTGAGTTTACGTTTGCTAACAGCCCGTCGAAAGGTATCCTTATTTATCACCAGCATTATATATATACATACATAGACAGCGGCTCAAGACGGTTTCAAACTGGTTGTGGTACTTTGTAACAGACTGTGACGTTCCGATTTTTGTCTCTTCACTGGACACAATAGGGACAAACGATGATACAAACATATACAGTAGACAGTAATAACTATCATCCTCATAAACAAGTTCTAGCTTAAATAATAAATAATTTGCATTTAAATTGAATTAAAATTAGCGACCGGGGTGACTGCGGGTTGTGAAGGCGATTTGTCAATGAGTCTGTAAGTTTGATGCCAAGGCTAAGCGCGTCAGTGCGAAATGGCAGCGGTAATTCTAAAGGCATGTGATAGGCCGGATAGGTGGAAAAATAGGACCTGCCTGATTGAGCAAACGGTTCAACCAACATGGAATCAACTTGGAAAGCGCCCAAGTACGGAGCTAAACTTGAAGAACCATAGGTCACACAAAGACAAGAGTTCGAGAAATGCTTGAGGGAGTTGTTTGAACCGTGTGCATCGAGCTGTCTGTGGGCTAGTGTACCTACCCCTACCCCCCCCCCCCGTTTCATCTCTTAAACTTGAACTGAACAGGCAAGAGTTTGAAAACTGTGGGCCAGGCTATATTACCGAGTAAACTCAGAGACAACTGAGAGGCAACCGTGGGGATTGGTCGTCTCCTCGTAAAAGATGCTAATGTTGATGGGGTTAGCTAGCGCTAAGAAGGGAACTTGCGGATACGCTACTTGGTCTGGTTGAGTAGTTAGTAGAAGTGCGAGCTGCCTTGCATTGCAGTGAAGTCCGTTGGAAGGGGGAGTAAATGGGGAACCGTGTCATTCATTGTTCACAGATGGGAAGAACAAGACCCCACCAGATAACACATGGTGGCAAGGATATCGTCCCTGGGTGTCGCTCCAGGCTTGTCGCCAAGCTCGTCGCACTTCAGTCTGTCGAGGTTGGACAGCCGTTTGTTCTTCTCCAGTTGTTATTTATTCAACGGGGTCATTACAGTGCGTGGGGCCGAGCAGGTTGGGAGGGCTGTGGGGGTTCGTTGGCTGGTTGTCCAGCCAAGGGTTGCTGAAGCAAAGCCGGACAATAGACGCTGCTGTGCCGTTAAAGCTTAGAACTAAGTTTTGTATCCATTGAAAGTACATCGGAGCTGGCGCATAGGAACAAAACTTGCAATATGCGAACAATTGGTTGTAGAAATCTCTTTGTTTAGAAATGTATTCGACACTAAGGATATATCTTTACATTATTATGATTAATAGGTACCTTTTCTAAATTGATCTCGTTTCGGAGCCGGGCAACGTCAATCGAGTTGGAAGTGGAAGTACATTTATTATATATCAGTGGCCGACACAGTATTATTATATTAGTCTTCTTTTGTCATCTTAGCTTTCCGCAACGTATTCCTATTGTCCTCGTCTGATTTTCTTTATCCTATAAATGACGGGCAACAAGATGGGAAAGAGGTTGTTGGGACAGGTATAAGGTTTCCTCTCGCTTATAAAGGAGTGACAAGGGAGTCGGAATGGTGTGCGACATGACGTTCCTAATACTGTTCGTTTACCGAATTTCATGCCAGGATTTTTCGTCCTAAAACCCCAAGGAAGACTCATTCAGTGAGCCCAGCTGTTTGCTTCCGGGTGCAAACCTACAAAGTTCATAGCAACTTGTACATACTTTGCTATAAATAGTACTAAAACAATGATTTTATTTGATGCGTATTTATGTACTTTGAGTGTCGATCAATGATCGACAAAGGGAAGCGGCAATCAAAAACGTTCCATAGAATGAGCGAACAGCGAATCCTTCCTTCTGTTGATGTTTAAGTTGTGTTCCGTTGCAGTAAGGTAGTACAAAGCCTTCGTCTGCAGACTTCTGATTAGCCCATTGATAACAATTGTGCCAACTAGAAGCATAAAACATAAAACTGTCGTTTTTATCATATGCATTGGCTGTATTTGCATAAGCATATATGGTTCGTTTATACGCGAAATGGGCCTTTATGTCCAAATGTTGTTATTAAACCGTTTTTGTATTCTCTTCTGTTCTCTCTAGAACGGACATCATGTATTCCACTCAGTTGCGAATGCTCCTCTCATAGCCCTCGTTCTGCTAATGCTTGACTGTCTGCTTTTAGATAGCGTGTTCGTAGCTGAGTCAAGGAGCTGGCGGCGAGGAGGAGCGACCAGGTCTGTGGTTGTGCTATCTACTGGATCACGGCAAGCCGACCAGTGTCATAGTGGCGGTACTGCAATGGGGTCTTGTTTTCTATGCACCCTTGTACACATAGAGCAATTCTCCGGGGGCCCTGTTCGTGCCCCCGCCGCATTGTGTGCCTTTCCATTCTGCTTTCGCTTCCAGCGAGTTCGTTCTTTCCTAGCCACGACGAGTTGAGTCTGAGTCCGAGAAGAGTCGCTGCCATATCCTTCATGGCAGTGAGCGAATCCTCCTCATCTCAATCTTCCTCCTGTACCCTCACTTACCCCTCCTCCTTCCTCTAGCAGACAACCGAGTGGACTGACGGACGGACGGACCGACCGATTGACCGATTGAATCCCCTTTTCCTTTCCTTCAGCATTTCCCTGCGAGGAAACGCCACCTCAACCTGTCTATGGCTTTCCATGCCTATCGATCTGTTATACCCCGCTGCCCATGTAATGCTGACTCCGCCTGGACTCATTGGTTCTCTTCCCATTGCCACCCGCGCACCCAACTCCCAGAAGCAAACCCCAAACAATTAAGGATTAGAGAGCGAGTAGCGAGCAGTCGCCACCATCAGTAAAACTGCTAACTTCAGCTAGCATTTGCTAGATGTCCACGAGCATACATTGCACTCACTACGACTGGCTGTGAATCCGGTCAGTTTTAGGGTATCTAGATGATTCCGATTAGAAGTGGCGATAGCGGAGGAGATATGTCCCAAAAGTCGAGTGGGCGCTAGGGAAGAGGGGTGCCCTTTCCGACCTGACTTGTGAGAGGAAGAGGAATTGAAATGTTTAAATTTGCGCCCCGTTTGCCATCGATCCCGACGATGTCTCTGCACTAGTGAGACTGCTAGCGTGGAGCGGCTCCGCGAAAGCTCCTCCGACCCGGGGGTTACTGCGACGCGAGTGGCAGAGAGATAGAGATGGAGGTAGAGCAAATCGCGTGGTAATTCGTAAGCTGTTGCATTATACACAGGCGCAGCAGGAGGAACACCACTTGGCACAACTCAATTGTTTCATTCGCTTATTCATTCTTCCCCACGATATGTATATATGTGCTTGTGGGGAGGGGGTCGGTGTCTGTATCCTGCTACTATTTACTGCTTATTGTATATACGATGTGGACAAGACACAATTACAACAATTGAATGCGATGCGATGCATTTGTTGACTGGAGTTTGTTCACCGTCTGTATTATGATGAAGCTATTTTTAGCATGGTGAAACAAATATAATTTAGTACCATAGTAGTAATTTGGTACCACTAATAGGAAACAAGTCTACTTACTGAGTACGACCTACCTCTTGTTTTTGAATACAACCTAATTAATAATAGAAAGACATGTGCGCACCTTTATAAGGTGTACTGAACTATTTTGCCGATTATCGTAAAAAGTACCGTGATATCACTAAATATGCTCAAGGCTGCGGTAGCGATACGATCTGAAACTACAACCTGCTATTGGATCAGCCAGATCCACAGGAAACCACAAATCGTATCTTCAGTCAGTTTAAGACCTAAAAGTTCCTACAACAACATCTGTTCGCTGCCGCGTTTATATTATCACCCTCAAAAAAAGGTCGTCTGGCCTAGATAAAGAAGAATCTGCGAGTAATGGATTCAGCGCATACGGTCGGTCTTCAAGTATATCAAACCTCGATTCGCGCTGTTAGATACTTGTAAAAATAGACCTTATTTTTGTGACAAGACATGATGCTTATTCTGACCATTGTGCGCATCTACTCAGTCCAGCCAGTCGGCACAAGGTGGAACAGCAAACCAGTACGGTTATCGCTTGTCGTCCTGTTGCTGCTGACCAAGTATCTTCACAAACGGCTATAGCGTGCTTGTTCCTGCATTCTCATTACTCGTTTCCCGCCATTGCTAGTACTTATGATCTTTGTTGCCCTTTTTGTTATATTTAATCAATAGATTAGCGTGACGGAGAGTCGAAGAACTGCGCAAGCGAGTGCAAAAGATCCGCCGAAAGTTACCTTGCCAGACTGCGTTTCATTGAATTTTTCCATGTCTTTAATGATCATATGAAACGAAATTGCGAATGATTAATGACTGGCGGACTCGCTAGACTTCACAGTCGTTGATCGCTGCTATAACACAAACATTTCGTGAACGATTGCCACATCCGTTCTAAAATGATCAGCGTTTTGCCCTTGGCGAGACTGATCTAGAATTCCGGGGGCTTACATTTGTTGTTCCTCACATACTCAGCCTCGTAGGTCAATCGAAAGATGGATGACAAATTTCACATCGATGTTTGTTTTTTGAATGAACGATATTCTTTCATAGCGGGTATGAAAATAAAGCATTGTTTAACGTAGCGTCCTGATATCTATCCAAGCTTGCCTGTATCGGGGGCAAATACTTACGTCATTTTACTACTTCTCTATGAACAATTTACCGTTAGAGGTTCTTCATTAAAAATCGCCGTTGAGCGTTAGTAGTGCTAGCTTTTGGACAATTTTTGTCGTCTATATTTGATCACAAATGCATCTGAAGGAGTGCGGCGTTAAGCAAGGGTGTATTGGGCTACCTACCATTCGTGCGCTTATTGATAGCTCACATCAATCCTTATTTCTCCCGTTACTAGATTGTCGTTCTTGCTAAAGTCTTCGATCAAACAATGGTGAAAATCGTGTTTTTGTATTTCCGTGTTCATACGATAAATACTCTATAGAAACATAAATGTTTCCGACATCGAAAATGAAGTTGACATAAATGCCAGAGCCATGGCTGCCAGCATTTTTGTAATTAGTTAATTATGAAAAACGCCTCAGGAAGGTGGCAATTTATTTTCCACTTGGCAATAGTGATCCCCCTCATTTTGGTTATTTGCCCTAGCTTTTGAGCGCAAACGAACAACGCCGAAAGCTTTCGGTGATTTGCTAGCTTCCCTGTTAAAGCATTCGATCGACTGCCCTAGAGCGTCTGTAATAGCTCCTTGTCTCCTCTACAGTTTACGTGATGCAGTTACAAGCCGTTCAGCACCACGATTTTTTTCATTTTACTGAAAATCACTTAAAACTTTGATTGATATGTGCAATGTCGCTCCGGGTTCGTACCGACCACGGCAACCCTAGCCAACCGCACTTCTGTCTAAACATTGTGCAACAGCGATTTATTCAATCATGGGAGTCGGCGGAGTACTGAGCTGCTATAGACGAATCTATCGGACGTTGAAATTGAGGTACGCACTGTTGGCAGACGGATTCGTTTGGTTATATTCCAGTCGTTATAAGCTTGAGAGCGAGAACCAGTCAGGTTTATGTCTCTCTGAGGCGATAGCACTGCCGAAATTTATCAAAGATGGGTGAAAAACATTAAACAAGTGGTCTTAAGCGAAAACGCAGTAGGAGTTTTATAAAAGATCGATGGACCCGGAGGAAAAGAACGCGTCGCCATAGTCAAGGAGGCCTTCCGTAAATAACAGCGCGTGGAGTTTAATAGGTTTGTCGGCTAAAAGTGGCCGAAATATAACGTCTTATGGAATCAGAATCAACACACTGAAAACGCAAAAGGAAGTAAAAAATTGGCCTCAGTAAATAGATTTCACTGGCAGTTGGAAATGCGTGTGGTTTCAATCGCGCTCAATTAACCTTATTAACAAAAAAATCGCATCGAGTTTATGGTCGCCATGGAAAAGGCATGGTTCAATGCGGCAAAGGAATGGCGTTAGCTTGGGGTAGGAATCAGGTTTAGTAGTAGCGGTAGGTACGTTTGGACCTAAGGTGATGCCAGTACTTGCAATGGACTCTGACGTTAGCTACTGCTATAAGACACTTGCTAAAGGTGAAACAGTGAACGCAGGTCGTTGCCTTGAGTTCCTTGTGGCAATCGAAAGCGTCCAGGCCCGTTACCTAATGGCAAGGTCAGATTTTATCGCCGTGCTTTAATTACTTTCTGGTTCGAGAAAACGAATATTCAACGTTGACTTTAACTAGCATATTCTCCCGATCTTAGTCATTACGATCATTACAAGTCTTTCCATGACCTAATAAAAGCAACTGATGGGCAAGCACAACCTGCTACCGGTTTGTTTTGAAAAATGATAGACAAATTACATATGGACAACACTGCGACATAGTAAGGAGTACCTCCAACACATATTGAAGATCATCATTCTAGCACAAAAGTTGTTCAATTTTAAGGGGTGCCGGATTCAGCCCAGTATTTGTTCCATTCTTAATAGGCAGCTGAAAACTGCAACATATTTCACCGAATTTGTTTAATAAATAAAGCTAGAAAAACTACCTTTTAAGATCAGATGTCTTGCGCGGTCTGAAAAAAACATGAGGGAATGAAGGAGGCAGAACGATTCGTTCGTTTATTGACAAAAATCGAACTTTTATATTAAATAATCTCCTAACGGTGCTGAAGTTGTATACGTAAGTTAACGTTTTTATAAAGAGGCGTGCTAGGTCAAATGATATATTTTACGATGGTTGAAATTGCACATAAGCTGTTTAAGATGATTCACTAAAAACGCTTGCCTTCCAATTTCTAACGCATTTAGCGTATTGAGATACTGTGAAAAACGTCTACGATTGCAAATTACGCACAAATAGAACATCATATATATATATATATATATATATATATATATATATATATGATGTTCTATAGGTTCTACGATCGTTAGCTAATAAATAATAATTCGGCGGTAGCAAATAGTTGCAGTTGACCGCTAATATAGTTCTGTATTATTGGCTTTTAGTAGAAGCAGTAGCTTTTAGATCCAGTTTAAGATCTTCCAGATCGTGATCTTCACGTAAATAACGTGATCGGTCCATTCATACATGTGCGTGCAAAATAATCACAACCATTTACGTGCAACCAGACAGTATAGCGACTGCCTCACGTTCGGGTTTTTTTCGTTACAACTTCCAAAGTAGTAACAAATATATAACATTATTCTAAGATGTCAGAAATAGTTATCGATCCATATCTATAGACAGTCGCTAATGAAAGGCACAGAAATTGGCCTCTATTCTAAGGTTCTATATGTCTCTAATTTTTTTTTAAGGCGAACGTAGGAAGATCAGGCCATAGATCTGGCCGTATTAGATCAAATTCCTGCTAATACAACCATTTGCGCGCTCCTGTCTACTTAGGAGTAGAATTCAATTTTTTAGAATCGTCTAGCGTAAGTTTTGAGTAATCTTATATATTCAATACACACTTCACTTAACGGATGAAATCTGTTCCGCGGTACGTCGAGTAGATGGCTCTGTTAATCTAGTTTCTAAGACTGGATACAGATAAAAACAATGAAACCTTTCACCCGTGTAAAAACTATGATTGTTGGCAATTATGCGTATAATGTAACCATGATCCACCATGATTACGGTGTCAAACCAGGAACCGAATAGCTCGCAGGGTCGCTTCAAATGTTCCCTTCACAAATGAGACTTTTGGGACCCCCGCTCAAAAGCACTTCATACATACGAACCCAGCCGTATCTGCTTACTTCAAAATATGCTATATACATATATATATATATATATATATATAAAACATGCTACAACATATAGGCAGCCAACCCTACATAAACCGTCTTGCTCGAAAACGTACTACCGTAATTGTAATACGTCGACTTCGGATCGTAAAGTTGGATGCCGTTACGCTTCCTGCACAGGGCGTACGCCGAAAAATTATTTCTACCCGTGACAGGCAAATCGGTACGATTACCTGTTCAAAAATTTCTCATCAGAGAAAAATTATAGATGAATCGAAGCTTTATTGTTAACGAAACCGAATAGGAAACGATACCAACCAAATCTCTTAATTTGTTAGCTTTGGAGAGCATCCTGCTGATTTCTAGTGCATATAACTAGTACCTGAGGTCTTTAACCCTACTGAATTTTTTTTTACCAATGACCTGGTCGAAGCAGAACGAGTGTCAGACAACATCGATTAATCCTAGAGTGTTTCACCTATGATTAATCTTAAGTTCAACTGTGCTAAAGACTGCTTCCGCATCCATTTGCACTGCATTGCATGGTTGATTTGGAGTAACCTAAGAAATCTATAATCTCTGTGGGGCTTCTTCCAGCGTAAAGGGATTCGGTAATAGCTGATCCTCGATCAAGTTCCGAAAATGACACCTTTTTTTTTCACCGTCACCCCTTTACGTCGTCCTTGGAAGGAGCTTTCATCCGGTAGAGCCGGCCTGGCATGGGCGCACTCGTGAAACCGCAGGAGGTAAGCTGAAAAAAGCCGAACTTAGTCGACAGACGATTTTAGGCTAATTCAACCATGTCCGCTAGAAGCTTTCTATAGTTTCCGTCAGGAGCGACGAGATGACTAATTTCCTTTCTTTAGCCTTATTCCATACACATCTCGTTGATTCGCTACGTAGATAGGGAATGGGGCCTGCAGACCTTACGCGCTTGAAGCTATTGATGCATTCATAAGGCCCATGTTTGACGGAACTAGGTGTACCAGTGGCGTCTCGTTTTAAGTTTACTTGTTCGGGTCGCATATCTAAACGCAGACCACGTTGTTGAAGTCGACCCAAGTTTCCACAGAAGGGAAGTCTAAGAAGCATCCGGTCCTATACGCCAGTGCCCCTAGGTACAAGAAGATGCTATCAGAATCCCATCTTGCTGAACAAGCTGAAGAATCGAAGGACTGCGTCCTTTCACCCCAGCAACTGCCACCTTATTGTAAGCGGTGGCAGGTGCCGTCGAACTGGAAGAATAAGCATCAACTATCGACGGTCATAAAGTCGATCGCGGACGTTTCGCTGCTAAGCACATACCCGAATCCGGGACACCCTTGCGCGGCCCTTAGCTACTTGCCGCTGGTATAGATAGCCGCAACTGAACAGGCATCGCACTGCTTCGCGAGCAGTTGGCCACGATGGTGGCCAATTGTGGCTCGCTCCTGTTGACCCCATCGCTTTTACTTTCCTTCCGAACGGCCTCGTCCAACGCCATCTCGCAAGCCAGCTCACGTCTTCAACGAAACTCTTCGATCAGAAGAGACCTCTGCGCACAGGCTTTTGCACGCATGGCTCCCTGCAACAGCAGCAGCAGCAGCAGCAGCAGTCGTTGTAGTTGCAGCCATAGAAACAGCCAGCTTTCTAACTCCTGTTGTGCAAGTGATAGAGGGCGCTGCTCAACAACAACAACAACAACAGCAGCGACAACCACAGCAGTAGCAACAATATACTTTTGAATGCGATATCAGTAGCATTCGAGTTCGTTCTGCTCTTCGGCGTGAAAAACAGAAAACGAAAGCAAGTGTGGGCATGTTATTAACCGTGGTGGTATAAAAGGGGACGCAAACTGGGCCCAATGAGTCAAATACGATCTAATGCTGAAGGCAGATAGCTCGAGGGAAAAGTACAAGCTTCGCCAAAACACATCGAGACTAACAGCGATCCAGGACGATGGAAGAAGCAATCACAAAGTCAGATCAAAAAGATACTCCGAATACAGCGGAGCCTGTTTCGTGGAATGCTTAACCGCAGAGAAAAGCGACGGCCTTCCGAACAAGGCTCACACTTGAGGCCTTATTCAACTGGGATCACCGTCAGTATTTATTCTTCGTGTGTCGTCCGCAACCACGGGAACTATTTGAAGTTAGACGTCATACTTACATCAGCGTATATGTACAAAACAACGTTGTTGTTTTGTTCTGCCTTGAAAACCGTAAAGATCAGTTTTGTCGGTTAGTATACAGTTATGTTTTAATTGGCTAGATAATTGACTACCATATAATCTAAGGGTTTAAGTTACGCGTCTGTGTATTCTTAAGTTAGATAGGGCTTTGTATGAAATGTTCGATCTGTACATGCGCTACAAATAGAATAAGATTAACAGAATGGAGCTAAAGGGTTTTGATAGATCAGGTGGATGACGGAACGAAGCAGACGTGAAAAAAAAAAAAGAAGTTGCTTACCAAAAAAGTCAGTGGTCGAAGTTATTATCAAGTCGTCATGCAGGCCAGCAATGTCTTCAGCGCCTCGTGGTGCGTGGCCTATTCGAGTTCTTTCTATTACGTAATATATCTGAATCTCTCCACGCCTCCTAGCTGCTTGTCACCCAACGAGGCTGTAACTTCTGTGACTTGCTATAGGCTCCGCGACTGTGAAGGAAATTTCATAAGGGGCCTGGGTAGGTTGTAAAAATCGAACCAGTCGTATTCGAGCTGTTCCGTATACGAACCCGTATAAACGACCTGTGGGCCTGCGCCGTTTGGGGCCATAACCGCTGATAGCTTTAGGACTTTCTGCCGGTGTATTATTTCAATATATATTGGCCCGTTGTAAGGTACATTTAGTTCGAATAGCATGTCAATGGCTATCATCACACGCCATTCTATTTAGTGCACAATGCAGGTTCCTGTTACATGGAAGTCTGAATAGCTATTTCAGGAATCAATTTTTCAGATGTATCAAAAATTGATTCGAAAATTTATCGACATATGTTGAAGCGATTAGCTGGTTGCCATAACGGTGAGAACAATTCCACTCGCTCATTCAGATGTTTTACCTTCGATGAGGTCCTAAGCTAGCAGGTCGTGATGCCGCATTTGGACATCGCCTCCTTAATACATCGAAGAGGCATGACAGAACAGCTCACGAAGCGCGTTATCTGTGTGTCACAAATGAATCTCATAGATTTGCAACAAATGACCCTTATTAGTAACGTTATCGTATTTTTTATGCCAACTAGTACTAAGTGGATTTGTGTCCCTAGGCTGAAAACGAGAGTCATACACGTAGCAGTTATTATAACAGGTTCGTGTTTATACTGCACGTTATTTAAGCAGACAGCATTGGGTCAATTTCAAATCAGTAGACATCATTTACTGAATGTTGCTGCGTAATGTCATGAGTCGGCCAGACAAGATGATTTGTCATGAGAATTCCATTTTGGGTCGGCTGCTGTCGCTGGGTTTCAACGAGACTCGAGAGAGCTGATGTCCATGAGGGAGTTCTGTGGTCCCACCTACAAATATCTGCTGGCGATGCAGATAAGTTCTGAATACGGCTTCTTTGAAACAGCTCTATGTATATCTGTAGCAATGCTGGACAGCGAAGTAATAATGGTGTATGATTTATCCAGATAGGTAGACGCTATGTTGTAGCTATCCGAAGTGTTGGAAATGTACGCACCAGAGCGGCATTGCTATACACTGAGTCCTAGCTATTGTTGGCGTTGTGTCAAGTCGAAGTGTAGGTAGCGATGCGCCTTTCGCCTACGTGAGGCTAGAACCTATTCTGTCTTAGCGTATTTGTGGATATGTGGGCCGCCGATGTTAAATTAAGGTGTCGCACTGAGCGACAGGTAGGGGCTACTACGGGCAGCAGTAGCAACAGTAGCGGTTGCTACAGAAGACAGATGAACTGTCGAAATCCACAAGCGAGCTTCGTGAGATCTCGTTGTTACTTGAGATCTCGACTTGGGTCTAAGCGGGCGTTGGAAATAACGGCCGACCAATTACGAGCATCCCTCACATTTCCTCCCCCAAAAACCATCGAACTTTCGAAGCACAAAAATTAGACAGAATACGAAAAGACACAGGCAAATCCATATATCGACTCAGAATTGATGGCCCCAAATTTGTGAAGTCGGTTACGCTGTCGATAATGCTGACGATAGCGACATCGGAGAATTCCTAGCAAACTCGCGATCAGCACTGCCCGTAGTACAAGTTTTTCCGTTTCCAAAGGGACGTATATGCTTACAAATCTACAATGAAAGGAACCTCACTAATCGATTTGAAAATGCTTGCTTTGTTTTTGGTCGTTCGGGGTTCTTAAGCAAATACGACGAATGCAACATATATATTTAGAATTGATTCTGTCGTCAAGAGGTTCGATCCTTTAGGATGCGCAGCCAGGGACACGTCACACATAAGAGCGGCTTAAACCGCTTGAACTTTCAAGACTGATGGAAGCCTGGGGCAAAAAAGTCACCTCAGTTTGACGTCGTGAGCGGAAATTTGCGATTCCTGCAAGAATATCGTGGCGGAGCCTGTACGTAGGTATACTTTGTTTTGGTTCATGCAGGATACACCATTCAACAATTGTTTCCAGTGCACCCTAGGGCCGCTATATTTTGATAGTCGAGCACCAGCGAGCCTGGAAGCTCATTTATCCGATTGATGCCAGAGGGAGCTGGAGAGTGGCGTGCTATCCGGCTATACACCGTGGCCACGGTACTGAAAAAAGTGAAATTGCCATTAAGAGACAGTTGCCTCCTGTGGGGCGAAAAATGCAGCGAAATATCATAGTGAAACTATTCACTTTAGGTTTTCATATATTAATTAGTATCCTATTTACCTGCACGGAAAAGCCGAGTATTCCAAAAGATGCGGACAACTTCTTGCTAATAGACTGCCGGAATCTTACTAGTGGTCTTAAGGTGCGAAATGTGGCTCCTGAGGCGTAATTAGGTTTAACTTAGAAAGAAAAGCAAATGTTTCTACTATATGCAAAGTAAGTGTTTTGATTACAAGTCTCATGAGGATCTGGTCGTTACTATAATTATGTGTGCTTTTATTTCAAGTGAAATTTGAATTTGGCATTCAAAAATTATATCAAAAGGTTCGTAGCAGAGATTATATACTATTACGGAATGATCTGATTTTACAGCATTTGCTTAATTAAAAAATAACTGCAACAGCGAAGTTAATGGGCTTCTTTCGAAATGACATCCTGGGTGTTGATCTAATCGCCTGCTAGGTAGACATATTAGTTCGAGAATGCGCATTTGTTGTGGTAGGTGGATAACCTGCGGGGCATCAAGTGCGAACGAGGCACTCAGGGGCAATTTAGGCTGTTCCTACTTCCTGAGCCGCTGTCCACTTCGGCCTTTATCGACAACAAATGGGAGAGGCGGTGATCGTTAGAAGACACACGCTTACCACTGTGATATAACTCCATACTAAACCACATTAATTTGTGATGTGATTACTTTTGTGTTACAGTTATATTATCGCTACAACTTACCTTGAATAACATCATACTTTTCATACAAAACGTTGTTTTTCAGAGTTGGAACGCGCCTCTAATTTCGAACCGAACGGAATCACCAGCTGTTTGTTGTGATAACAAAACCGTCCCATATGTACGACTTACTCGTTCTGCCATCACAAATATAAAGCTGAATATTATAATAAATGAAAAAAACACGACTAGTGTCAGAAGTTTATCTTTGATTGCGTCACGTTTCTGTGCATAGGTTTTGTACGATGTTTCGGGAGATTTGTCCTGTACCAGCTGTTGTTCTGGTCGCCGGTAGCCAGTGCTAATTTAACCGATTCTCTTTTTGCTCCTGACCAGGCCATAGAACGTAAAGACAAGGGTTCACATAATTGTGATAAGATAGGACCCAAACAAAGATATATGTCAAAGGGAAAGATGTTTAACTGCGGCTATATGGGTACACACCTCGCTAAAAATGCATAGGCAACAACGCATGAGGTCAGAGAAAATGGAAAATATTTTTTCCATGCTCCAAGAAAAGAAAGTGGGTACCTCAAGAGAAAGACAGGAAAGTTGAGCGAGGCGAGATGTATAATCATAGGCGACGAGGGACAGAGGTAAGGTGCAGCGCTGCTGCAGGTTGACATGACACAACATTGCTAATAGCCTCTGCGACCCCGAGCCCCCAACTACCTACCCACCTGTTTCTCCTAGCCTGCCTTTATGTCTCTGGGTCTAGCTTTCAGTTACTTTAGTTTACCCCTAGCCCAAAAGTCCCAGGTTCCTATCGTTCCATACAGCGGTGCTGGCTGATCATCGTATGGAGCACGCGTTGCTGCTGTTCCCACTGGCTGACTGGCGCGAAGCTCGTCAGGTGGGTCCTGAGACGAGGCCGCGGAGATATTCTTTGCTTCCGCCGCGCTTTCCTGAGACGCTTGTACTTGTCAGGTGCATTTAGTCGGAGTGTACTCACTCACTCACTCCTTGTTCGCTTCGGCAGCGAGAAGGGAAGCAGGCCCATCTCACTATCTCACTCGGCTCGGCCTGTCGAGTGCCTGTGGCTGTGCATCCGCTTGAAGCCAAGTAGCAACAGTTTCGGCGGCGGCGGCGGCGGCAGTCTGAAGCTATGGTCCTTACAGCCAACGAACCTCACATTGCTTCTCCGTGTCGTTCATGTCCTTTCGTTCTGTCCCACGCTCTTCCTTTTGCACGCGCTAGTTGATGCTGCACTTTGTAATAAAGTTAATTCGGCAATTAAGACTACAACTTCAAGTAGAATGCAGCGCAGCGCTCCGTTGTCTAGCCGGCAGCAGCAGCGGCGGCGGCGGCGGCGGCGGCGTCGACTTAGGCGACTCTTTGTAGCCGAGCGGCCCCAGTGTCTCCGACTGTAAAGCGTCAGTTGCAGCAGCCTTGCAAGCCCCCGAGACTCATCCATCTCATAATCGTGTTAGGGACAAGATTTCAGACAATGTCTCGAGGCCCGCCTGCGATCTGGTTCAACCGAACAGCTAACGCAACAATACACGCGCAGATAATAGTACTGCTTCCGCTGATGCGGCACTCATTTCAGCTTCGCGAGTGAACGCGTTAGCCGAAGAACTGATGAACAGTTGGAGAGAAAAGAACCCCAGCGGCGGCAGCGACATAGTTGAACGAGCGCTCGGTGCGCTCAGCCCTTGGATTAACGAGCGAGCAGGCCAGCGCAATTGTGGATAGCCAAAGGAGGGGATGGCTAGAAGTGTAGGTAGGAGAATCGCTATATGTAATTCGCCATGTTCTGCGCGACGACCATCAGAGCGTTGAACGATAAAGTGCAGGACCGATTCATCGTCAGGCATATTGTCAGTAAAAGATACTCTTTCTTCTACAGCAGGCTAATGATGGGTCAAGTTGTAGATCTGAATACTTGCACTCATTGAAATGGAACAGGTCGAACTAGTAAGGATGTACGAGAGATTTGTAATGATAACGATTAGAAAGTATCCGACAGAAGAAGCGTTCACAGGAGCGCACGAGTAATCGAAATTACCGTAAGTAACACTTTACCTGTTTCAGGCACTTTCTATAATGCATAATGACGCTTATGTTTGAACGCTTTATAAAGCTGAGAAAGCAGAAAAAAGTGAAAGGGACGGGGGCAAAAATGTGGCTTCACTTACCGGTATGAATATAAGTGTGTTTCTTCATGTCTGACTTCTGGTGAAACCTCTTGCCGCAATACTCGCAGGGATAGGGCCGCGTGTCGGAGTGAATAAGCAGATGGGTTGATAGCGTTGACGAACGCTTAAAACACTTGCCACATTGCTTGCATTCGAATGATCGTTCGGCCGAGTGGACGGCGCGGTGTTGGGCTAGACCCAGCTCGTGGTTGAAGGTTTTGTCGCAGAGGTCGCAAGCAAAAGGCCGGCCTTCCGAACCGGGTCTTACGACAGTCCTGGTTGAAGATCCAATATTCAAGCCTAGGTGCGCTCTTCGTGCATGCAGCTCAAGGCCTTGCGGTGAGCTAAACATTTTGTCGCACTTGACGCAGTAAGAATAGAGGTCGGACGGAGTCGCATGCTGTTGCTGCTGCAGCTGGTTGTGATGGGCCAGGCCAAGCTCCTCGAGGAGCAGAGCAGAACTCGGAAGGCTGCTCGACAAGCTGGACAGTGTCGTCGTCGTCGTCGTTAACGTTGGCAGTGTTGTGGGCCGAAAGCCACCGCCACGTCGCAGCATCTCGCCGTAGTCGAACGCCAGAAGCGGACTGACATTACTAACGCCGCTAATAACGCCGTTTGTGTTATGGTTTGCATTGTCGTTGTTGTTCTTATTAATGACGCTGCTGTTCCTGTTATGATTAAGGTGTTGTAGCATCGGTGCGCTGTCGTTTGGCGTAATAGACTCCGTCAAGGGAGAGATGTGCTTGTTGTTATTGTTGTTACTGTTTGTTGAATTCGTATTTATCGGGTCATCAACGTTATCATGTAACCATGGTCGGACAATATTCTTGAGTTCACTAGGTGACATGGATAGGTTTAAAGGCTTCAGATTGATAGATTCGCAGTTTATATTGCCTAGTAGAGTATCCGGCAAACTGTGAGAATCTCTTCCGTCAACAGGATCGCACCCTTCTGAGGTATCAGGCACCACGGGACTAGGGAGTAACTCAGGTGGCCCTGGACTACAGTCATCATCATGTAAAGTTGAGATGTTTGTCGAGTCGTCTGAAAGAGATCATGGAAGAGATAAAATAGTCCACGCTAGCACGTTATACTTTGATGGTTTAAATCAATTTATTGATTAAATCTAACAAAAATGAATTTTTAGAATCTGTACTTGCTGAGCTAATGAAGGTCACAAAATTAAAAAAAAAAATGATTGAAACGTCAATATGTTAACTAAATCCCAATGGATTTTGGCATTCATAAGATAGTTCAAGACAAAATCAGTTATAGGAAAAACTGATTTTTAATAAAACCAAAGAATGGACAACTTGTTTAACATTTCCGTAGTCAACTTCAAAGTAACTAGTTGCCTGAGCATAAGCGAGCCACCCACAAATTTTTTATTTTCGGCTACGTGGGGTGTCAAAGCTGGTCCGCTAAAGCTAAAAGCTATTACGCCACCGCTGGATAGTTTCCGGCGATAACTAATCTTTTTCTAATAAATGGTAAAACTTGACCATGATATAACATAGAAAAATCAGAAATGACCAGAATGATGATGATGGTGATAATGAGGATTTTCCTGCTACAGTTTCAAGACCCACGATTGTCAAAATGTTTACTATAACTTTGGGAGGTCTAAAAATGATTTTCTTCCTGTCCAGATGCTACACAAGGATGACTGTTCTACCCTGTTAACGAATTTACAAACATTTCAAATAGTAAGATCCCTAAATTATGCCGTCTCCTTAATATTCATAGTCCCTCATTAGCGTTATTATTTTTGTATTTTTTTTTCCCGACTGCTGTATGGAAACACCCTGCACACCTGTGCCTGTGTGTGAAAACAGAGACGCGTACAACCTTATTGTACGCCCTCCAAAATCAAATAATCAAAAGACAAGATAGCGTGCATCATACACAAAGCCAATCTATATATAAAATATGTATATTGTGTGAAGGTTGGGACGAAATAGCATAAGGGAGGGAAGGGGGCAAGTGGTTGAATATTCGGGAGAGTTTGAGGGGGGGGGGGGAGTAGTTGCTAGTATTATTCTTTGCGATGCATGTACCGTGATAGTAGGCACACGTGGGATCGTCTAATAGGCTGGGCTGTTCGAGCGGATTGTAAGGAGGACCTAGTTGCATTGAATTTGATTTTATCGTGCCAATCTCGTGACATATCGACCAGTCAACTGGTTCCATTGAACAGTAAAGCTATGCCTTGTACGCCCATCGATAGCACTCCGCAATGCAGTTACTTTTAGTTCGCCTTTCAGTTTACGGTGGGCAAAGGGAAACGGCCGGCCGATCGATGAGATATTCTGATGGTCCTTTGCCTTCTCCGTTGTTTCAGCCGAATTGAATGAATAGCAGCTTGACTAGTCCGTCTGTACCAGAGACAACGGATTGCCGCTACGGTTATTCTACTGTGAAGGCTAGTGACTGAGAGCCCTTGATCCTAGTTCTCCGAGCTGCACGGGGAGCTTTCGACCTGCGCAGCTCTGGTGTCTGCGTTCGTTTCCCCTTCCTCAGACTCGCCAATTTTTCCCGTTCCTACCAGCCGATTAACTTCGAGCCGATATCACGAGCGGATCGGGTGATAAACACAGATCAAAATGCCTCTTACCTACTCGGCGGACCCACGAGTTCAACTTCCTTCGGTGAGCTGTCCAGATATTTGGTAGTGGAGTCTTGGCATACTCGCGATGCCAGCAGAACGCCTTACGAAAGACGCCTATCTCTATTTATGGTCAGGAATTCCATGGGGAATCCCCAACGATTGCCAGTTCGACAACCGTGCGACTTCTTTCGTATTTCGTATGAACTAATAAGAGGAACCGGTACGCCCTGTAAGTGACCCGCAGCTGCAATGTTCCCGATTCCTATTCCCATCGAGGTTCAGTCTGCTAAAATTCTGTTGTTCTGTAGTCCTTTACTGCTGACCTGAACTGTAAAACAGACAATGCTTTCAGTATGATCAATACAATTTGACCATTTGGTCGTAAGTATGACCTTGAGAAACAATGTATGCCAGTTCCTCTTTAAAGCTCTGCTTGTGACGTTCGTCTGTTTAATCCGCGCAAATAGGTAGGCACTATACGTTGATGGCGAACACCTCGATGCTATTGTTTCGACGGCTAGATGTTGTGTTGTATCAGTATCCAGATATTGGGCTTCGTTGGCCGGCAACATCGGTTCCTTACCCTTCCTCGTGCCGAATCAAGCCAATCCTGTTACCCTAACTGCTGCGAGCTAAAGGACACGGACCAAATGATCAACAAACGCTACTATCAACGAATAAAGAGAGTTAATAACAATCAGCCAATGATGATGAAAGGGGGACGAATAAGCGAGGCAGCGCACGAGACATCATGATTAGGCTTCTTTGGTCCGATAGCGGTCGAAATAAAGGCCCATGAGCATAAGACGCAACGCCGCCTGGGAGCAAAAGTAGAACTAGGGTCAAAAAGGAGAAATATTTTGCGCAAATATTTGCCAGACTGGCTTGGGTAAGCTAGCCTTAATGCGAGAACAAGAATGACGAAGAAGAGGTGGAAAAGAAGGCGTGTATCCTGTCTGAGTGCAGTTGGAGTCTGCCGCTCCTTACTCCAACTAGTGGCAGTAAGCGGCGCAGGGCAAGCCATTGCCGGTTCCTTCCATCACCCGGTCGTGGCGAAAGGGCTGATTGTATCCAGTACAGAGAAAGCGTACGCTAGTGCTGAAAGCAAAGTAGCAAAGTTCATTCATGATTTTAATCACCGAACCGCCTCGGGCCACCACCGAAGGCAAGGCAATACCGCCATTACAGCCGCTACCGGGAGCAAGTGAAATGATGGAGCTGTAGAGCGGGATGGCAAACGACAGCAGGCTGTCAGTCATACAGCGGCAATGGTGGCGGCACCGGCGGCTCCGGGAGCAGCGGCCACAACAGCAAGTTGTTCGAAAGAGCTGTTCGTGAGGGTTCGTATGCGTTTCGCTGAGCTGGGGGATACGGAGGATGAGGAGGGTGGTACCAGCCAGATCATACAGGATACAGCTGTGTATTGGGCGGATAGCTGTCCGACTGCACAGCAAGGCTGAAAACGCTCTTGCACGAGGCAGTCTGCTGCTGCTGCTGCTGGCAGTCAGTGCCGAACTTCCTGTAACGAACTACGCTGCCGGCTGCGGTAGCAGTGTCAACAGCCCGAGGTCATGGGGAACAAGCACAACCGACTGCCAGAGTACCTATATCCTAGCAACAGCGTTGTCGCTCTTGTTTAGCACTACGTCTAGAAGGCGGCGGCGGCGGCGGCGGCGGCCGCAACTGTAGGACGGCAGCAGGATAAAGTGCGTCAACTATGTTCTATTGCCGCGTCCGCTATCGAGTGCTATCACCTGAGCGTATGTGTGCATGTACTAAGCAGGAAAATGCGAAGAACGGCAATGAACAAAAACAAAGTAAAAGGTCGGATACGAGTACGTGGGATAATGGAACACATGCTTACCAATCAGTAGTTGAAATCATGTATGAGCTTGAGGCAAATAATTAACCTAATTTGGGCCAGTTCTGCCACTAAAGTTCAATCTTCACTATACTACTATATTCTTTGGATCGACCAGAATTCTATTTGCTTTTTATCTAAGTACTTATTTGAGAAACTTTGAGTTTTCTTTATCCTGGGAATTGCTGACGTGACGTTCTGCAAGCTAATGCGAGACCAAATTAATTATAATTGAAGGATCTTAGTAAAAATCTATGACATGTGATAAAATTGTGTCCACTATGTAGACCTTGATGACCACGGAAGCAGTGGAGAAGTCCGATTGTGAATCTTCGAAACACTGCCGGTTGCGTCAAGACTATCTGGGCTGGCAAAGTTCTGGGCTAAATCCGCGATCCCCAGAGAGTTCGCCGTGATAGAAAAACGCTGCTACTGCGCCCGCCAGCATTGCTTCCGACGCTACCGCTGCTGCGGCCGCCTCCACGTTAGCCAACTACGAAGCAAGAAAAAACTAGGGACCGGTCACTTGTTGACGTTACATCATCTGCTGGTGCTGCTCTTGTTGAAAAAACAGAACGACCGATAGAGCGAGCCACAAGCAGTGACGATAGTGATGGCTGCGGTAGCAGGAATGCTGGACGGGAGAAGCGTAAACATCAGTTCCGAAGAGACTACAGACTGCTACTCGATGATTTCTGCTGATTTCGCTTCCTGTATCCTCCACCCTGCCACCGCCGCTCCGTTGCACCGGCGGTTTGCCCAACGGTTGGCCCTTCTCCTAGTCTTCGCTTCTGTTTCCGCCGTTGTCCTTTCTATATACTTACTTTCCTTGACTGGTTCTGTGGCCTCTACTACTGTTATTCCGATTGCTACTCCTCACTGGTAAATTTGCAGTTGCTAGTGATGGTGGGCAGTCTATTCGTGCCCCCGTTTCCCTCGTTCTTCGTCCTCATTTCTTTTGTGAAAAGGCTACAGCTAGGGCCTTCAAACGAATAACAAACGAGAACAAGCTGAGTTTGTTGAAAAGAGGCCATCGTGCGGACTACAGCTCTGTGGCCGTCTTGCTTGCAGTCGGACGGCGGTCCCCTCCGCCGGCGGTCTGTCTGTTTGGCTGGTTGGCCGGCTACCATCAACCAATCAGACGCAACGATAGGCGGAATACAGGAGAAAGGAAAAAAAAAGGTGGCAGACAGATAAGAACACAGCCAGCGCGGCAGAGATGGAGTAGTGAAAGGCAAAACGAAGAAGCGCGCTTCAAAAGAGGAGCAGAGAGCGAGAAAAAGCAAGATGTATCGACGTAGCGAATCGCGGAAGCCAGCCTCTTGTTTTCGAGCTAAATTGCCCCGGAGAGTTGCAGAGCTTACGGAAAAAAACATTCTACATAAGCGGAAGCGTTATCGTCTCGCTCAGACACAAGTTTGGCCTGCGTCTGCAGCGCAAGCACAACTGCGTAGCGAAAGCCGAATGAGGAACACTCGGAAGAAGAGTCATGGCGGCAGGTGAACTGAACGAACAAGCAGAAAAGAAAAAGGAGAAAACGGTCGACCTCACGTTCGCTTCACCGGGCACCGTGGACCCCACCGATCAACCCAGGCTGCCAAATCGGAATCTGGAAACGCAAGCGCAGCGATATATTGGAAATACCGGAAAAATGCTCTAATTTGCTTTATATTTCAACCACGTCGATAAAAGATTGAGTTTTGAACAAAGGTTTATTGTACTACGCCAAGTATGTCTAGTTCACCGGTGTGGTAACGTCTGCTGTACAACAAACTTAGCTTTACCTCTCGTATTTGAGATGATTGGCCGCGCAAGTGCAGTTGAACCTGATTGATAATATGACGTGCCATTTCACAGAGTAAATTTATATACAATAATATAAAGTATTTATATATATAATGTAGAGTATATAAAGTGTTACAGTTTGCCTTTAAACCAATGCAACCTATAAACCAATTAATTCGCATTTTTTTTTAACTCGTTTTTCGACCATAGAGTATGCTTACGGTGTATTATGATTCCCACTAACCTACTATTAGTATCGTTTGTACTTACGCATGTTTCCGGAATATGACCCACCTTGCTTCTCGAAAAGACCGGTTCAACTTATAGTGATCATAATATGATAAATATGAAGCATAACACTTCAGTAAACATCATTAAGCTTATGTTGAGCACGTTTTCTATCACCTCGTTACGAGAATTACAAAGGCCTTAGGTGCCGTTTGAGACTTCTACGACTGCGTGCTCTTGGATGGCCTAAAAAACGGTAACTTAGCAGGAAGCCGCCTAACCGAAATCATAGTCAAGTGCATGTTGTCAAGAAGACGGATAGAGTCGTTTTTGTAAACCCACAGCAGGATGGGCCAATACGCGCTCCATCAAGCTGGCTAGCATCATGTGGGTTTGTTCATTCGCAGCCCATCCCCTTAGCAGACTCGTTTCCTGCTTACTATTGTCACCGAGTTCAAGTGGCAAATATCCCTCAATCTGCCTTTGTATGGCAATCCAGAAACAAACAATCTGCAAGTCGACTAAAACGGGCAGAGAATGCGAAACAAACAGGACTAGATGGGTGAACCAATAACCAGGTCTGTGTCCTGTCGCAGGAACAAGCTGAAACCTTCATTGTAAGGGCTGCGGCGGCAACGAGCCGATAAACGGCCAGATAGGGACCAAGAAAATAGCAGGCAGATGAAAGAACGAGGGCTCACTGATCTACCCACCTCTGAATCGGTCGGTCGGGCGGGCGGGCATCCATTCGCTTGCTTTCGTTGCTTCCATTACTTCTTTTTTTCATCGGCTATTTTATCCTCGTCTCTTCCTATCCTCATATTCTTGCCGGTCCGTCTGACTGTCGTCAGCCGCCTCCGACCCCGCACAAGCAGGCTCGAGCTTTTACCAAATAGAATTACCTTCCCTCGCCTCGTCTTTCGATCTGGTTGCCAGTAACTTGGGCAGCCACCTTTTTGAAAGCAGCGGCACAGCTGCTTGTGCTCCAACGAGTCCTCAGTTGAGACATACACGCCAAACTGTACCAGCCGTAGCAAAAGCGGCAATAGGCCTCGTTGTCGTCATCGTTATTGTGCTAGTATCCATGTGCCTCCCTCACTTTCTATGGTTTGGTGCGCGTATCCGCGGCCGTCTACCTGCGACAAGCCAGTGTCACTGCCGCTAGTGCTCGCACGCAGAAGACGGAGAAGAACGCAGCGGCCTCTCGCTCCTCCCGTCAGCGGCCAAACGCGTTTGTCGTGGGTGGGGGTTCACGGCGAGAGTGAGGGAGGCCAACGCAGGTCAGTATAATAGAGCAAAGGACACCAGTAGCAATAGCTGTAGCACTGGTATATGTTGAACGGTGGGCCGTGCCAACAACTTGCACAGGGAAGACAAACTTCGCCAGCGAGGCTGCGAAAAAAGAATAAGATAGGCCGAAAAGGAAGAAGATCGGGAGAAGCAGGGGAACCGAGAAGAAAGCGGCGGAGACTGGGAAAGTGTAGGGGGTGAAACAGGGGAAGGAAAGTGGAAGGAAGTATCATCCTAACCCTCAAGGGAATTGAAATAAAGCAATCGAGTTTGTTCCTCAATCCCTCGTTTTTCAGTAGCATCAGCAGCATGAACATCAATCGACCAAGTCGTCTAAGCTACGCGCTCGCGTTGGTGCGAGAGATACACTACCAGACCGTCGGGGTCTTCGTTTGGCGACTCGCGAGAGTGTCCAGCGGCAATCCTCCAGCCTTCCTGCTGCTTTAACCGAGCTCTAAAGGGAGGAGGGGCACTAGCAAGAAGCACGCCTACTCCCTTATGGGTGATGATGGTCAAAGCACAGCGGAGCTCATTCTGCCGCGAGGCGCTAACTGTTAACAGGTGCTAGCACTCCTATGGGAGCACACTGGTTGCTAGTTGTGAATCTCCTCAACACAAACGTCCTGTGACGCAGATATAATTCTTCATTTAATAAAATGCTAACTTTCTATAATGCAGTCAATAACTGCACTTAATCAAGTTGGTGTACTGTAGTATTTATAAGTACTTTTTACTTAGAATGACTTATTGATTGTGAACCCTACTCCACATCCCTTGCCGTCAGACGGCATCTGTATAATACTAGGCCATACCTAGAGGTTTGCTGTAGAAAATACTGCGTGATAATTCGACCTACGCGGGAACGTCTGAGTATTTTTGGCTGTCATTTCCAACTGTGTTTATCGATTAAAGAAGATTCTTTTAACTTCTGTAAACGTTTTTTTAAAAGTAATATGCATGTACATGCTATTACAATATATTAGCTATATATACGAAATTGCAATAAACTGGCTGTACGTAATGTGAGCTTACGTTCTAGAGCATAACAAAGCATTTTATTCCAGTATAATCTGTATCTAAATTTAGTAAATCTGTCTGACTCCCTGTTCTCCGCTCTGTAACGCGTAATGGTCGATCTTAACAGATTCTTATTCTTTTCCGTGTGTCAATTGCTTTCTCGTCTACCCCATGTCATATAACGTTTTCTTAGTGCATATATCGTATGACTACTTCTGAAGAATGTCGTATTTGCTCTTTGTGTTCCTCACGACTCTTACCCTTCTAGGTAGTGGTCCTAATCTGAGGACTCCGCGACCACTGCAGCCAGTAGGTGAGTGCGTGGGTAGGAAGGCTTTTACAGGAACTCCGATGGAATGTATCTACTACGACTACGGTTTCCACCACAACTAGTGCTACTGTCCTACTCAGCAACCTACAGCGGCTGATCGCTTGCTTGCTAGGTGGGTAGGCAGGTAGAGAGGCAACGAGATAGGACGGACGATAGAAACGCCCAAGGCAAACGAAGTGACTACAAGCATCGGACTTCGGCTGCTGTCGTTGTTCACTCAACGGGTAGTAGCAGCACTTGAAGCTATAGAAGAAGGAGAGTCTGGATGGTTAGTAGCGGCGTTTGCGGGATTTGGCTGTGGCGGGAGGTAATCAAGGATAACCTGATTCCAGCTGATTGCGCGCGGCCAGCGGAGAGCTGTGGCCGCTAACTCACACTCTTGGGACCAACAATGGCAGAAGATTGCTGCTCGAATGTAGCCAGGTCCTACACGCACACAGTATGCGTGTAAAAAGGCCCGATGCCTTCAACTTGTAACTCAGGATCCAACGCACGCAGGACGACAGTGATGCTTGAACAGTTTTCATCGTCTGTACATTCTCACTACTTGTATTATATTGTCAATATTTAATTCCCTTACTGTATTTCAGTGTGCCATTTACCTCGGAATTGGGTTACGAGGCTGTCGATACCGGTGATTTGGGTCGAGCTGTTATTGTGTGGAGGATGATAGAATTGTCCAAGCAGGGGCCAGAACGCCGCGGGCGGTGGGGCTCCATCGACGCATTTCAATGCAGATAACGCTGACCAGAATGAAGGTGGAGGAAGTAAACCAGGCCATCCAGATCGGAATAATGGTGACGTGGGCGCGCTGTGAAAAACCGTCGATGTTAATCCATTGGCGTCGGAGGTCACTGATGTCGGAGGTGGTAAAGCACTTTCTGCAAGATAGGAAAAAACTACTTATTAGACTGTCCTTCCTAAAGGGATACTTGTGACCGCAAGGATCATGCTGTATATCGCTGGTGTTGTTTATAAATCGGTTTTAAGGCGTTAATACGTGTTGCTGTTTGTGCAGTATAGTCTACAGCAGAGTAGGCATTACCGTAAATTAACTTGTTTATTTTGTTTGTTTAGGTCGCGCGCACGTTAGATGTCTGTTCAAAAAGTTATTCTGTGTCAGGTCGTATGTGTATAGTAGATTACGAAAACCAGTTATAGCCAAGAGGCTTAATGAATTATCTCACAAACTATCTATGCGTATTCTATCATTTTTGTTTGTAGTCGGTTGCAACTTAAATGCAGGGACGTGCCCTTCCGTATTCGATGAAGTTCTCTCTTAGCTGATACTTTGGTTTCTTTTGCCATTAACATCTCCCTCTATTGAAATCTTCACGTTTTAACAATGTTCTGCGTGAACAATACGAGGACCTCTTTGATGTAAGTCATTCTTTAGATGCTTCATCCCGAAATATTTTATCTCGCGATATTTTACCTATATTCAGTTTGCTGCCATATCTGGGGTTCATTGGCATCGCTCGCCCAAATTCCCTTGCTCTGAAACAGTAAGTCTGCTACCTACATACAGACATTCATTCATTCGCTACCTTGCCCATCAAGCCCTCCGCTCTCGTCACAATTCACGGTAGTGCAGTTCTGCGATCAAAATTCCCTCGTGAACCCCCAGCAACTTACTGCTATGACTTTCGACTACGGCAACTAATGTTCCGCCAACTTTATTGTAGTCTGACGCTAGACACATATAATAAATATATAGGTAGTGTTACACGTGTTCAATGGTTTGTTGGTTATTACTGTTCGAACGGAGCGTATTGCGAGGGGTTGGCCGGGGTGGCTTTTCAGTGTTGCCGAGATCGGCAGACATCGACAGATGCAGACATACATATAAAGTGACTATCCCTGGCATATGAAGTACGCATAACTTGATTATGTTCTCCGAGAGCCGATTGCTCCTAGGCCGTGTGAACAAGTGAAATTAAACAGGGTCAATGTTGGTTACCATACGACTTTCCTACAAATAGAGTATTCTAAGTAGATTCTGATGAACGTAGACGAACAGCTTCAATCAGATAGAAAATTCAGAGAAACGACGCACGTATAGAGACGTATCAAAAACGCATCAGTTATATTTACAATATAACCCCGCTCTATTACATGTGCACACTTATAGACCTATGCGTGTACAATAGCGTATGCTAATTGGAGTTTGATTTCGGATATATGTGTTTTTACTTTTCTACGGGGAAACAGTATTAGATAGCTGTAGGTATGGCAAAAAATTGCTAGTTCCCATACTGAGTGCAAATCCCAGTTATCGGATCGGCTTTAATGTGCGATTGAGCGAACATTTCGGTGTCAATAACGGTAAACCACGGTTAAACAAAAATCAAAAATATCTTAACAGATAGTTCTATATGTGGCTACGACGTACGCTTCCGGTACAGCTTCCATTACGCTGATGTGGAAAGCAATCAAACAAGATTGTGGTCTGTCAATTGCTAGGTGGGATTTTCCACCGATAGCAAATCCTCTGTTGATCAAGTAGAGTACTTGTGATTAGTTATCCTTCACTGACGATTATACGTTGCTTCTGCGAATCCCCCCGTATCCCCACGCACTACGCGTACTGGTCCGGCCTTAGGCCCGCCTAACTCCTATTAATATTATTATTATTTATATTGAAGATCATCGTAAACGCTCGAGGCAGAAGAAGGCATGCATAAATGACGCCTATCGATGCCGTAATAAGCTACACGAAGTCGTTGTGGATATTTTTAAGAATTAAATCAAATTTTTTGGTAATACAACATCGAAAGATTCCTGGTAGTATCGCATGGGTACGTTTACCGATTTAACGACCAAAGGCATTCCTGTTCGCTTAAGCATATGAACATACGACACAAATAAATATATTGCCTATTTAACATCATCACTGTACAAACGAAATTATCGTTTTTATGTGCTCCAATTGTACCCGTTTGGCGTCGTTCAACAGGGTCGTACTATTTTTGATACTAATCCGTGTATGGCGCTGCTGTTATCGTTAGTGACTTGATCGATGTAATAGCGGGTTAATTCGAAATTGCTGGTACCTCCATCGGGGCCCATCTTCAATATGACGCTGGCTGCGGTTCCAAGGAAGTGGCGACATCAAATACGTATTTAGCTTTGTTCTCTTCTAGGCCCTTTAGAGGCAACATGAATGACACAAGATAGAAAAAGATTAAGGAGCGGGAAAATGACGCCCTCTCTACTAGTGAATGGTAACACGAAGGATGCAATCGACGATTTCGCTGGTCCTCTATGGTGAGATGTTCGTCTATGGCACAGACAAATTATGTACCACCAAGAACTAGCAACGGAACGCCCGAAACATACTAATAGTGCGTTGAAGTGGCTAGCGTTCGGCATCTAAGAACATTACATCGATTTCGGTTCCAGTTCATTTAAGATTTCTTCATAAATGTTATCCGTTGACTTTTATAAAATAACATGCTGTATCGCCTCCAGCCTTACGATATCGATTATTTCAGTGACTCAAAAAGGATACCTTTTACCCTTTATATCGAAGGGTAATTCTATTGGGTTACTAGAAAGTTGACTGTGTATACTGGAAGCTCTGCATTATGAGTTGAACCTCCGTCGTAAGTTTAGCTATAGACTAACCTTACCCCTAATAGACTATGGAACACAAGGTCGAGCCTCACAAAATTGTCATCCTAGACATATAGTTGAATGATAGAATGGAACAAAATAACTAGATTAAAAATATAGATCTGTATATGTATTTTTAGAGATAATATATATATATACTACAATCCCATCTCCTGTCACTAATGTGTTATTTTAGTTCATGGCCGTTTGTAGGCCATCCCATAGCAGTAGGTTCTCACCAACCTCTTTCCTCCTTCCTGGCGGCCAAAGTTGTCGATTCGTTGTTCGCTAAGTTGAGACGGTGATGCCATAAATCTCTATACTATCTCAATAGCGCTTGTCAGATCTGTTCCCTTTTCATCCTTCGCTGTTAAGGCAAACACATTTGTGAAGAATACACTTGTTATCCCTATATTCAAATCGGTCCTTATCTGAGATCGCAGGTAACTGACTAGTCGTCAGTGGTATAGCTATTTAGACGTCGTGGTACGTTTCAGGTCGTTTACCGCTTTTCGAGGCGACCTTGGCTGTTTGCAATACCGTATAGATGTATGTATGTATTTGTGGCTCTCTGCGTGTGACGTTTCTACGCTTTTCCTTCAGGACGGCAACAGCGGCTGTTGTCGAATGAATTATTACTACAAGGTGAGTAACACGACCAGGCCAAACAGGCCGACGCTTCGGGGTCTGTTCGCCACTACAAAGGGCATACACAACACCGTAAGCGATTCGAATTGATCAGTAATAGACAAAATCGCGAGTTGTCCTAGTTGAAATTGTGTGTATTTATATGGGCAAGCCGTGTTGCCGCCGCCATGACGATTACTTAGCAGAAGTAGTAATAACTAATGTAGTGATTTATGACGCGACGTTCGGGAAGTCCGCCAAGAGTTGGACCACAGCTCCGCTGTTTAGACCAAGACAGCATATCTCCCAGGCTTTCACTTTTTTCGGTGTTATTTTTGCTCTGATAGCAAACAGACACTGATAACGATATCGACTATGAACATCTAATCCATGTTGTACTACCTAAAAATCGACAAAGTAGCGAATATAGTAATAGCTATCTATCAGATACGCTGAGAAATAGCTGGACCACGTATCGGCCCCCTGAAACAAACCAGCGTCGCTATTTGCACTGCAGTAAAAATTAACCACGAATAAAGCAAGATGAACGACAGTGCTGGGTAGCAATGAGCTTGACACAGAGTCACCATCTTGGAAACAACCAGTAAACTTATGTCGAGCGTAGAGGTAAAGCGCTTCTACAAGTATAATTGACAGATTTCGCCCGACCACAACGAATAATAGCTAAATTGACTCCGTTTCTATGGTTCTACATTTAAACCGCAAATGTGGGGTGAATTGTAGTTTATCTTGTAAGTAGTTAAAGAATCAATGTTGAATTGGCTGGACGAAGCATAGATTTATCTAGCAACTTTTTAGTAACTTAATTCATAATTAATTACTATGGAACTCGGCAATAGTTTTCTCAATCATTGATTATGTGTAGTTCAAAAATTATTATCTAGCCGCTGTATCTAGGAAAACATTAAAGTGCTGACTATTTGAAAAATATCTGGATGGCCTTTACATGTTCTTTCCCTTTACCCTGCCAACAATAATTCTTCAAGCAATCAATAGTCCAGGAAGGAACTTTCTTAGCATTTACTGACAAGTCAAATAATATATTACAACTTGTGTCAGTCACACATATCCGCTGTCAGTACATATTGAATCTAACATTATCGTTAACATGAACGCCAAATAGCATGGCATCGATATCGTAACAAGACTGAAAGAGGTCAGAAGTATATTTCACAACGATAAACTTTGTGGTCGGCTATGTCTTTCTCTAAAACTTGACCTGCTAGTTCGGCATCCTCTGTTTGACGAGAATCCACAGCACGAGGCAGACAAAGATGATGTTCCTTATCCTTGTTTTGTGAGTGGCTAGACGCAAAAAGAGCAGCATCAGTGGCGGCGTGGGAGGGCTTTGGCCCCCTATCAGCCAGCTGTTCTGCTGTTAAGCTACAAACACCGATCCCCAAGCAGATGGCGAGAAGAGGCGACTCGGCCGAGTGGAGAAATGAGCCGAATCCGATACGAACATCTGATCCGGCCCGTTGTACGGTTGGGACATGGCAAGCTATGTCAGAGGACGACCGAATCCTATTAGTGGTCGGCACAGGGCGCGCGAGGCTGCGTAAGACACCCGCAGGACAAGGGTAGGACCGAGACGCAGAGACGTCCGACTGTCGCTAGTGCTGCGATGTTTCTGCTATCCGATCTAAGCCGACGCGACATTTGCACTGTCGGCGACCACGGGTCGTCGCAGGCATCGTACATGCGTCTTCTCTCAGTACGATAGCGTAGGAAAAGAACTAAGGCCATAGAATGAGCAAGAAGAACACGCCTCAGCAACAACGAAGATAACGAGGAGCTGCGTCAATTGGGCTCAGTTAAGTGAGGCGTGTTTGCAATATCCAGAAGGGTCTAAACGTCCCGCCAATCTTGCTGACCGACGGAGAGAAAGTCTATGCAATAGCAATCCTTTGTATAACACATAGTAGGGACAGTCTACGACAAAGCAGGTCGAGGCTTGCGGGAAAAGAACTGATGACGTTAATGCTGATCCGGACGTGAGCGTTGTTATAACAAAATGAGACAAAACCACGAATAACGCAGTAGGGCAGTACGAAGGTATTTTTACATAATGCCTAATTTTGAATTGAGTTGATGTTAATCTTTTAGAGAATAGAACAGTAACATCAGTTTATTCAGTATATTGTTTCCTATAACAAAACTAGGGTTTATAATTGTACTAAACTATTCCTTCTGTCAGTGAGCATTTACAAACGGCAACTTAAGACACTCTGAAAAAACAGGACCAAGTCGATAAGATAATATGAGCCTGTACTATATCATAAAAACGTCATGTGTTCCTCGTTCTCGTGGGGTGCGGCACTGTACCATGCCGTACCTTATAATCATGTAATTAAAACCAATAATACACGTATGATTTTGGAGAAACGGCAATATCTGTATGAAATGGCAGGCACTCTTTGTTTCAATGCTTCGTTAAGATTATTCGCGATGTATTTGGCGAGTGTTGCCACTGACCAGCATTGAGTTGGTGAAACTACCGGCCAGGAACTTGGTTGGGGCCGACAAACGGCCGCTGGGAATTGGAGAGAAGATTGGGAAGAGCTTGGTAGGAAAACGGGAGCGATGCATGGAGCTGCGTTGTGGGGTCTAAGTACGATGGTATGATTCGCAATAGTGAGGCTATTGCGGACTGACTGGCAGGAAAATGGTCTGGCTGCTGCCTGAGTCCTCTGAGTCCTTGGTGCGGCCTGAGTCCTTGGCGCACTCGGATGCTGGATGAGAGCCGGTCGTTGTTGCCCCCAGGCACCCAATTAATTGGGACCTCGGCAGAGACCCCTCGCCGGCCACGCCGACCGAAGGGGCAGGGCTAGAGAAGTGGCGTGCCAATGGGGACGAGGTGGGGAAGTATGGAAAACGGATTTGATGAGTTACTTCAATATCCACAGACCATCTGCAGTATATCCCACAGGGCAACGGTTATGTCTTATGTTCTTTGGACCATCTATATTCCTTATCTCCGGTCAAAATCTCCCAAACGGTTAATGGCACCACGGCCCTCAGAGCAGAATTCTAGATCTACAAAGTGCAAGTATATCGACTAGCGTTTCTGTCTTGTGTCGTGTTCGTCTGCTAAACTCTTTACGCGTCTACCTGTGCAGTAATTCATGCACATGTCTCTGAATCGCCTGTAGAATCTATGTACATGATATGGCCTACAAATAATGCAGTATCAAACTGTTACTTTTTCTTCTACCGTTTTCTGAGCATTTCTAATTTCATATGTATATCATCACGCTCTTCTATTATCGACCCTCCTTTCTCAAATCAATTCCTACCAAATTCAACGAAGCAAGTGGAGATGCAGACCGTTTTTGTTTTGTTGCCATGAGAGGCGGCAGTGGGCAGATTTACTATCAGCCTTTTCTGACGAACCTAAAGGATTCTTGGTGGGAGATGATCATTCCAGTGAGAAAAAAATTCTCGTTTTCTTTGAGACCTCTTCTGCCTCATTCTTGGCCTGTATTTTCCGCTCCATCGAAACAGTGCCTACACATAGACCTAGAACGCTGCACTATTAGTTCTGCTTCCTCCAAGATGAATTCTTTCCGAACGAGGATGCCGGTCGTCTCTTACGAGTCTTCTCTTTCCAGATTGAGCTGGATTTTCGCGATGTGCTCCCAGCCATCATTAAGCTGGCAGAAAAAGTAAAAGCTGCTGGTCCTAGCCAACTGATGTTAATACGTACCACCATCTCATAAATAAATTTCTTACGCTAAGCGGATTTAAAGCTCGGGCATAAGGTTTCCTTCCAACTAGGAAAGAAAGATAGAAAACGCGTAGAACACAGAATCAGACAAAGCATAATGGTGAGGTGGAAGTGGAAGTACTTATATAATTTTGTGTAATTTTTATGGAATCATTAGGCACGAAGGCGAAAATAGGCCGAATTCTCGTATTCCATCTTGCCCTTGTTTATAACGGGATACTAAACCTATACAAATAGCAGTTGATGTACATACAGGTTAATTCAAGTTACATATTGGCCATTCAAAGTTCGTCTCGTTTTGACTGATTGCACTAAACGGCACTGCAAATTTTTGTCCCATGACCAGCTTTTCCAGCAGCTCTTGCGCAGCGAATGCAGCTAGTACTTTGCCTGCTGATCTTATGGGTCTGTCTAGGCATAGACAGGCTTCGTTTCAGGCTGGGTAGGAGCCAGCCGTCTGTCCTACGAAATGCCTAACAACGTTGCAGGACGTAAAACCCGAAACATATACAGACAACATATAGAGATAATAGCTTGGTGACTTAGTCATGATGAATATTCTTCATTCTTCTTTCTTGCCTGCTGATCTTGAAAACTCGTGGTGGTCTGGGTCCAGCTTTGTGTGTAAAAGTGTTTGGAGCCGTGCTAGGAACTAGCCCTTTCAAATAATGCCTAGGGGTTTAAGTACCGGACCCAAAATGCGAAAAATTCAAAAATAATATTTTATCGTTCATTTATGTGAAAATCATTCCCTCCGTTCGCCCTCCCGATAATTTTTTAAGAAGAAACATATTTCGAGTTGTTTAAAGTAATACTGAAAAGCAGTACTGGGAACTAAAAAACCTGTAACATTTATTTGACGAACAACTGAGGTATGGAAATTATTCCCAGATTACTTCAGTAGATTATTAAACTTCAGATGGTACTAGTCAGAAATATTGGATAATAATCTGACTTCAGTAATCCTGTAACAAAAATGTGTAACTGCCGCTTCTGGAGCTCCCGCCCACTTTCTTTCTCCTCAGAATTCCTGAGAATCTCTCAATAAAGCTTGTTCGTGGATGTTAGTATTGTTTTTATTATCTAGTCATATTAACAATTAGCGTTCTACTATTCATGTGCTCTTTTGACTGCCTCTTACGCAAGATCAGTTCCATAGTTTGTACCTTATCAAAAACAGTAAACTGGTCGTACCCTCTCAACAGGTTTCTCTGACAATAACAAGTCAATTTATAATTAGGTGTGTATTTGCTCCCATTGTTATTGAATCGGACGATATGAGCTCCCGAAGATTTGGTGGCGTGTTTCAACATCAAAAGCTTTCAGCGAACGCCGAAGTTTGTGATTTTTGTGGACGTGGCATGCGTATACCCCTTTTTGTATGCCTGGGATATTCAGCGCGTCAGCTTTCGGCGCCCTTAGCGGCCCCGGGGGAAATATGTGAGACTCTTCTTGTGCTTCATGAAACACTAACCGACCGCCCGCTTTCTGTGCCGCTACTACTACTCACTCACTCAGAAAGGAGCCTGGGACGAATCTTCCACAGGAGCGTACGAGTAGCTAGGTCAGACATACGTCGGTTGGTAGAGGCTTTCAGTTTCAGGAGAACCTATTCTTTGTGATGGTGGTACACTGCCGCCTTCGAGACAAGACGAAACGGGAGCGCGGCTCTGTGTGCGTCGCAACCAATTGACCCTACTTTGCTATGCACCCTCTTCGACGGAACGGCGTACTACTGCTGCTACAGTAGCAGCTAGTAGAGGAGGGCCCAGCTACTAGATGGCATTTCAGGAATAGGGCTTTTCAACCCTTCCTCAACGTCTTTGGCAACGATAGATGCCCTACTAGCGTCTTTGGCTTTGGCTTTGCTCTCGACAACATGCAAGTGGCTGGGGCTGCAGGGGCGGCCCCAAACGAGCGCTTCGCTCCGGCCATTGGGGGTGCCGATGGAGTACACATTTGCCAAAATGGTTTTACACACTTAAAATGGAGACAAAGGGGTTGGTTGTCCGCATACGCAGGGGTTCATTCATTCATTCATTCAATGAAATGATGCCCGGCTTCTTTCGTTCCTCGGTTCCCTATTGCAGGCCTCCGTTTAGCTGTACCTCCCAGCTTCATCGAGTTTGAAGGCAAGTCACACTTCATACGGGCGCAAAATTATTTCTCATCATACACACACACACACAACCACACACTCACACAAACACACACACACGCTCTCACCCTATGGAAGATGATCACCTCCGGGGAATTGGGGTTGTTATTTTGTTATATACCTCAATCCAACAATAATTGTGTCTGCAGGAGTAACAGCGGTAAACAAGAATTTAGCCGACATAACATTGGCTCTTTTTCAAATTCCCGAAAGGCCGATTTTAGAATACTTCGCCGGGTAGAGACCAGGTAGTAAATAATGATGCGTTACCCAATCCAGTCATAATTTGTTTGGTTGTACCGCCAACCTTCTATATGTGCTTACTCCGAGGTAATCGGAACACAGCTCTTCGGATAAAGAAGCTTCGATAAATCGGATATCAGAGTTCTACCGGAACTTTGACATTTAATTTGATATATCCATTCCTATTTGCGGAGTCTTATCATACACACATTGTTATTAGCTGAAGTCAATCAGAATCGATACAAATTCCAGCCAGCCTTGTAACGCTTGGAAAGACTTTCTAGCCAAATAATGCAAGTTGGCTTCTCAAACTGAGATAATTAAATGTCTAACATCAGCCTAAAACAATATTTTCTATTTTAGTGCGCCTTTTGAATATACCTGGAAATGTGGTCATTGTAGTAAGGAGGGCTTCTGAGAGATTTCAGCCCAGTTCAATGCGATATGAGCGGTTTAACGTATTCTTACATTCACACAGAATTATTAACTTTCCCGTTTTACATACGTTTCGAAAATTCTATCGCACAGGTAGTAGTCGTCGTCATTATCAAAGAACCGGGATTGTTCTATCTGTAGCCACGTTTTTCTTAGATTTATTGTTGTCGAAGAATTTCGAGAAAGACACTTTTGCAGAATTTCGAATTATTCACCGCTGTGTATGAGTTATAATTCGTAATTGAATTCATGTGGAGCGCTATCTGTCAATTGACTTTTGAAGGAAATTAAGCCAAATTAGCCTCGAACAGCGTAGGCTTATACCAATAGCTCGAAATACTATGTTTGCTTAGCGGTGGATTCTTCTGTCACTAATAATAATAGTGACGTGGCGATGATGTCTAGTGTCACGTCTACATAGATCACCACATGGCGTCTGCGATCAAAATCTCATCGAGGCCCCCTATTTAAGGCGTGATTAGTTAACGTTGTTCTGTTTACAATGTCGTGAATGTCGCTAAAAAAAGAAAGCGTGCAGGTGAAGGGAGAGGTAGCAGAGGCAAAATTACGTAACCAGATAGGGTGGATAAACGCTAACTTCGAAGCAGTTAACGCTGCTTTTGATGTCATCTCGCCATGTGCTTGTGTCATAATCATTCATTTAGCGGGGCTTGCGCTTACTCCACCCCAGAGGACCTTCGAAATGACAAAAGTGCGGCACTATCCCCGCACACGAAACGAACGGCGAGTCCTATACGAAAAAGGGGAACCATGAATTGGGGTCTCAGGTGACTCAGCGAATTCGACACTACATACATCTGACGCCTTCAGAGGCATGTTTCACCTATATTCTATGACGACGCCATAGAACCCTCACAGAATCTCGAGAGTGCCATGGCAAATTTGACTTCATCATCGAGTTCACGTTCGAAACTGCACAGGCTCTACAATGTATATGCATATTTACAATATAGACAAGGAGCCGTACTAGATAATGCCTCGTGGATGCTAAAGGCCGGAGCGTGTAAAACCTGCTCCACCCAATGTGTATAGAACGAACTGGTTCAGATCGACACCTGATGGCGATAGCCTATTTGCAGGCGACCGCAACCACAAACACTATGCACGCGTAATCCATCTATCAGGTTAGGTCCTCCTTCTCAGTCTCTCTCTCTTTTCACTTCAAGTTAACTTGCAGTGCTCAGTTCCTGTCTTAGGTAAGGTTGGGCCTAATCGGCATTCTTTGGACAAAAGGTCCTACCTGAAGTCTGAGAGTGTCACTGCAATAGCCGCCAACCTTTCCCCTCCTATCGAATAAGAGGCTGAACAGCTGCAGGCCTATTGACACGGTCAATTCTTCACTCGTACGTAACTACAAAATCGAATAAGTGGCTGCTCACCAATAGGTCGGTTTGACATTCATATTCAGTGTAGCTTAGATGCACGTATCTCGCATGCTCTTCAACAGGTATTAGGCAACGCCGTGGGTATTTTTCGATTTCGGCCTTTCAGGGTCTATCCGAGGCAAATCAATGTTCCATGAACTTTTCTCAGTGGAATAAGTTATTATTACGATTATTATTACTAATTCTTTGCTTTCCACTAACACGGATTTTTTTTTAAAATTTTTTAAGTTTTCACCGTTTGTATAACAATATGGCCTCGAGTTAACTAGGCGTAGGTATGGCCTAAAAAATGTGTGTGTTCCTCTACTTTAAAGATGCGATGTTATTCAAGCCGCAGTTATAGAGCTGTTCAGATCCTATATCTTTTATAATGATAATTGAGGCAGCTGAACATCCGATTATAGGTGCCACGTCTGCTGGTTCACGAAGTATGCGATAAAATAGAGAAGGTTGTTTACAATTCAATATTTCGGTAGGTTCAACTTTCTGCTGTGCCAAAATACTGAACTTTTGATTAATGAATTACCCAGCAGTTGCTACAACCCCGTCTTCTACTGTTCCGTTGAACGTAATTAGGACTACATGTTTGTTAGCTAAATTGTAAATGAAGGAGTAAAATAGAGCAGAGGATTAGCAATGATAAAATTAAATTATTATGGCCGCTTTTACAAGACGCTTTTGATCGGAGGATCATCTCTGCTACCTTACGCGCAGACGACTAAGTAATTTCTCCGCTCATTTGATGTCCAATTGACTCTGATAAAGATGCTAATTTTTGTAGAGTTACAACTGCGTAATTGTTGTAAAAACACATAGATTGTCAAGATGATACATAAAGCTAGAACCTCGAGAGAATTATGATCAAGCTCGACAGGTGACGAAGATGTCATTTTGTACCGTAACTAACTCCCGTAACGTTTTCCCGAAAAAAAATGACTCTATTCAGTGTGTGAAGCCATCGTTTCCTTTATGCACTCCTGTTACCATGGGTTCGCCTTTCTTGTCCATATCATCCAGTTCGGCCTGCTTTAAGCAGACTATGTCGTTTGCGGTGAGCTGCCGTCATATGAAACACAGTCCTTTAAGCTAACACGATGTCCACTCGTGACTATAGTTGTCACTCTTTCCTTCGCCTATACCCAGGTCGAATCAACTTCGATCACTAGTGCTCGCCATCAGTAGCTATGCGTATATTAGGTACACTCAGCACTATGTAGGTGTATACACTTATCGTATATATATATATGTGTAAGAGAAGCGTATGGATAGGTAGATACACGTCACGGAGGTCACAGGTGCGTTCCGCGACCAGTCAAGCGTACACAAAGTACCCACTCAAACGGCTCGACGGACCCCTCACGTCCTGTCAAAGAGCACCACAACATGCGCAGGCCGAAGCCTAGAGCATACGATTTATTGTAAAAGTCATGATACACTATCATATAATGAGACAGCATCTATTACCATGCGTAAAAAACCTGAGCTATTCGTATGTTTATCAACACTTTTGACACGCACACACACATATATAGGATCATTACAAATCATTTCGTTGCATAGTTAGGGTGTGTTAGGGAAAGCTCGCAATTTTCACAAAACTATAAGATATTCATCACAGTCTTTCCGTTACATTTCATCTGAGCTCCCACTAATAGTAACTGGTATAATAATTCTGTCTCAATATTAATTTATCATGATAATTGATTGGCGCTTAGTTAGGAATTGATTTATTTCGAATTGGATTGGATTAAGTTGCTAGAACAAACCGATAATAATAATAATAATGATCACTCCTCAACGCGCTGCGCTGGAGAACCGTGAAAGACAGAGAATATTTCTATGTCAGAGGCCTAAGGTACCCCTTTACATTGTGCCCCTTTTCCTTGCTGCCGCCGTCCGCCTCGCGTATCGCCTTCCGAACGGGTATACCCAGCCCAATCAACGTCAAGAATGATTGCTATTCATGTCGCATTCGTGTTGGCCCTGGTGTACACGCCTCTTGTAGCCTGTACATCCGCTGCAAAGTCCAATTGTTGATGTATCTGCACATCTATGTTAAGTGCCGCGTACACGCATGGATAAGGAACATGTTCATCTCTAAAGACTAAGAACTCGGGGATGAGCCAAAAAAAAAGTTCGACGAATTGGTCACATCGCAGTGGTCTTGTAGAGGTTTCAGGGTGAATTCCTTAGGACGTCATCTTCACCGAAGGACGACGTGATCTCAATGACGCTGCTCATACTACTAGCAAATGATCTGTGACCGCACGGCTTGCGGCCAGAGTAGGCCAGCAAGTACGCTGGAGACTAAGCAAAGGAGCGAGCCAGTTGAATGAACTAACGACACTACACAATGTGGTAGGATAGATCAAGGGCGGTCGTCTTCTGCCCTGTCCACCTAGCACCATGTAAAGAGCTGTGGCAGATTCGCTCACAAGCGAATCAATCAATTATTTACTGCTTCCACAATAGCTACTGCCTCGGCAACGAATATTATTACCGGCTCCTATTGTCCCAGCTGTTGCTACTAGCTATTCCTGCCGACAATGCCCAAAATGGTATAGGGAAAACTCGCAAGGCATCTCTGCAAACAAGGTACCGGAGCGAATTCGACGGAAACGTAGTCACCCTGCGTTCAAGGGGATCTAGAAACGTTTAGGTGAAGAAAAAAACATGATAGTTATAGCCAGTCGATCTTTGGAGCTTAGATACCCCTTTCCCGCCCCGCCGTTTTGGGTTATGTACGTAGGATATATTAAGATACCAATTTTCTATCAGTGTGCATGATTGACCGGCGCAATGGAAATTGGCGAATGGTATGTCATTATTGTAACGCTGATTTGCGCATGCTCCGTATATACTAGTTGACATAATTATTAACGTCATCTTGAAGCACCCCAGTTCTTCACAAATGTCCGTCTTGTACGCGACATATTTTGCTCACGGCTATTTGAAAAACGTACAGGCCTAGAAGTAAAAGCATACATAGACAACGAATATTCAAAATGGTTACTAGCAGACGATCTATTGAAAAGGAAACACTTCTAGGAGAATATCAATAGCCATGCCGATTTACTAAAAATGTTTCATGAATAATTCGGAGCTTGAATGATATGCGTTTAATAAAACTAGTTAGATATAATAATGAACTTAAGTTATCATTAACAATAGAAAATCTGTCTTTTTTAAGAATAAGCTTACATGAAGTTAACGGACGAAGCTTACAAGAACAGATACCAGGATTAGGTCAGTATTTTTTTTTCTAGGATGGCACTCAAGTTACAGTGTCCCACTAGGACTGATGTAACTGTGCTCGCATACAATGCGCTAGTAAAGTGAGAATCATTGAATTTTATACTTCCCGGATAATAATCCTTAAATACTGTAATTAACTTATCTTGGCTGCGACTATATTTCATTTTAGAAATACCTTTTGCGAACTGCGTATCGCCTTTTGCTGTATCGCTTTGCGCGTCTCTATGGATAGTTACTTCGAGCATTTACTTTTAAAGCTAAGTTACAGTCAGTTTCAGCTCGGAAAGTTTAAGTTTATTCCTCTAATACAGGGGTATGTTGCGAAAGAGCATTACAATGATAGGTTTACAGTCGTTTGAAGGACGTCCTGTACGGACACTGGTTATGCGCTAAAAAAAGAAAAAAGTGGATATTAATTACAAAATCTGCGACTCTGCAGGTCTATAGATTCTATCTATTTGCTTATCTCGGTATAGATCCATATGGGTCGACTATCGAAAACGATTATATTCATATATATATATACGTAGTTGGTATGATATGACGAACGTCCCAAATGCTATTAAATCAAATGGAGGTATCGAGCACGTTTAACGAAAAGTTATCGTTAAAGTTGTCGACGAAGGTACACTTCAAGCTGTAAGCAGCATATGATCGGCTGTGTTTGTAAACACGGGAAGACCTTATGCAATATACACAGTTGAAACTGGCAGGCATTACCTTGTAACTAATTAAACTAATGAATAATGTCAACAATCTCACTTCATCGACAGACTCAGTGACTCACCGGTGTTGCTTCGCCTACTGCTGCTGCTGTGGATATGAGAGTGATGATGATGGTGATTGTGGTGATGTCGATGCGGAGTCGTTAAAGCTTGAGTAGGTGGCTGAGCTGACACTGCCATTGGCGTTGCAGCTGTTGTTGCCGTCGTCGTCGTCTTCGTTGTTGTTGTCGTCGTCGTCATAGACACGGGATGTAGGCGGGGTGTCACTAACCGGAACGCGCTTCCCCCCGCTGTTGTTTCATCACTGCCGCCACCGTCTCCTCCACCGCTTGCAGATGTTGAACCCGCTGAATCGTCAGCTGTTTCACCGACTCCGTCCAACGAAGTCATTTTGTTGTGATCGTGTCTGGCTGTTGTTACTGTCGCTGACCGAACGTTCAGCCACTTCTGCTTCAAAGACGCTGTGAGAACAACGTGGGCGACAAGCACAAGACGGTTGTATGGGACACCGATTGATGGCACAGAGCGTGATGTCTGCTACGCATCCCTCCGCGCCACGGACGAGGGTGCTACGGAGTGCGCATCTCCTTTTCCCGTATTCGATCTTATAACTTACCTCCTGTCAACTAGATCTGCTACAACTTCCTTGTTTGCCAGTGCCGAACGCCTGATCCCGTTCTATTATTTCTATCTTCGTATAGTTTTGCACTTATCTCTTGATGACCTTTGTTGTTTACTCGATCTTCGGCGCCACTTTTACTCTCACCACTTACTCAGTTCCCTACTCAACGTACCTATTCACATGCAACACATATTGGAGCTAACTGACAACAACATCGATTGACGGCCTCTGTGGAATAAATTTTTGCGAGCGGAACGCTGTCCGCTCTTAGGCAGTGGATAATCACAGATGGAAGGGCACCATCAATAAACGCCGCTGTCGCCACCTGTCTTCTAGTTTACACGAACGAAGGGCGGGCGTCCGTTACCGTGTCGTATTGTCCTTGTAGAGCTGGATGGCTGGATGGCTGGCTTGCTCGCATGTGAATGCACTTCACTGGACAACGGCTTAAGCATGCGGCGATCGAAACGTCAACTTGGACTTCTTAATAACAACCGCCTTTTTCCCGGGTAGTTTATGTCAGATGCGGCCTTTTCACTGCTGTCCTGCGCCGTCTTGTCCGCGCGGCGCCGGGGCCTGCCGGGGAGGCGTGCGCTTCGAGCCAGGGCCTAGTTTCGAGTGTACTATAATGATAACTATAGGATGACAAAAAGTTTATTTTTTCGTCTTATTGTCATAGACAGCGGCGGTAGCTGGTTGGATGCTGCTGCTGCTGCTGCCAGTGATCGTCATCTTCTCGGCAGTTGCTGGAGGAGAGTCGCGGAGAGCGCACTGCTCTGAGGCTCCGCCTCGTTCGATCGAGGCCGCTCTCGGCCAATCGGTGGACGCCTTCCTAACCGCAGTCGGGCCAATCCGGGCGGCGCAAGCTCGGCTAAACCCGGCGCCACCTGGTACCCAAACGAACTAGACGAGAGCGGAACGTCAGCTACGACCGGACAGGACCAAGGCGAAGCCGGACTGGCTGGCCTGCCTGCCGGTCGGCCGGGAAGGGCCATCGTTCGCTCGCTCGCTCGGTCGCTCAGAATTGCGAACCCGGCCACCCCACACTCCAGCCGTATATCCTACACAGCCTCAGCTGCTGCTCTACGCAAATGCCTCAGCTTGGAGAGGCCCTGACCAGTGGCAGCGGCAACGCTGCCAACAGTAGCGGTGGCCGCCCCTTTCACCGGTTTTACACTTTGCGTGTTCGTCGTCTTACTGGCACGAAAACGTGAAAGAGAGACGGAGCGGAAGCCCTGCAGGCCTCAGACCCCAACAGCCCCGATACCGTTCCCCTATCCCTCGACTTGGCCGCTGGGCAGCACTATCAATGCTCACCATTGCGGCTGCTGCCATCACTGCCGTTGCTCTCATCTCGGCTCAGCTTTTGTCCATCTGCGTCCATCTCCCTAGACGCTTCTGGGCTTGCTATCCTGCGTGCGCGACTCCTTCTTCGCCGCCCTCCTTCCTCTCCTTTTTCGTTCATTCCTTCCATCGTCGCTCTCCTATTCGCTGTCGCTGTGCTCTCTCTTGCGCTGCTCTGGGTCCCGCTGGGGCCAGACCCCGCTCGTATCCCTCCATCTGTGCAGTTAGCTGCAGGCGGACTCTCGACCGTTAGCTCTTTGTCGGTTGCTTGCTTGTTGGGGCAGTCGCGAATAGTTGCAGAGAAAAAAAGGGGCACAGTCGCTAGCGTATAACAACCGCGTATCCTCCGCCATGGTATCGAAGCCAAGCGGGAAAGATCCCCGCACTTTGCCGAGATACTTCCAGCTTGCATCATGGATGGATCACCATCGCTCGGAGCTTGCTTGCTTGCCAGAGTGGATAGCAACTGATTAAAAAATCCTCTTCCACCAACCAGAGCCTGTGTCTAGCAACATCTCTGCCCTGCCGCAGCCATTAGTCACTTCGACTAAACGATCTAGGTTCTACATATTATATATAAACTGACAAGTATTTCACCGACGAACATTTGTCCCACTGTCGCTGTTTCATAAATCGCCATATAAGCGATAATAAAAATGTAGGAATAGAAAACGTTTTTAGAAACAACGTACGGTTGCGCAATCTGTAAGCAATGGTGGCTTTTTCAATAGCTGCCATAGATTGAAGTAACTATTTTTTAACTTGATTAAGAGACGGCTAATATTGAAACGATTCGCGTGCATCAAGGCCTGCAATTAACTACTAGGTTGTATGTTGCAGTACATTGCTACGCTTATTGAAACTATTATAGGTAGACCGAAACCAACCAGAATCAGTGTTAGCTTTCGGTCAGAGGCGGTAGTACTTCGCAACAGAATGTTCTACAACATAGCGATAACTGCAATCAGGCGGCTTTTGGGATTACTAGTTATGCACGGTGTTAATCGTACTGTATATGTTCTATTAAAATATTTCGTTTTTTTTTTTTCAGAAAGGAAACAAGGCTTCCCCCACTAGCCTTAGTGATGTAGTTACACAATTGCTTGTGCGTCATATTCTACATAACTGCTTGAAGTGTTTAATGTTCAATCGGGAAAACCACAGGCGCACACGTAAGTGTGTAGCCTTACTGCTTCGTTGATATGCATCAAATGAACGTTTATATCTGTACTCTGGCGTGCGTGCCTCAACCCGACTGAAGCCGTTACCAACAACGAGGCTGTAGTTTGTTTGGTCTTTGCGTACATTAAGGATATTGGTCATCCTTCCGTGCTCTTAAAACAAACGGGACTATACAGAAAAGTGTCATATTTTACATATGTGATACGTAATATCAATTAAATTACGGATAGATGCGAGCTTATTGCATTCTCAGATAGCTGTCTCTTTTGATACGATGCGATCACTCAATTAACTGAGTGTACCACAGCTAAACGAACTCGCCATTCTAAACAAAGGTGATGATGGATGGAAGAAAGTTGTCGACCATTCGTCTCGGCGGTACCATCGATTGAGCTTCACGTTTGTCGCGGCTTCAATCAAACAAAAAGTTTGTTGGATCAACCTCCCGGAAGAGCTGTGTACGGTGTTTGAATAGAGCAGCAGCATTAGTCCCACCTCGAGCCTTGTTCCTCACTCGTAATTCCAAGACTATATCACAGTTTATGAAATTGGACGACATATTTTGGGAGAGCATCGCGAATTTTTACTGGATTCAATCAACGTGCATGGGGGCCAACAACCCACTATGTATGAGGGGAGGCTCTACGAGATGAATCATAAGACTTCGAAAAGATATTTCTCTGAGTTACCTATGAGTTTTAAATGAGCTTCAAAATGATTTAGGCCTTAGAATTATATACAGAAAAATTTAGCAACACATTTCCTACCTCTTCTTAGCTAACACGAAACCTTTTGATCATGACACTTCCTTTTAAATAGTCACATCGTTTCCGTCCAATATAATCTAATACATTTGATCTGAAGTAAAAGAATCGTGGATTTGCATTGAAACACATTGACTATGGACCGCCCTAACACAATGACCTTGTGGCTATCTAGAGTATTAACAAATCGCCGCCAGCTGCTTGTTCATTGTACGTTAAGTTAAGCCGATACCAAATACAAGCCGCAAGATGTCGCCAGCGTCGCTAAAAAACGCCGTCTGTATTTGAAAAAAGAAGAAACTTTCATGTGTCTAGAGATAAATACGTACGCCTATCTATTGGGTACGCGCAGTTGTATCTAAAAAAAGTACTTCCCGTCGATGGAAAAGAAACACGTTGGAGGGCAATATTTATTCACAAAGCATAGCATATGGAGGAAGCAACAAAGGGTCTGCCACGAGAAGCTGCGGCAGTGAGGAAGGTTCACCAAAAAGAAGCACCTCGGACTATTGTGACGCATACAGGACACGGTGTCCTGTCATTGTCTGGCTTTTCATGGTAATATGCCCTCTATTTCTGTTCTTCTCGTCTGTCCTGCTTTCTTCTCCCTGCTCGCCGATGTAGCGCTAGATGGATCATCTGTCCTACGTCCGGGTCCTGAACTACAAGTTTTTCCGCTGTTCGATTAATCAGCACCCCGACTCCGTCCGGCGCTAGTTCTATCTCTCTTCCTTTCCCTCTCTTTCGCTTTGCTTCTGCTCAATCTTATTCTTTGTGAAACGTCGAGTCTACAGCAGCAGCGATGGCGATGACAGCGGTAGTGGTACCGCCGTCCGTGTCACCTTGATCTTATTCGTAACTTGCCCCCTACACTCTCTGCTCCCACCGATCGACCCCGAAGAGCTACAGATTCAGAGCGCGCATTTTGCTAAGTGCCCAGTAGCGCATCAGCAATGCTCCCACCCCGTATGGCTAATAGTCCGTCCCTGAAAGGAGTTACGTCCATCGTTACTTGTTCTAAATAACAGCACCGTCTAGACTGCTCTGCATTTATTGATGCTTTGTCTTCCATTCCGACCCATGACAACAGCTAAAGTAACAATAGAAAGAACGGCAGAAGAATGTTGGCTTCTTTTAATACTACGCTGCCCCTCTATGAAGTGTGAAATGTATAAAAACACGATCAAGGGACAAAGCATCTCAGATGATGAACACGTGTATTCCGATCTCGGAACAGAGGTAACCATGGGCAACGAACATGTATCCATAAAAGCAGAGTCATGAAGTTTCAGTCCAGCTGAAAACGTTAAAGTTCCTTGGCCGTATTTAGGTGAAAGAAAAAAGGTAGCTTTGGACAAGCGTCGTCAGAGCCGTCTGTCGATAGTTTTGGTTTGGCCAATGAGACGAAACACTATGCTTGATCAATGCTTTTAATGAATGAGTCATCAAGGGATCAAAGTGAACGCAGCTAATTGTATGAGTTTGCAAAATTCTAGTCAAAAACATGAATCGACAATATACATCTAACCCTATATAACATGAACAATATTCTGGAGCTCTCTATAGCTATAAGACTTCGACACCACCGCGAAACGAAATGCATCGATGCCCGGATTCGAACCTACGCCAGCACTTCTTCTTGAGTCTTTTACCCACTAGGTTACCACGGGGACATCATCTAACTAGCTAACAAGAGTGTGGTGGCAGCATAAGTGGCCTGATGGGTTCGAGAGTGTGATTCGCTATGCTGAATCTAATGTATATATCTAGCGTGGGTGTGTGTGGTCGTCAAGTGAGAGTCACCGACCGCTGAGATTGGAGCTATCCGCTCCGTCGAAAGGAGCGCGAGGGGGGAGAAATGGAGACGGCGCTGTGCAGTGATTCGAGGATTCGTTCGCTAGTCCCAGTCTCTGTTGTCCCAATGAGGAGGTGCATCGTCAGCCGAGTATGACAATACACTTCACATACTCTGTGGCACGATGGCCCATCGGGAGTGAGAGAGGTCGGGGCATCACTGAAGTAACAGACTGCTCTTAAGGGGCTGGCTGATTCCACATCAGCTTCATTCGCCGCATTAGTTGGGCGGGGCAAATCTCAGTAGAACTCCGGCTGACTGGCTATGCCCTCTGATGTTAAAGATACTACCAATGCTTACCTTTAATTAAAGGTTTGAGAAATTTTATGTATAATGGAACTAGTTACGGGGTTATCGGCAGTCCGAAGCAAGCGAAATGCGCTTCTGCTACTGCCTCTGAGTAGTCTTAATGAGCAGATAGTGTAGGATTGTCCCGGAGAAAAAATGATAGTTTTTTTCTCATACGGCTCAAGTTTGTCTCGTCCAATACGCCCGCTAAAAAAGTATCGTCCGAAAGTTATAACGTGTCTTACATAGGCTCCATAGTTTTTTGTGGCCTTATATTCGCTGATATTGTTTCAAGCGCAAGAACTATTTCGAATTGGTAGATATTCACAGAAGTTGATCTAAGAACTTTTTGTTGAGGAAGGAAACTCTTCTTTAGCGAACTTCTAAAGCAAGCATATGCAACTAAATTAAAGAAAAAACTAGTCAGTCCAAGGAAAGCGAGGGAATTAATGGTGCACAGTATATATCGCTTCAAAATGTGTTATTTAGCATGACTATGGCTCGAAAGAAGTTTTGCAGCTTTCGTATATAATTTTTAGAGAAATGTCATGATTTTAAACTTCTCCTTATTGATATCATCGACCCGAGCCCGAATCCTGTTGGCCAATAGGCGGATATATAGTATTTTTATACTAGATCGACTTCATAGCTTGTATTCTCTAAGAGGCGCGAAAAATACGTATGCATTATACAACTGGCAGTGGTCAAGTGAAGCCTGACCTTATCTGGCTGTATATGTGAACCACAGAAACTGAAATATTCATCATCCTTTGACCTTATACTCGAATCAGAGACGGAAAAGCGTGTAAATTCAGTAAATTTTATTAGCGCAATTCTGTCACATTCTCGTGGCAACCGTCTCAATATGACACCTGGTGTTTGTAAAAAAGCTCTGCATGAAAATTTCTGATGAATAGATTATAATGGAAGCTTAAAGAACCTCAAAAATCTTTAATAATTTTTTATTGGACGGCTTAACCCCCTATTCTATCTCGTTGTACTTTTCTTTGCCCAAGTATGTTCCTGACTTCACTCATTTTACTTCAAATAGCCGTCACTGCGCCTAATCATCGCGTAAATTTTGGTCCTTATCGGTAAAAGTTGGCAGCTGATCGTACTTTCAGTGGACACGTAATTCGATTGATCACCAAGAAAAAATACTTCAGGGAATGATCTAGAGCTAGCTTCCGTGATCATTATCTCGTCGGCATATATGCATGTGTGCATGACAGCACTGCATCTATGATATTACATTTCCATTTGTCCCCTATAAATGTTGGCAAACTAAGGCAATAATTGCTACGCAATGTTTACGCACAGAATCGAACCCGTATCGAAATGTCAGTGACACCTTATGCAGTAAAAATATCCTTTAGGCTGACTATTACAGGGTTGATTGTTTGGTATTTACCTATAGTCCTACTTAACGTTTCCACCTGCCCGTTACGATGTAAGGAAAATCTATTTCTTTTTCACAAATATCAATTGTGATGCAATTGGCAAAGTCGTATAGTGTGAAACGTAGATAATATATAAAAAGTGTTCTTCAATGTTAAAAAGGTGTTTTTTTTTGGTAAGCATGAACTGCTTTTTTTTATGAGCCAGAAGCTCATCAAAGGAGACTCACAGATCTCCAGGGACACGTTTGCTTTGTGAATAAGGAGCGTATCCAAACTATTTCTAGACTCACATTCGAGACGTACCGATCTAAAAGTACATTTAAGCTCTGTCGCTCGGTGGAAGTGGTATGAGCCCTTACTCTTCACAAGCTCGCTAATACGTATCATATTATTTATATAGATGCAGCAATGAGAAACTAAGCTTTCCTCGATTGAGCTCAGACCTCTGTTGGTCTTTCACAGAAGGGAAACAGCCGACGGAGACGTCGCGGCCAGCCCAGCAAAGGCGAGGGCAAGTGTTTAGGTTCCCAAGGAGCAACCCAACCCAATGTTTGTTAGGCTAACGTCGCTTGGCTGTGAAGAGAGCTTGAGCGAGACGAAGACAATTCGGCTTGGTCGTGCTGCTGCTGCTGCTGCTGCTAGCATTGCTACTCCTTCACGAAAGACAAAACGAAGCCTGGGACCGGAGCGTGGTTAGTCGAGGAAAGCATTGGAAAAGCAGACCCGAGGAGACAGCTTGCTCGTTCGTTCGCTGACCAAAGAAGCGACGAGGGAATCGCCGAGACAGCGGCGGCTGTGGTGGTATTATTGTTTAGCTCGACCTCGTCGACCGACGACACCTCGACAACATGTCACGGTAGCGCTACGACGGCTTCGTCAATGTCCTATCCTTCGCTGCGTTTCGCGGCTCTGCTGTCCGATGAGATGTCTGTGCGACCGACCGAGATCTCACCTTGATTACCTCGTCTAGCTGAACATGAAGACGGTCTTTCCCATAGCCCGTAGCCACTATAGTCTAACCCATATCACCGACAGAGCCTGAACGGATCACGCGTACATGATGCTGAGGATGATGATGATGAGATCTTAGAGGCATTGCACGCTAAGTCTGCGATGGCGAAGCCCTGCCAACAGCTCAGTAAAGATAGACGAAGTGGAGGAAAAGCTATGGGGGCGAACCGTGAAGGCTGTAGGTGTTCGAACAGCCCTCGCCCCACACCTCGTCGATATTTGCTTCGGGCTGTACACCTGCACTTCGACAATGATTCACAGCTATTAGAAGCGCAGACTCTTAGGATATTACAAAGCGGGTCACGTGAGTCCAGATGAAACAAAACAGAAGCCTGCAACGTTCATGACAATCGTAGTACGGCCATTAGAGTGTAATAAACATTTGTTGACATAACGAATTATTGTATAATTCGAGTCAAATATTCTATAGGTGTCTAAAGTAAAAAAAAAACCATATGATTTTTTTGCGTTCAGCAGAGCATTTTGTATGTCACGATCAACTGTGCTCATATTCGTTAAACAACCATCTGCAATATTTAATAGTTCGTTAATGCGATAAAGACTGTGCATGTACCACTTTGTGGGATCGAAGCAGCTGTATAACTAGTGGGAGTGTAAGGATAACCTGGCTACATTGACCGACCTGAAACACAATGTTTGAGCCTGAATCTTGACCTGAAGAACTGTCTTCTTTTCGTATGGATTTGCATGCTAACTAATGTAGCTTGTACCAATAATCATAGATTATATTCATAGTTGGCAAGCTTCGGAGCCGATTTGTCTTATTGAAATATTCACATAAAATTGAAAGTAAGCGATCTCTTATGGCCACCAACATTTTCGCTCTCCACGATCCGTCGAGCTTTTATTAGCTGCTTTTCGTAGACCATTAAGGGTTCTTCTGCGTCGACTTCTGCAGTTTTCAGCCAGTCCTTATTCGACTAATTAAAATATATACTGATTAGTTAATTCTGTATCCTTGATCACCTGTAACCATCTGTGATACTCACATGTGTATTTTAGCATTTCTGTTGTCAAAACGTACCAAAGACGCCCCTTTGTCATACAAGCGACTCAACGCAGTCTTCATTCTTCATTCAGCTTTTCTCCTGAACTACCTAAGCAAACCAAGTTCGCCTCACAGCGTAGCCAGACTGTATACATTCTAATATATATATATAACTTGTACAACTTCAACAAAACACGTAAACTATTGAAAGATAGTTGTATATATAAATACTGGATATGTGTCGCATTTATAATTGCAGTCTTTAAGATTGTATTAGAAAGGTAAGCTGTGACTTTTTAATTCTTTGGATCCCGCTTTGCCATAATTTGGTGGGTTGGGTTTTCGAGGCGCCAACGCCCAATCCGTCTTCAGGGCATCAAACTCTGTTTATATAATGCAATGTACGAACAGCTAGGTAAGTATGCGCACTTTTCATCGCTATGCAAACCTAAATGTAAGAACTACCATAGAAATCATTAGAAAAACCCGCATATAAACGTCTCCAATGAAATCTCTACTCTTTCCCCTTGTTTTTCATCAGTCTTGAATCGCCATAATGTGCCCGACACTTTTCTGCAGCATAAGAAGTTATTTTCGAAAGGGGAATCACAGTCGTTAAATTGACGAAATCCCTAAATCTTTTTCTTGTTTAAGCCTCGTTAGCAGCCTTACAAGTTGTGTTGAAACAGGTGAACTCTAAACAGTATCCGTGAGTGACTCAATAGTCGTGTACTTCAGTTCACTCAAGTCTCATTGGCAGAGCTGTGCAAAAAACAGACGTATTTTAATTAAGCGCTTCTCGGGGTAAGCTACTCAAACAAAGTACTTGATACTTGAAAGGTCCAAATGATCAAAAAGGCCAATTGTAGAAGCCCATTTACGATCCCCTAAGTGGTAAATATGATCGTCCTTAACATAGCATACAATTCCTACATGAGGGCTTCACGATAACTAGAAACAACCTTTTGCGCCCCTTTTGGAGGGAGAGCTTCTAAGTTCCAACGCCAATTGCGTATCCTCCTATTTTTTAATTGCGTATTAAATTTATTCGCAACGATTTTAGACCAGCAAGAAATTTCCACCTTCGCATAGATTATTTTCAAGGATTTCCGAAACTATCTGCTACCGGGCGTAATCATAATGGGCCCAGCTATCTGCATGGCCTTCTATGTAACGTATAGTGGTTAAAGCGCTGTATCGCCGTACTTAGTAACGGCGAATGAAGATGAAGAAGAGAGATTCGAAACTTGTGCATGTTAAGTTGATTTTTATCACTGTCTAAGGCCAATAAAAATGAAGTTTAGATTCTGTCCATCTTATTAAATACTTGAGCTTTTAAAGTTTGATGTTGTACCAACAAAAGTCTTAAGTTACTCCGCCGTTAAATTTTCCGGAAAAAGTGCGTTATTTCTGTAATTGAAGGGACCCATGCCATAATGGTGCGAGGGACTAAGCGTTACCAATACCGGGTCTGATACGCACAGAAATGAGTACACAACATATAAAAAACGCGTGTGAGTTCGTTTGGATTACTAAAGAAGATTAATCTATATTAAATATAAATTCATTCTTCCTTAAACTAAAAGATCTGCTATCATTTCATGTCCCACTATTTTGATATCATTATTAACTTATATAAGGTGAAAAGAGTTTCTTCTAAGTAAAAGTTTGGCGCTTATACAGTTTTCAAGATCGCTCGTTAATTAAGCCACTACTCTGACTTGATTCAATATAGTCAATGTTATAACTAGCGGGTTATAAATTTAACAGGTTATTCAGGCAGAAGCTGCAATATTTAGAGGCGGGCCGGCTCAGCTTTGTCATTGACCGGTAGGACTGAACACTCCAGAACCACTCGTTCTGATCTTCTCTGCGTAATTGAAGTATAATAGTAGACGTGCACTTAGCGGCGGATTAATAATAGGAAATGTACTTAATTACAGTTTGGCCACGCTTGTCCGGCGAGATGTCTTCATTCCGTGGTCGTTACCCTATGACGCCCAGTAACGTCACTCTTTCTGAATCGTTCTGTGGTCTTTTCGTGCGCTTGTGTACTGGCATTTCCAAGCCGATTAACGAGCACCATACCTGGCCGCCTCTAACGCGATCAGGCTGGTCCTGCATGAGCCCGCGGTTACAGGCCCTGCAACCCAAACCTACCTACCGACGGTCGGCACTGCATTGTTGTCGTGGTAATGCTTGTAGTGTTAGCGGTTGTTCACCCCGCTTAGTAAGGTATGCCTATCTTTCACGGATGTCTGGTCAACAAAGCGAAGGGGCGCACCTTCGTTGGTCTTTCCGGCGAGCCGGCAGACATTGCAGTTGCATACGAACTCATATGCTGTAGCCCATATCTCCCGGGCCAAGTAGTATGCCATCGTTCGACGTACTGTTCTGACAATGCTCGAGTGGCTCCAACAACAGGTTTGAAAGAATAAGGCTCGAGTTGATTTTCCGCAGGGCTACTTGTGGTCCTATCGACCTAGTTTGATAACATGCTTTCGTTAAGGGCAAAGCCATACACCTTCGATCTAGTCTGCAACAGTCGTATGACCGTTTTCCACCGAAAACATACTGGTTAGTGCGCCACAAGCGATGCGCGGAAAAAGACACTTTACTGGCGACTATCCGAATTAGAAGGTCCGCAGCAGAACCTTTCAGTGTCAACGCAAGTCGAGCCTATCACTCCAATGTACTTTCCCTTGCCAACCACAACTCCTACCCGCGGATATACGCAATGATATGCTCTCTTAGCATAACTGTCGTTTGTTTTGCTTCTTTACTCAGTGTGCTTCTAGAAACGCGTGTAAGCCAAGACCACTCGAACTAGCCTCTATGATGAAGCTAATGAAAATGTCCGATCTTCGGGTTCTTTGGACATTTCCAAGAACATCCTAAATTTTAAAAAGATTGAGGAAAAGTTCGTTTTCCCATTACGAAATACAGTTCCAAACAAATCGTTCTAATATTTGTATAAGCTCTTTCTATAACTTTAACGGATTAAGAGATTTAGCGCAACGATGGACTATTGGTGATAAAATTATCATAGAAAAATTACGTCAATCTAAATCCGTATGGGACATGAGATTTTTTAATACCTATATTAGATAATTAACGACTATTTTCTAACATTTACCGTTTACGTACGTTTGCATTGCGTGGATGCGTCGATATACAATTTGAAACATTTCTCATTCTCTACTTCGTAAGCGCGTTGTAGTTTGTGTGTAGGGTGTGATTGTGTGCATTTACGTCCTATACCTATGCTGTTAGGCATTACTTCAGACGGCCGGTTCTCAGAACAGAAAAAAACAGCGTAGACCTCGCTTCGACTGGCCGTCCGAAAGACGATTGGCAAACAACTTTAGAATTGACCTAGAAAATTCACTCCGGTCATATGACTAAAATAAGCGTTTCGATTTTAGCAGGCTTACCAACAGGGAAGACTCGATGGACAAGAAAAGGTTGTGCTTCTTCAGGCCATTGCCAACGTATACATGGCAAAATCCATTAACACCGCTGCGCAAGAGCGTGAGATCTCTTTTGCCCCCAGCACGTCCTCGAGAAGTTGTACTGACAGAATATGACCGTTTTGAATCACTGGCGAAGGAAACGCTCAGTTGTACATCCGACGCTGAATAGGTAATGAATCAATGTGGTGCTAGTAGGATTTGCTGCCTAGCAAACCCGCCGAAAAACTTTGCGAGGGACCTAATATATATACGCATAATTTAAGTCTCGGAATTTATCAATTTACCTTGCTTTGTTTAAAGCGTCTCTTCAGACGCGGGCGATATGGCAAGCATGCCAATATGGAAAATTGCCTATTCGCTGCAAACTAGAGTACGCTTCAATATGTATACATGGTACATGAGAACAGGACCGGTAATGGGCCTGTTGTTGTTGCAGTGTCAGTAAGGCGAAACAGTTAGTTTATCCCTGGAAGAACTTCCTAGAGAAGAGATGCCTGAGAAAGAAAGAAGAAATACAGTGGAACAATTTTTTTGTGAAGAACACAATTTCTCGCGATCGAATTTGTATTAAACTCGGCAGCAATTTGGAACATCTTCCAGGTAATTAACATTAAGTAACATCATGCCCAGGTCGGCCCAAGACAAATGTTTCTGAATAGAAATGAAGGACACCTGACTCAGAATTGTATTATATATTATTTAACATGATCACGCTGAAATAAAATGATGACTAATCGTGGTCACGTCTTACGTTATAGAACCAAACGGAACATTTAACATGGCTTCACATGTTTTTCCTCAGTGAAGTTCAGTTCAGTAAGAACTCAGACTGTTCGCCAGTTCTCGTACGGCCCGTACGATCTTTCAAATATAATTTTCTCCTTCGTTCCACTATACGTCCACCCGTCCGTGCGTGCTCAATCAGTTTCCGTAGGGGGTCAGCCATGACATTGCGACTCACTTCCTCTAAAGCGTAGTAATATTGCCGTGAAGCTCGGTTCCGAGTTTCCTCGCTGCTGCTGCTGCTGCCGCCGCCGCTGTTGATGAGCGTAATACTTCCTACCAGACTTTCAGAGCTCATCACAATAGTCTGGCAAAGTGAACTCCGTATAGCCACATACCGTAGAGTCATTTTAGCCTTAATCGCCATTCGGGGTGTCGCTTTGATGTTCGTTCTACTCTATCTGTTCTCTTCTACGAATCTTGGTTAGATTCTACTGCAGTTTCACCGTTCTTCAGAATGAGGCACGAATAAGTATATATAAATATATCTAGCTAAAAGTACTTGATTTTTTGGTTGGTTAGGCCATTTAATGGGTTGCTAGCTCTTTACGGTACATTCAAAGTCCCCCCGACGAGCAAAGTATCGTCGTTCGAGTCGTGAAGCGCGAGTTCGATTCACCGGATCAGCACATCCGTGGGCCCACGGCGCCGGGCTATGCGTAAAATGTTGGCGATGACCCTAGCAGCCGAGATAACGCCACACAATCTCGTCATGGTCTCATCATGGCTCCAGTTCTACGCCGTCATCACCATCATCGTCGTCTATTTGATCACTTACATGCGGTACTCACGAGCATCTTACGCTTTAAGCGGTGTTCCGAGTGTACCAATACAATGTCGCCAATTGGCTATGAGGAAGTCTGTGCGGGTAGCTCTTTCAGTGCTAACCGATCCGCTCTGAAAAGTCTCTTGTTGAGCGCATTATTCGCTTTCATGCTCTTCAGCGTCGCTCCGCATGTAGGCGCTCCTAAAAAGACAGGACTTATCTATCGGCACAGGAGCGTGTAACATGCATACGCTACGTCCCGATTGCATTTGTTGGATTAGCAAAGGTGGTGCCAACAAAATGATCAGGTTTAAACTTTGCCGGTATAAGCTCTTCAGCTTTTCGAGTGAATCTCGTGAAGAGAAAGACGCGACAAAAGCGGCCAGGACGATTGGGAACAACGCCATCAAAGTAGATCAACCAGACGGCTAGTGCTTGGCGACAAGGTGAGCATCGAACATAAAATGCGTCTTTGTGATACGACCTATTGTACTGCGATGTCGAGCGCGTTTGACGGTCATATGGACATTAAGGGATCATTAGTTTCATCGTCGTCGCGAGCGCCATGGGTTCGTTAGGCGTGACGCTAACGAAGGGTCGACTGTCTGAGATTCCACGCGCTTCGTCGCTTCCCGTTGAAGCGTGATTAACTCACCGTGCACGTATGATCAGACCCAATCAATATCAGTATAATTACATTGTGGAGACGACTGAATCTGCACCTTTCGCAGTGTGACGAGTATGCAGTATCTAGTCTGTATAGCCACATATTAAATTCGTCTGCTCTCTCCTGAGAGAAAATTCATTCCGCGTTTCGAATATATTGTAATGCATGGCAACGCATAGATAGTTGCTGCGATGTTCGTTCTTATACTGTCGTACATCTATTTCTATAAATTTTAACTCCCAATGCACTTAGCACCGTAGCGTGATTATGTACGTTGCCGTATAGATTTATGTATGTCCTCTAGTTAAACACGACGTAGTTACACGACAACCTATCTGCCTAAGCGGTGGTCCGGGGGACTATCTGCTTTGGTAATCTGCATGGCGATCGCTTAACGCATGGCGTTGCTTGCTAGTATCCACGCCCCTTAGTCGCTGATTACAGAGCGCCTACGCTACGGACAATCATCTTGTGGTAATCGTAGTCGCAGACGCAAACAAGAGTTATATATATATAAAATTCTGCAAAGTCGCCGGAATAATTCTGAGAGTGTAAAGTTGTGTTGTGTGAGACCAAGCAACAAACACGAACCGTCAACCCGCTACCTGCCTTCCCATTCTACGCCAAACTGTTAACTGCAACTTACAACGAACGGCCCTGTTTCTCTTTTCCCCATCTCCTATACAGCGTCTGCCTCCGATTCTTCTACACGCCCAGTTGTCCTGAAGCATGTTATCGTGCCGAGGCAATACACGTACTGCTCCACATTACATCTAGGCATTTGGTATAGATATCATTAAATGTACAAAGACACGTCGTGCCGAGTCAGTTGTAAAGCTGGAAAAAGTTTTTCATTTTTGATACAGAAGACTATTTTTTATTTACTACTACTCGACGCCTTAGAATATAGTAGGAACTATGAACTGACACTATTACCGAAATCATGCCCTTAACACTGAGGAACTCCCACCTCCAAAACCTTTAAAAAGAGCAAAAGCATTCTTCAGGATGAATACTTCATTTAATTAAAAACTGAACCTATCATTTCACGTCTCCTGAAACAGCTACAACTACGTTTGCTGATTACCAAGTTCTCTCTAGCTTAGAAATCTAATCACGAGCCAACTAGACTGTATTTTTCATTTAGTTGATAAGGATGCCCTCGAAGGAAGCTACAGGTGGCAAAGCTTCGTGAGCTCCTCACACGTGTTGCGTGCTCCAGTGCGACATTCATTTTTGTAGAACACATTCTCTGTCGTAAGGGGCGTGTCTAAACTAATGCATGCAAACCCACGCCTATTCGTTAGATCGTGCAGAAACAACGCCTAGACAAGCTGCCTACATTAAAGAAAAACACGAGTTCGAGCTCGCTTTACTTCTAAATGAGATTAGATTTCCTTCGTATAATGTTGGTACTTCGTTAATCCGTATGTTTTCATTAAAAGCATTTGTTGTACGCAGGTGCACTGTGTTGCTAGTGGTAGTTTTGAAAAAGTCCCATCGCAGAACAGTGAACCTGGGCATTTTTCTCGGAAACTTTACGGAGACGTAGAAAATTGAATTGACAAAATTTTGAGTGCAGATTTGTCTGCCATATAAAAAAAAACGCTCAAAACTAGCTATGATTTTTTTTTTGAAAAAACTCAAGCCGACTCCTAGCGAACTTTTAGGTGACGTTTCAATCAAATTATTGCTGGCTAAGGTACAGGGGCATACCGTGCGAGTGCAATGAGGCAATAATCTTGCTGAAGTATTATTTCTACTTGACTGTTTTAAAATTTGATAGTTTTTCTGTTTATTATCTATTAATCTTGACTGTATAGATGCTGAGTTGGCTCCAATCCTATTGGCAAGCAAGGTAAAAAAAAAGGTTTCAATGTAGTGGCAGATAAACTGGAAAGCATTCAAAGACATCAAGCCACCAATGCTCCTTACTGATGTGAGCCTGAACTTGCTGTCTAGTAAACAAGACAATAGACTTGGAATAAAATTTTTAATTCGGTTCAAAGAAACATATAAGGCCAAAGATCGCTTCAATATGAGCAAACTGAGCTCAACCAAGACTTATGCTGCAATCTTATGTTAGAGAACTAGCGTATACTAACAACAGAAACGGCGTCAACGCTAAAAAACACAAGCGATGCTCGATAAATCTCCGTAATTCTGAACGGAATACTTCGTGATTTTTGACGCAACGGATATAGGATAATTAGGGATTTCAAAGATAGCTGTAACGCAAACTCGGAGAGTTCACCACGTAATTCCTGCGCCCGATTGATTTAGCTAGTAGCGTCTTATACTTATTTCTAAGAAGATATCTGGAAAGTTAAACTTTCAGTAGAAGCTCAAACATCCTGTGCTTGCTTAATCTCAGTGATAATGATACCAAATGCAAACCGGATCACAGGAAACATACAGGCTCCGCTCTTGATGGTCCTGAGTTTTTTAGCGTCTTGTACTTACACCTATCAATCTTATTTTCGGTGCACATGGGCTTTATTCCCAACAACATTGATCAACGCTGAACCGGCGTTTCACTACATAGTATGTATCACAGAAGTACGCGAACCTCAATAACAGCTTACATTGTAAAATGCCTGCCGGCATTCAGGGCGGGTAGAAGGATAAACAAAACATTCAGCCTTGTGTCCGTGTCGATCTATTGATCGACTTGAAAAAAAGGCCATAAAACCAATACGGATTGTGCTCTGTTTAATTACGTTAGCAGCCTGGTATCAATAGACGGACGGCAATGATTGTGATGTTGCTACTGCTCCCGTCAGCGATGACGGGCACGCGTCAGTAGGTGAATGCGCAAAAAGATCGGGTCGAACGGAGGAACCGTTGATTCCATCTAATGGAACCCACTGGGGACGATATGAGGGTGCTCTGGAATAACATCGCTTTTGTCCATATGCCAATATAGTTCAAGCTGCTGAAGCAAAGCAAGCATATCTAGATAACAAATGAACGGTTACAGATAATAGCTAATTATAACATATGCGTGACAAGGAAATATTAAAAACCGTTCGTGTAAAGGCAAGCTTTGTTCTTAGAAAATGCTTTCGCATTACATTTAAACGCTATTCGTCATATTACTGTCAAACATGTGTTGATGTCAGAATTATATCAGATGGACAGCAAAGCTTTCGAAGGCATTGTTTACGATAACTCGATTTTCTGTCGATGATCGAGCAGACGCCCAATTCGATGGCCCAGAGTTGCTTGAAAATTAAATTTCTAAGTAGTAGCATTTCGCAATGGTTCGTTTGACACACTTCGAACAATTTCGAAGTTAAACATTGGTCAGCCATTGACCTATTTTAAATGGAAAGCTGTATAATTTAGAATTTATTATTATTATTATTATGGGTAAATATTTTTCCTCTGAAGGCTCTGCATAGAATGTTTTCCATTAAAACGCAATGGAAAACATTTGAAATGTTGAGTAACAACATCAACTGCGAGGCAGTGGTCTTCATAAAGCTATAGGAAAGCTAATATTCAAAGTCTATCCTATCTTAGTGATTTCCAGTCGATCGAATAGCAACATGACTATCACTACTATCGAGTAACCCAGTATTCCGTAACTCATGGTTCTATTAATAGGCATAGATTTAGCTAAAAATAATCTAGAATGACAAGTGTTCTTTTTTTTGCAGTCTTAGATCTCTAACGTCGACAGTATCTAACGATGTATATATATATACGTGGATCAACTTAACCAGGAAACTTGAACTTTTATCGTCTAGGTTAGAACTTGACTGACAATGAGAACAGTAAATAACAGTTGTGATTTAAAAAAAAAATAATTTTTCAAGGACTGTTTGCCCCTTCTAAATTTTGTTTCTATAAAATGTTGTTGGTGGACTTACAATTGAAGCTGAGGTCCGGTCGATTTACGACAACTGCTAAATAACTGACGTCTTTTCCGTTCGAGAGGCTTCTTAACTACACGAATCCACCCGATGACCTGTCCCGGCCCCTAGCCCCCATAGCAACGCGATCGATTATTTCCGATTGTGCCAATACCAAATTGAACATCGCCCACTCGAGTAGTCCCTTCTCCCAGTGTCAAACCGAAAGTTTTGTGGACAATAACAACAGCGATAACAACAATAACAGCAACAATGATAGCAGACGACTCCTCAATCTGCTACAAGTCAAGAGCCTTGTTTGCGACAAAGTTGTATGGGCCGTTTCGTTTCGTATCGTAACTCGGCCAGCATCAGCCCCCGTGATGTATGTTCTGTATGCTCAGATATTCACCGGCGGACACAATATCGCTTATGGGATACAGACTCATATACAGGACACGGCGAATTCATGCACAGCCATTGCGGTGCTCTACCCATACTATCTATAGGCCGTGACCCGCTGTTTCGACCGCGCACGTTTTCGATTCAGCGTTCTAGTATGTTAGTCGTTATTGTCGTCATCCTTTGTGGCTGATGTATGAAAATTCAATGAGCTTTTGATTTACAGAGGTCGCTAACAATACAAACGGTACAGCTTTGAGCACTGACTAACGGATGGCTGTGTCCATTATTCCGCTATCTATCGGCCGCTAACACCGACAACGATTTCAATCGACTGAGAGACAATGGAAAAGATAGAAAAAGAATAATCGAAATGGTGCCACACTTCATCGGATTGATCCGACGATAATTGCTTTGTAGTTAACATAGTTACTGTGGACTTTGCTAGGAGCCAGCCCGTCTGATGGAACACCTAACGACGGTAGCGGACGTAAAATTTACAGCATATAGTTACTAGGGGGTTTGCCGCTATTGTTGCTATCTACAACTGAGATAAGTAATGGGCGCAACACTACAGCCATCAAAGTATATATATATGTTAATAAGTAAAAGTTGTAGTAAATGGTCAATGATCTTTCAATCATGATGAAAGTTTCAATGACTTATTTACGCTGCCGTTGTGTTTTTGAGGCGAGGGTGTTTTTGAAACATTTTTCTACATAGCATAAGTGGTCAGTGCATGATATAGTTTGCCAAATACTTGAACCCTCCAGGAAATGTCACTGGTGACCCCAGTTTTAGGCTATTTGAGACCCAGTGGCTTGTGAACATTGTTGAACATAGGGGGTATCCAGGATTTGTCTTCTGTTCTCCGAATACGTATAGCTCACAGATTTTTAATCATTCATAAAAGTTCTGTCTCTTGGCTTGTCGTGTAAATGATGACATGAGAAAAAAAATGTTGAAATACTGCTATAAAGACTGAGTAAAATAACGTCACCCTGTCGTATGGTTAGGTGTTGCCTCGAGTTATGCATATTTGGTCATTTCGTAGCCACCTGCTACATTTGTACCTGGCAAATATGATGATTATTATTATTATATAATAATGGGCCTTTTCAATTTTCTACACACATTTAAAGGGATCCTCATTAGAAATTTGACAGCGGTCATGTTCTTTCTAAACATTCATGTTTTTCGGTCAGACTTAATTCCACTCCATAGAAAACATAATAGGGCCTGTGCAAAATAAATTATCATTTGCTCTGTACAGGCCTTAAGTGACCGATAGTACCGTAACGCTAATTACGGAGCTCGCAAAAGTGCTTGAGAGAACTAATATTTCATATACCCTTCTAATCTGCGTACCTATAGATTTTTCCAGCAGGTGTCGAAGTTTCTATCTTACCATATAGCTTCTTTGAGTACAATGCTTGCAGTGAAAACTATAATGATTATTACGTGTCTACAGTGTATAATATTTTTATAGAATATATGCGCGTGTCTTTTCAGGCGGCGTAGCCTTTGGTCGTCAGATACGGCACAACGCCCAGATCACTGATCTGAACACGTTTTTCCATAAAGTGCGTACGACATTAGGGCAGAGCATGTAATCGCGACTTTACTTGGCTTTGATACTGCATTGAGACAGCGCTAGTTTTTTTTCTAATTTCGAACGAAATCAAATCAAATTGTCTAAGACTGGCATTCTAATTTAAAATCAACGATGGAGTAAGGCCAATGTGTCGGTTAGCTTGAAATTTTTTCGGAAAATCACTCTTAATAAAATACCCTGACATTGACAATAGAACTAGGCAAGCAAATATGTGACAGATTCCTGAAACGGTCTTACAGGCTTCTGTAGTTTGACCTGATAACGACACCTGGCCAGTTCTGTGAGGTTCCTGCTCGACGCAGAGCATCTCGGCCGACGGATATGCGCCCCACCGATCACCAATGAAACGCTGCGTCGGTGTTATGCGTCACCCTGGATAAGTTAGAGCGGACGCTAGCGTTCCTGCCTCACCTTAGCTAGCGGTTACGATAATGGTTTTTATTGATTATTTATATTTCAACGATTAATTTGCACAACAGCAGTCACAGTTTTTAGATTTAGTTTTATACTGCGGAGGGCACATGTGCGGCCTAAGGGTATGTTTATATTGCCCCTCTGTACGTACATTCTGTATGCATCAAAACTTCTTGTATAGGATTCGCTTCGGCATACGCGTATACTCTACTTTTTTACTACTAATATTTACGGTTTGCTTAAGTACCTAAAAAGAAAGCACATGGTGTTGGGCCAAGGGAAGCAAAAAAAGATTTGCTAAATTTTTACAAAACCCTGCTATATTATTACATCCAGCTATTTTTTAGGCCTTCTGTCGCATTATTAAAGCTAAAGGACTAGGTAAAAGGTCAATATCCCGTGAAGAGCCAGTGTGAGATAGACATATTCTCTGATAATTTACTATCCTGACATGTTCGCGTCGCGTCCGGTTTGTTCTTGCGGTTTCTGTTCTCTGGGTTAATGATGCTTCTAGCCTATGGGAAGGGGCATATCGTAACAAAAATTATTATATTGCATTGGCGATATATATATATATATATTCGGCCGCGTTGATAGTCGATGACGCGGCGAAACGTACGACACGACTGCCACTATAGGAATGAATGGTCGAATTCCAGAACCGATCAGGTGGAACCATGTAGAAGCTGAGCGTGCTTGAGCCAGATCAGCGAACTAAATAATTTCGCCACTTACCATCGGCTATTGTATCTTACCTTCGTCAGTCAGATCTTTATCGTTGTTGTTTGCCGTAAAGGAACTAAAGTTTGTCTAGATCGGAGACGCGTCTATATGTAATTGCAGATTATATGATGAACATGACCGGAGACTTTAGCTGATGCCTAAGTAAATTCAGATTAGGAACCTAGGTGTCTACCTGTCTGATTTCTCACATTCGCATTGCTGGACGTTATGCTGTATGCTATGAATGTAGTATAAACGTAGTGAAAACATACAATCGATGTATGACATGTTTTGACGAAACCACATTTAAAAAGCCTCGCATAGGTTAGGCATAGGTTATTTATCTGAAAACAGCAGAACAGGTCTATTTCCTGAGCAAGAATAATTGAGTATTCAATTCCGGTAATTGTGTCAATATGTCTCTCGACAAGCTTTTAGTACTTAAAAGTTATGTTAATGCCTGTTCTGCCCGCAAATTTTAAGTTTTCACGTGTAGTACTATGAAGTAGATGACGAGATCAAGTATGCTAAATGGATGACCTCATGAACGAACTTCGGATGAAAATGAAAGATAGTTATTTTTTATGGCTCTTGACCCCTTACTGCGCCACCGTCGGTCGCTTCCACAGTTTTCGTGAACTGAACGATTTTTTTTCGAGGCCGCATCAATAAGGAACTTCGTTAAAGTTGTCAACTTATCGTGCCTGTCACGTGAAAAACAGTTGCGCGTCACTGTTGTTTCTGTTTGCCGTTGATAATCAGTAAAATGATCGTACGTAGTGCTTAGATCAAACAGTATTATGATGGGTCCGCTTAATGACGGCTCCTCCACTTGATGTACTTCATCGCTAACACCAGCACCGCCCTCGCCCTTGGTTCCTTTATATCTCACACGGACCCTAGAGTTTTCTAGTGGGCACTATAAGCGACAGTGGTGCTCGACAGAAAGCCATTACCGAATTGACGACTGGATCGCCTGACACTGCCGCTCTTCTTGCCTTCTATTATATCTTCTTGTTTTGCTTCCCTGCTATTTCTCTATCGCTCGCTTCGTCGTCTTCTTTTGTCCGCTCTCTGCCGATTCGTGCGCGGGCGTCTCGCGCGTTTGCGTATTCTTTTTCCCGCTGATGAGCGCGGCGCCAGGCCAATCAGTCCGAAGCTGTGTCGGTCTACTAATACTACGGATGTGACTCGTCCATTGGCGTTGTCATTATAATCGTCATTATCACAGTGAAAAGGCCGCTACCACTGACGCTGTTTGTTTGTGCTACGCCACCTAACGCGTCGTCTCTGGGGCGGTGGCCGTTGCCGTGGACACCGTCGTTTGTCGTCGTTCCTTACCATCGGCCAATACGAAGGTGGTGCAGGGTAAAGAAGCAGTTACCGCCGAATAGTCGCAATAGTGATCTCCGTTTATTTTGGCCTTTCACGTTGAGATCGTGGCGTTCAGCTTCGCCATTCACGTCAGCGTCGGTATTATCATGGACGTATCATCGTACGGTGGCCATCGCTATCCGTACGTTAATTGTTACCGACGAACGTTAAGAGCGAGGGCGGCCCACCAAAGTCACTGTAATTAAGTCAGTTATGTACCATTGTTGTTGTCGCGGCGGTATGAAACTGTGTTGTTCATGTACTGCGCCTCACGCATACGATCTCTGAGCTCGGCAGAGCAAGCGGGTTGGCTTAATCTTAATTGTAATTATTATTACTTATCACCACTTAGGGTTGTTTGTAGGCCTTTAGCGAATGCACGAACCGTCGAAGCAGCTAACTCCAACGCGGCCGTCAATGACCAGTGTAGAGTTATACGAGGCAGCGATATAACGTACCCTAATCGTACACAGAAACGCACACTCATAGACAGGTACGACACCCATTCTACGGTTGACATCAGAATGGCAGCTTAGGAGAAAGCATATATATGGCGGCAATCTTATGTTAGCCCTGTTACCGTATGCTCTTTGGCCTAACACGAAGAGGATACATTACCGATTGTGCGCCCGGAGACCAGAAGTGGTCATCTAAAGAAGCAGCTTGCAATTCGCATGGCGCGTATGACTGGGAAGCACCCCCTTCCTCTGTCAAGCCTGACGATGATGGCGGCCACAGTAAAAAGCTGCAAACATTTCAGCGTCTACAATTCGAGCAGGTACATAGCGGTATGCCAACCACGTTCACAATGTCTTTGGTATACACACACTATATGTATGCATACATGTGTACGCATGTATGTAAATACGTACAGCCGACAAATATGTGTGGAATGGACATGTGGGGGGCTACATCAAAACGTCTGCTCGATATTGTTTCACTGTTTAGGAGGTGTATGGCATATTGCTGCTATCCATAGTCGTTGATTGTGTCTCAACTCAACAAAAACAACAGGCGGTTCCTGTGGAGGATGAAGACTGTCTGTGGTCAGACGCGAACGCGTTCACCAGTAATAAACATGACAAAACAAAAGTAAGCGCTAGAGAATCAGCAACATGAGAAGTCCTCGCACAGCAAAAGAGGAAAACATTAGCTAAATGAAGGCAGGACACCCTGCAGGCTCACACAGTTCTCTCGTTGCTGCTGTAAAGCAGCTCTCCTTCGCGTCCGTATGCGAACAGGCGGCGGAGGACGCTCCATAGACGGAATCCCATGGATGATGATAAACAAAAAAAAGAACATTGGACCCGTTGTCGACAGTGAATGCCCACAGTGGCATAGTGTTTTTCATTTGTCTCAGATCAACAATAGAATTCCTAGACTATTTTACTCTATGTTGTTCTGGAATGAAAATGTTCTATACCCTTGCCAAGGTAGCCGAGGGCATTTTGATCTTCTAGGTCTTTATTTTTACGGCGGAATTTAGTAAAGAATCTCTAATTTGCCAATGACAGAACTATACAAGCTACTGCGATCGCTATGCCCTTACTTGATTTTCAAAGAATAACCTGAATTTACAGACGATTCTTGGGAAGGTAGCGCAAACGAAGATCGTCTGTTTTGGCGCCGCACATATAATCCCAGGGAGCTTCATAACTCGCTCTTTGCACAATTGACTTAATTATCTTTCGGACTAGTTTTTCAGACGCCCTGTTCGTTCGCTAGCTTACCATACTAATTAGAATGTTTCGCAGATACTACATTTGTAGAAAGCAAATGGACCTCGTCAGTTACATCTCATCGTCAACCAACTCTAGAAGACGCTTATTGTTGTTGACGTTTGAAATTGGTCTTGATCAATATCTACAAACAGTTACCTCCATGGGGAATATTCGTACTTTCCCACGAGCTATCTAAACAGAAACGGGCCTTTATCGCTGATAGCCTAGATAGCTAACGTCAGCATTCTACAAAGATAGACATAGCCTAGTTTGCGGCGTTAGACCGATCAGAGCTTAATCGAGATGTTCACGAAATTGTTGCCATATATATTATAAAAGCACCATAAATTACATTAAAGGAAAGTCCGCGTACGCAACCACGCGCTATCGCCCGACTGCAGCTCACAGTGGTGTGTTCTGAAGGGCGCGGAAGTGCAGAACATAGGTGAATCATTTGAGACTTTGTCATTGGAGATCGCGTTCCAGCGACTTAGAGCTCTATCATCACTTTTTAAAAGCACTATATCCTTAGTGGCCCCAATTCGGATGTTGTCCTTTTTGCGGTCTCCCGCTGCTGGGATTCAGGCTAGCCACACCCTGCTCAGACCTCATTTCGCCTCCGCCTTTACCCTGAGCTGACTATCTCAACTCTAACCTTCCCTCCCCACCCCTTTAAATAGGCGCCACTACTTATTTGTTCGATGGTTATCAGAGAAACATTGAGTGACATAAATGCGCGACGGATCCTATTCGGACTTACTGACAGTTTGGCGAAGATAAACGTAAATGCCACAATAGCTGATTTGCTACGAAAGATTAGTCTCGACGGACGTATGCCGTACGAAACATATAGCTGAAGCGACAATTGGATCTAGCCTCGTTTACTGAGGCCTAGCGTTGAAGCAGGAGTTCCATCCAAGTGTGTAGGATCTCCATTACAATGATCCAACAACACAACAAATCAATTCAACCAGTAAAGCATTTTTACGCCGCTGCCATTCATGTTTATTTATCATACACTAACGACGATTTTATTAAGGTTCGTGTTTTGTTTTTGTTGACCCACTGAACCTCGCTGGCTCGAACGCTGTCTCTCTGAAGAACATAACTCTTTAGACGACAAGCCAAAATCGACTAAGAAGTACCCTTATTAATAAAAGCATAGAATGAGAGTTACTCATAGCATATTGATATCTTTACTTTACTTTATTTGTCGTAACTACAAACGATGTTCTCGCACCAGAAAGGTCACCGCCGCTGCCGCAACTATAAGAGTAACCGTCTGGCTTACCCAGGAGGATATCGACGCACAGGACCCAGCATGATTAGTGGACGATCGTCACGCCACTGCGGAGTTGTCGCTCTTCAACGCCGGGTAAGGTTTCCATTGTGCGTTATGTTCATTGGTCCAAAATGTCAAGGAAGCGGACGATATACAACTTTCTCCCTTCCGTATGACTAATGCAGTCCGCTGTGCAGTTATTTGCTGTTCAGTATGACTATTGGATAGCTGGCATGTCCATTGTTCCTTATCCTTTGCTATCCTCGTCGTCACCCTCCACGAAGGATAGCCTCGGCCTTTTGAAAGCTTTCGTCGTAGTTGGTATTTTTTTTTTCTATGCATACGCATAAATATAGGAACGTGTAAATGTACCTGAATATCGTTCATTTTGTTCATGCATAGCTCTTAGTTACCCAGCGAAGGGGAGGCAGGCGTTACGTTGCGATGTCCATTAGACAAGACACAGCGGGATAGAATGCAAAGGACTTGTGTTTGGGCCAGAGACGCACGCCAGAGTGGTAGACCACCCCTTAACCATTCTGGGTTCCGCTTGGTTGGTAAACAAACGATGCCATATAAGAGCGCAAGGCATAAAGTACCTGCTGAGTGGCGTTTTTTGAGCCTTAGGTGTTCTCGTGAATTGTGCATGACAGATCCTATTCATTCCTAAATATTTCCACAGCTACTCCGTTCCGAAATGTGCAGGGCTTTCAAAGATACTTTTTGTTTAATACCTTATAGATTTTTATTTATATTTCTTAAATTGACGGAGTGAAACGCGGTGCAGAGTAGGACGTCATGGTGTTCTACTAAAGGACCGATTGATCTTTTTCTTATCGTACCTAAAATAGAGGTGCTGTCGTAACGATGGTCAGCCTAAGTTAGTAGACCTTGTGTCGCGCGTTTCTCGGCAGTTAGTGTATGGATCACACTGAAAAACCTAACAAGGCTGTATTCTGACAGACTTTTCACACCTACTTATTTCTGATGCCTAAAGAGTATCTGTGGTCGTTAACCATAGATACGCCAGTTGCTCTAGCAAGCGAAAACATACTGATAAAGTGATATAAAACTGTCGATTCCTTTACACACCGATACATTCAGCTAAGCTACCAGTACACCTTTCGGGTCAGTCTCTTTGGCTGAACGGTGTTCATGCTATGCAAACAGCCCGAACAATTCATTCGTGTCCGGAATTGTGGCTTACTATGATGAGTGTAGTGTTGATCAGACGGGACCAGTATCAGACAGCGTAGTGTGTCTTCCTGTGGTGTCATGCTCGCGACGCCTGATAATGATCTGTGTCTGAAATGCAGAATGTTAGTTTTTCTTGGACTTGCTCCATTTTGCAGAGAAATTTCAATAGTCGAATAGCCAAAGGAGCACTATTTTTTCAATCGAAGACTTTCTCAGAAATGGAATCTACTTACGTCAGTAAATACATCATAATATAAATAAGATAAAGTACTTCAGTGCTACTACAATAGACCTAGACTATGCAATCAAGTACTACACGCCACACTCCGACATGAAAAAAATCTGTCCTCTATCACGCTCTCAACTTCTTCAGACGCGATATGTTTTTTAGCTGACATAGCTATCTGATCAGCATCTTTCTCTACTACTACATAAAGATCAATTTTAACGCAACGAACTATTACAACGGTGAGTTGAAAGTTTACATCTACTTTGCATGTCTGAAATTGGCTTTAATTCTATTCATTTTCTGTTACTATCACCACAATCAATAAATCTGCACAAACCGGGAATAAGAGAAGGACATGTCGGATGAGAAGCAACCTATAATCACTTATCACCTCAGAAATACACCTCTACGTAGATGCTGCTACCTTTAGCAGGCCAAAGGTATAAGGCTTCGTCTCACTTACATCATCATGGGCACATAGCGTGCACTGCTCACGGGTCACTCCTCGGCAACAGCTAGAGCGGGCTATACCCTTCAAGCAGCAACCATTCCGCTAATTGCAGAACAGTGAAGTTCTAGTTCGCCTATTGTCGGATAGTTTGTTGGCTAGCTAGAGCGGTAAGCCTGCGCCGCTTACGGAGAATGAGGACTCGACTGCCTCAAAACAAGGCTGTATGTTCGAGGCTAAGGAGCTGTCAGCGGTAAACCGAGAGGGGGTGGTAAGGCGACACCTCACTGGCATTTCACTTCAGCACTTCACCTCACTTAAGGCTCGATTCGATTTCAGTCGAACCACTATATAGGTGCAGGGTATGGAGTTTTCTCTCTCCCTGATTCTATGTAGCCGTCTTTGAATGTGGTATATCTCCTGGAACGCGTCCTCCCTTTGCGAGCCTCCTTCCTCCCTCCCTTAGGCTAATCTGGCCTGCACTTGAAACACGAAACCACATCCAGGGCCGTCCTACTCGTCAACCAGTTCCATCAATCAGGCGACTCCATCCAATGCTAGACGCAGACTAACTGCGGAAGAGCTACCGCGTTCGCTTAAACTCCCAGCGAAATGAAAGCTTGACAAATGTTAACAACGAGTGCGTACAATTATAATATTTAGACTAAGCTAGATCAATGTACGATCACGCCTATTTCTTGTTTCTCTAGTACTGCTACCGCGACTGTTGCTCTGTTACTACCCAGAAATAATCGTAACGAGAAACGCGAACGACCATCCCGTGTCCATCGATACGAAAGAGAGCACTTATTAAATAGCTTCTTCCTGATTGCGTCGGCAGAGCTCAAGATGTCCTTAGGCAGGACGCGCGCAAGTCAGGATATTGACTCAGTGTATTGCCATTGCTAATTTCCGTTAATAGTGTTAAACGAGGTTATCTGCTGGAAAAGCTAAGAAAAAACAAAGTTACTATAGTTGGTAAGTACATAAAGGTGTTCGCTGTACACAAAGACGTTACGATGTAATAGAGGTGTATACTATGCCTACCTAAACAGAGCCGACTTTTTCCAGAAGACAAAGTTAAGGAGTTAGAATTAGCATCTTCAACAAGGTTTCAATACGAATATATTTATATTTCGCTTCTAAAAGTACATATATACACCGTCCAGACTGGCATTTAAGCTCACAATATAATGATAGTTGTATTCCTCTGCTACGAATAACAGCCGTACGCAGTTACTAAGTTGAAATCGATCCTATTTTCCCGCTTGCTTGTATAGAAAGTGTCACAACGACTTGGATTCGTAGTCTCACATGTTAGTATCGCAGACCAATAGGCCTTCGTGTATATATATAAGGCATTCAGCTATACTCTACACAGGGGCAGTCTTACAATGAATGCACGATATGAGCAAATTATGCCTGAACAAATCTTATTTTCGAATTGGCAGTGGAAGTCCAACTAATGAAGTGTTTCTGGCTTCGTTCGAACCCAACAAGCAAAATGAAGAACTCAGTCATGTCTCTCACGTTAACAACAACGCCAACAGCCGCAGGGTAGTCATGCGCTGATGCTATGAAAAAAGAATTAGGGAAACAATGAATCCGCCTTTAACGTCAAAAAGGGACAAAAACTGTTGATGAAAGCAGCTGTCATACTGTATAGAGTATACAGAATCCAGCTTTTTTTTTGCAACGCTAAGCGTTAGGGGCCCATTGAAGAGTCTATATGGCAACAATTTTCTAGATACTTTCATCGTGTTTTGAAACGCTTAACCAGGATTCGCGGTGTGTGACTTCCGTAACATGGGAAACTTGAGGATACGACGAGATCTGTATATGTTTAGGCCCACGCGTATTATATCGCCAGTGTTGCTTATCAGATCAGTGAACCAGCATGTCCAGTCATTTGGATCCGCAAAAAAATGACCATAAGCTTACACATATATATTAAAATCGATTATTACGTAGGCTACACATATTTTGTAATTTCGCCGGGTATCCTACATTAATATAAATGATGTGAAATGAAGTCGGTCCTAATGTATGCCGATGGATTATCGTATATAGGACATCGTGTTGAACGCCGAAATTTATGTGGCCAAAGTTTTTTTTCTTCATTCAAGCGACACTTCTCGATATGCCTGTCTCATTTGGAAAGCTTTCTGATGGACTGCTGGAGTGTATATGCGTTTCTAGCGTTACTGCTGTTCTTAAACATACAAGGTCAGGACTGCCTTGGTCATTTTGAAAATCCTCGCGTTCTCACTAGGTAGTGTGCTTCAGCTTGCTTAATACGCGTGTGATAATAGCGAACATTTCTATTCGAAAAGCTTTTAACACCAAAAGTCTTTTGAAAATCTGCTTCTCATAAATTCACTAGATATTTCCTTTCAATGCTAACAAATAAAACTAAACTCTTTTACATTACCGAGCCAGGGGATCATAATTGTGTAGGCAGCTATATGTGTGCCTAATAATGTAATTTAGACATGTTGAAGCTCCAATCAGCTGCTGTGCATGAGACGAAATGGCTTTGGAGGAGGGCCACGTATTTGCGATTAGGTCTCCCTCCCGGGATCAGCTGTTCGCACGTCGACAGAAAACTGGTGAATGGAGCCGGCAGAGGTATCAGGAAGGGAGCAGTGGTGGGGGGTGCACACAGGGTTCGAGCGCTTCGGTGCCGTCGCTGCTGCTACTACTGAGAAGATCCGCTTCGACTCGGCTGCCGTGGGGAACGATGTGGAATCGTGAAGGAATAAATGGGAAGCTGACGGTGTCGACTTTCAAAGGCGGAATACCAATGAGCGCTAGTCCTTCACCACTGGTCTTCACGCACCGCCCAAACGGTAGAGGGATGGGATTTTTATCCCCTTCTATCCTCGCAGTTTCATATACAGCTCCCAGCCACGATCTATGCTCTAGCGTTTCTGCGCAGTCTAGGCGAGGAAACGCCAGTGTGAACATTGCACCCGCGCTGTACTGCCGCAGAACGAAGTATTGGGTACGAGCGCGAGTGTATCCGTTTATAAGTATGTCTGCCTGTGCCTGTCTACGCGTTGCGTGTATCCGAGGGCTGTATTCAGTCGGAGGCTTTGGGGAGGGTGCCTGCCCTAGGCCAAGCCAGGCCAGTTTCGCACGCATTTGTGTTCAGTGTCGGATTTCGCTCGAGATACACGATTCCATATCGAGTTGTACGGATGTATGTATAACATAAGTCGCGACAACTAAGCAACAGTAATCGTTTGGCAGAGTAAGCTTTTCTTTGCGCGGTGTCGACAACATCAAATGATACTCTCACTTACTAAGGATCTTAGTTTTTCTTTCTTAGAGGCTAGAAGTTGCTATGCGTTCCGTTTGTGTATGTTTTGTACGAATTCGTAAACTGTGCAACTATTATTACTGGTGTCATTTTGATCCACAAAGCTAAGCTAAGTTGTTCAATGTAAGTTCGCACAAGACAAGAAAAAAAAGTTTAGAAGTATCCTTAGCGTAACGGGACTAATTACTAGCAACACAATATGTTCTATTGGCTTCGATGGCTTTCCTGAACAAGGGTCGGAACGACGCACCCTATCGTCTGCCTCGGAGCTCATCATTCAATCTGCCCCTCTGTAATTTGACATAAAACGACACTACTACACGCTGCTGATATAACAGTGATAATTAGTTATAGATTTTTTCCTATTTTTGGTCCTCTAGTGGTTTTATTCAGGGTTTCACGAATTTCAGGATGTTTCGTGCGATCACCTGTTTCGTACATTCAGTAGAGAGACGCCAATTTTTGCCCTGACGTGCTAACGACCAGAGCTTCCTACGACGAAAATCCGCACATCTCTCATTAACGGTTTATTACAGAATAATTACAGAGCTAAGAAAATAAATTAACATAGATAAAAATAATTACCAAATGCAGCTTGGTAAGTTTAACACTATTGTCAAATATAACATATTCGCTGATTATTAGTATCTTGAACACCTTATTATTTATGCTTGCCTCTGGGCAAATGTCAAAAAAGCAAGCGTATTATCGGTTCGATTTAGTGTCTGTCTGATAATATCCATTTTACTAGTTTCAGTAGGTTTCAGCTAGTTTAACTAGTTTACGACTCTCCCTGCATTAGTTAACGGCTTTAAGAAAGAATTGATGACTGCTTTGTTCCCAATCGGTTGTCGGTCTATGCCCAGTTGTCTGCTTCTTTCACCGTTATTTTTCTGTGACCTGGGCCGCTTCAGAACGCGCGTGCGCGATCCACGATCGCACAGGCAGTCATGTTCCATTCGTATAAGTGCTGGCCCGTGAAATGTTGCCTACTCTTTAATGCAATTAAGAAGAATCACTCAGTCAGACTAATTGGGATTTATATGGCGATTTTTTTTTTTTGGCCTCCTTCCATATACGATCGAGTTTTATTCTCATGGAGCTAGACATACAGCAGTTGGAGTACTGGTAAGACCAATAGACTCGCTGGCCGAACAGTTAAATACGAACAACAACAGCTACGACATTGTTGGAGAGGAAGGATCCGTGAGGAAGGGATCGGGATAAAGAAGGCCCAAGAACAACGAAACATGCAGATCGTATATTTAAGGTTGAAGGAGATGATCTCCGAATGACGAGGTCATCACCGAAACAGCACGGGACAAAAAGGTAGTCCTTTCCGACCGCTGTAGCTCTAACAGCTAAGAGACGTAACAATATTCTCAACCAGTTCCGGTAAAGCTCTGCGGGGTGCGCTGTGGGGCTATTGGCAAAGGAAACTGGGGATGTGCCGTCCGATAATAATGGTTATAAACATGGGGTTAAACGGGTAGCATGAAGGGGTGATCGTATCTTTAGGCGACGTGCTGTGAGACACTCTTTGCGTAAAGCAAGAGGCGATACGATGACCCAAACATACAAATAGTTTCGCATTTTCGATAGGTCGCTCGATACTCACAAACATGAACTCGCTCGGGCCGGTGTCCGCTGCCGTTCATCGTTAAGGATAGCGTGCTCACTGGCACCAGAAGCCACATCGAACGGAGCTCTGCATCGACTGAGGTAATAAATACAAAAACAACTACTAATACATAACCCCACTGGCAGATATCGTGGAGATGTCAACTGTACATTCGGGTTAGTTGCGATTGGAAAAGACAACATGCCGAGCTATCGAGTTTATTGTCCGTGTCCATCATACACAGGCCGCACTGACCGAGATCAGGCTGAAGGATGCATATTAGGAAGAATAAGACTGGATTGGGCATCTACACGCAGTTCTCACGAGAGGTTCTGCCCAAACCCATCTTTCGCTGCATGTATTCCATGCATGCGCTTCATATGTTCGGCTTTTCACTGGATCTTTCGCAGATGTGCGCGATGAAACTTCCGTCGTTGACGGGAAGGACATCTTTAAGTAACAGCCCCAAATGAAGGCGGTGATAAACTCTGAGTGTTATAATACATCCTTGCACACTTCTACTAGAACTGGAACAAAAAGTTAGTATGTTTCGTACGGAAGGACGACACAGATGTTTCATACCAAAGCGCTTAAGACATTTTGCGTCATTTTATCGTGGAGAGACCGTTCAGCGGATGCACTCGAACCGTTTGTGCTGCGAATGTGGAGCAAATCGCTTTCTGATGAAACAACTTGGGAGGGCTATGTATACCGAAAAAAAAACAACACAAGCTATATGTTTTATGTAAGCTTCGTGCGCTGAATTATATCATTACCAAATTGTTAGGAACTTCTAATAGTTTGCTTGCATGGCATAAGCAAGCGCGACTGTTTGATTGCAACTATGTAGAAAAGTTTCTAATAGACATTAATTCTACTGTATATATAATCTGCTATAAAAACTGATACAGTGATCTCCGTATCACGATAGGGTCCAGTGTTTTCAGCCTAACACGGGTTAATCAGTCGAGTGGTGCGCAACAATAACCTCTGTTATCAACCATCTGATAAATTACGTTGATCGCCAATATTAGTATTAGTTATCCGTACCGAACGGATTAGTTGTTAACGGAGCTGAAGTTCGGTACAATTTTCTCAACGGGTCCAGTAAATATATGTGTATGCATAGAATTGGTAAGTGTCTTTCACAATTCTACAAAATCCCTCGAGAGACTGAGGGGTCGGCCATGTCGTTGAATGGGGGGTTACCCTGCTAGAATGATGGACAATGTAATTAGTTTTCATGTTCATCGTATCGAGTTAAGTCAAGATTTATTTTTGCACATCGGTCGACGATTGCGCTCTGTGAAGTTCTTTCCTGGCAGACCATCGGCCTGGAGTGCCTCGTATCTTTCTTGCTATTTCTAGAGCCATTTAATCTCTTATGATAACGGAGAATGAGTTTGCAGAAACCGTTTACAGAAAGTATCGGTAAGAATTATCCTTCATGATTAAGTATTACCTCGTGTATACGAAGCCTGACCGCGGCCAGATCAAGTCTACTACAGCGTGAACAACGAGCCTCATGGTCAACCTATCCTGCAAACCTGACCTTCTTTTGCAAATTGTAACAGAGTTATACACAAGTACCTCTAAAACATTTAATTCTATTTGTGATAGTATACGCGATCCTTCGTTCACGTGTTCTGTGATAAAGAAAATATCACTTCATTACGAATGCGGTCGTCATTAGCTTTTCCAGCAGACATTAGTTATACAGCAGTAAATATCAACTACTCCACTGAGATCTCCGGATCTGTCCAAGAACCAGTGAAACTTGGCTATCTAGGTAAACATATAAGCCAGATGTCCGTATGACAGGCGCGGCAAGAAGCGTACTTGTTGTCGACAACACAGACAGCTCATCAGCGTCCCACGGCCGCTTTCCGACGAGCATCGATAAGCACTGTTCCGAGCTAAGAAACATTTGGATATGCTACCGGCAGATTGGCTGAACGCTGATGTGACAAGTTGAAACGTTGTCCATCTTCATTTGAGGACCGACTGGCCCCATCAACTATATTACAATGGGGCGGGGTCTCATTTGGCAGTCCAAGGGGCCACGAGTACCGCTGCTGCCAGCTTTCGTACTCGGTACATCTATGAAAAATGTGTTGTTTCTTCATTCAGTTTGTTGGATGATCAGTCCTGTACGAAGGACTATTCCTCTGCTTTACCTGTTCTGTTCCTAGTTTCGCTTGATGCCCCTTGTAAGGAGAAGAACAAAAGTCGGGGAAGGAGCCTTATAATTGGCCAGAAACTGGGGAATGGAGGAGGTCCTATATTGTGAAGCGCAGACTGCTACTGAATCTCAATAGATGACCTCAGTAAGAAAGAAACGGAAAAAGGAGTAGTTGACTGCATTAGTAAAGCCCGTCAGATAAATGCGTATCGCTTTACCGTACCGTATGCGTACCGTTTGCGTATCGCAGAAAGGTTAGAAATGGCCTTTATTGTTACTGCTTCCGTTTAGATGATCACTGTTATCGCTGTACAGAGTCATTGATCACGGAAGCCGACAAGCGCGTTCTCTTTTTTGAGATGTAGATCCTGAAAATCTTCTTTTAGAAGATTTTCAGGATCTACATCAAATATCTACAGGATCAAATATGGAAACGCAGAATACGTACTTTCTCTCGACATCGCCCCATATACTTTTAAATTATTGTTCCTGACCTTAGCAGATCAGCTTTAAAATTACGTGTTTCAGGCAGTTTATTCCTACGCACGTAATCGTTAATACTCATTTCTGAATGAGTCCGATAAACGACAGGGAAATCTTGCGTAGCCCAAATCATAAATTTTCAACAAGAAATGCATCTGTCTTTCAACGTTTCGTGAATCTCATTATAAAAACTGTGCAACATGTGAGCTTGCTGCTAATTTATATTCGCTATCAGATGTTTTCAAGATAAGGCTAAATAGCAGCAGTTCAAATTAGGGATTTATTCCCCTATCGCAATATTAATTTTTTAGGTTTTCGTGCTTAACTATTCTAGTCTGGCCTATAACTGAAAAAAGTGCCGAAACCAGGCTTCTTAGAAATTCTATTTCTAACAATGTTTTATAGTGATAAAGCCATGTCGCTCTACCGAGCGCAGTATTGAAATTCGTTCTGGTTCGCTAACACGAACATAGGACAATGTGTCTCTTCCATGACGAAACTAAGTGTACTTTTGTGCATAATCGTTTTCAAAAAGTATTCAATGACAAAATGTTTGCTTACTAACTTTAGGTTTAATTAAATATTCCATTGTATTACAGATTTTATAATAGTTTTAGGGGCTCTATTCTCATAAACAAATGCTTAAAATTGTTTCTTTACTAATTGTATCACCACCAACGGTCACTCAGTCAGCATTAGCGCTTCTCGCTTGCGCCAATTTTCCCTTTCCATCTTAACCAGAAGCGCGGTCTCAATTGAATTTCAGGCGGCAAATTGAGAACAAATAATCTTATCATTTTCACGTCGTAGTTTACCTGTACATTCGAACGGTAAATATCGACGCTGTGTTCCAATGGGGCTAGCGAAAACCCAAGGAAGGTGAGACAAACCGGAAAATCCCCAACAGTTTCCAGATTTAAGGGGCTCAAAAATTGACTCGAAATTAATATATTTGGACTTTTATATATAGTCTAACGGTTATTTTTGAAGAGGAATAAATCGTTCAGACTAGATAGTTTTGCTATATTATGCCGTTTTTAGATTTTTTAACATTTTATTCTCTGGCACTTTCGGGACGTCCGGCCTGCCATCAGTCTAAAATTTAATTTCGTTCTAATTTTTCGTATATAACCTATTTGACCGACGCTTTCACTGTACCTAGAAATATCGTTTCATATACAGTTATTGTCGACTAAAACTTATTTACGGAAGATATTTCGAAGAAATATTGCCAAATACGCCATTGTCTCGGTTCCAAATTGAAGCTCAATGGCGGCCACATGGAATAAACACGACCGTGTTTTAACACATATCATTTTGTTGCAACATCCATTTTTACTCAGGTGTAGTCTTAAACAGCTACTATTAACTGATAGGATGTTGAACCGAAAAAGAAAAAATGTACTTTTTTCTTTGTTTTGTTTTTAATATATAGGGAACGGTACGTAGTGTAAATCTTTATTTCTGCAGATCATACAGACCTTGGTGTTCATCCTGGACATTGGTTTTAGAGTGTCTCACCAAAAGCCGAGTAGGGTTAATCGGTCTTCCGCAATACACCCGTGATTATCGGTCCGCATCAGAATATGACAGTTGTGCTTATGTCTGCGCTAGAAAGTTTGAGTCATGACCTACGCCGCCCATAGCCATAGACATAGGTAGATAAAGTTTGAAGGGACCCTTAGTCATTAGGTCAACAGCGTTTGTATTTGGTGACCTTCGTTAGCTTAGGGAGCTGGGTCACGTGACCGACTGTACCGCCACCTGTGAAAGGCACTGAACGAGATTCGGACCCTTCTTGGTACCAAACGCATCGTAACCGAACTATATAATGTATATAGGTTGCCTTCCTGTTATGGTCAGCTCGACTGTTCAGTTTTGCAGTTATCTGGTTACCTGTGGGTGGTATCAGGCTCACTCAACGTATGGTGCCTTCTACTGAGCTCAAACGACAGTCTATATCTGACCGCAGAGGTGCCTACAACAGAATGTCACGCTATCGACTCTTTAACGTCAATAGTCTTAAGTACTTCCAGTCAAGCAGCCTGTTGGCTTAGTTGTGGTTATTTATGTTTACGCAACCCCGACCAGACGGTAGCAGAATTACTATAATCTTAACTAATGCCGTCAAATACGTGTAACTTCTGTTGTCGATCTTCGTGTCTCTGTACAATATAATGAACAGTACCAATTAACAGGACGCGATAATGTTAATTACAATACTAATTTCACCGCAAGTAGTGGAAAAACATTTTTTAAAAAATGATTTTTTTATAGTCCAAATATACAATACCGCTGTACACTAGTCGGTCCATACCGTTTCATTTGGCTCAGAAAAACTATGTTCCGTGTAACGGATCATGTTAGAAACGAAGTGACTTTGATGGTGAGAGTGTAGCAAAATTCGTTGAAGTCGCACACGAATCTGTTCGCAAAATTATGGGCATTGATTCAAACAGCAGTCCTATCTTAAGTGAACGCTTTCGCCACTTTTATTTGAAGTCAACACGCTCAGCGCGCTGGTCAGTTTATATGATTACAGATAATTGGCGAGCCTGAGACGTCGTCGTCGCTGTTGCGCCTGTCATCTCCAGCGTGATTGTTGGTGGATAGTTAAAAAAGAAACAAGCGCTGAACTTCTAATGAACAGCAGCCTAAATTTGTTGTAGGCCACTGTTATTGATGCATAGTTAATGCCTGGAAGCTGAATAGCTGCTGGGCTACCCTCCAGCACCCTAAGTGAATTGTAAACCCTTGGCCCGTAGACATCGCCATAGCTATCTACCTCCCTAGCCGCTTTTGTGCACACACCCGTAGATATCGAATCGCATACAGCCAGTCATTTCTTCTTACACACCTACGATTCTGATACACTTAACGAGTCAGCATAGTCGTCTTCTTCTTCTTCAATAGGACAGGGTCGTCTGTTCGCGTAGTCGACGATCTCCGGTGTCTGGTACGCGTATGGCGTCACAGTCATCGCACAGATAAGTTGTGCTACCATCAAGTATACATCAAGCAAATGTGCATCCTTTATGTACCTAGCAAATTTGCTGAGACACGAAAATGTGTATGCGAGCGGGTAAAAACGAGCGAAAAATGTAACAGATATGTGATTACATGGACCAAGTCGGGGCTGGACAAAGTAGACGCCGCCTACCGTCATCATTGTGTGCTACAGAGTCGGCCGAGACAGCCGTCGTTGACAGCCGATTGTGCAGAGCGATTCTGTCTGAGACGGAACAGCCAAAACTAGCAGACGGGCCGACTGATTAACGGGCACAATAGGCCAAAACTAGCCCTGCCAATTCAAGTAGTAATTGAATGCGTGGATGAATTCTAGAAGCACAGATCTGCGGTTCGGGATCTGTGTAAGTGCCTGACAGAAAACGGCTACCGCCTATCCGTAACGCAGCTTAGACGCCTATAAATGAATCATGACTTCTACAGCCGACAACAACAAAAATATATTATGCCATTTTTCAATAACAAAATGCGGGGCTAGGTTTTGATAGAGAGCTGATGACACCTATGGACAACGGTACCATTACGCTTACGGGACATCGTGAACATTTTGTCCCCTGCCAGAATTTTCTCTCAGTGAACACGTTTAGGCGGCTGGATTCACCCATCAACGAGCGAAAGTGTCTATGGGGATGTTTCGTAATAAACTAATCGATTCAATCGGTTATCTTTTTTTTTGCCCTCACCGTTAATCACTTCATAATTTGGCTTTGGCTGCGTGAGTGGTTTCACATCTCCAACGATTACGTAGGCTCATTGTATCATTGTGACGAAAGTACGCGTTGATTTGCTCCGATTTAACTGACTCTCCGTTATAGAACTGGTCACAATTGTCCATGTGCCTATACTTTATCTATGGGCAGTCAGAGTTTTAACTATTGTATTCGTCTGCCTTGACCTTTAGCCGTTTGAATCGACGCGCTCTGTTGAGTTGGCGTTTATGTTCGAGGATGGGAGAGAAAGAACTAGTGTTACGCTGTCGAACCATTACAGAAAATTTATTATAGGATAACTATCTTTCATATGCGTACGTCGATATGGATCTATCGTGTATCTTACGAATTCGTTTATTGAGTTTGAAACGACCACCTCTTCTAATGGTGCCTGCGGTCAGCGACCCCATACTCCTGCGAACGTCGGAAATATTTCTACCACTCAGCACGTTGAACGGCTACCGTAGCCACAACATATCGCCGTATTTTGCTAGCGTACAGACAACAGTCAATCTTCGTGACGGTAAGGTGAAGGTATACAAATGAAGCTTTACGGTAAGGATCGACTGGTCGGTCGATCCTTCACCAGACGTTGGTTAACCGCTATGCTAGCCTACCCACAGAGGAAACAATGCACAAGGTTATTTAGTACGCCAGCATGTACTCTATTCCGTGTAAGCGCAACGAAGGAAAAAATAAGACAAGATCTGTGCATCTTACTGGTCTGTAGACGTACCGTTAGTTTACTGGTCAGTTGTTTCGACGTGAGAGGTAATTGCACGGACCAGGTAGGAAGAGGGTGGACGTCTTATATGTGTCTATGGGTGTTTATGTACGTGGGGGAGGGGGAGGAGGATGAGTAGGGAGAAGCGGAGGTGGCATAGAGAACGCTAGCGGAGTTAGCCTTTTTCGCGGATAATGCCATATAGTGCAGAGGTTGTTCTGCCAAAAACCGTAGAGATATACTGTTAGTAGTAGCTTCTGTAGTGACTTCAACTGTACTTGAGATGATGACTTCGGGATGGAGCGCTTCGTAGCGTATGGTGGCTGATGCACAGCTGGCAGACGTCGCGTCGCCGAGGCTTGTGCGGAACAGTTCTTCTCATATATGACGAAGAGCTTTAAGCAACCATTCGCATATACATACTGGTTGCTAGTACTGCTCATAGCGAGACCGGTTAGTTGTTGCGTTTTCTAGTAGTGAAGATGCGCATGCCGCCCTGGCGGAACTCAGGTGCTCCTGATGCTCTAACACCATCATGCACTGGCAAGCTGAGTTGGTTAGCGCTGCTTGGTTAAGAGCAGAGTTACCCCACGTGAGGTCCTAGCTCGTATCATTTTGACATGTTCGGTTTTGGGGGGTTCGACTAGAGGTCGTCGTAGTGCTAGTAACGATTGTGCGAGACAGTGGCCCGTCCGCAGTGGAGGATGACTTTGCCGGAGGCACGCTCCGCTTCAGCGACTTTCCTCTAGCAGATTCTGTCTCAAACAGTATGTTCTCGATAATAGACGGCCGATTCACATTCAGTAGTAAACCGACATCAGGTCGGTAGCGATGCCAGAGACCAAGTGTTATTGGGAAGAGGCTAAAACAGTGATGAGTCAATGGTCCGTTACGATTGAGCCTCCTGTTCTTTGCTTTTAAGGGTGGGAGGAGATGGGTCAAGGGGGCTCTACATTAAGCTAATGCATGAGATTGTCTATCGCTGATAATAACTTATCACTAATGCTTGTTGCGTTCAATGTCAACGCAATGATGAGTTTCCGAATGGTCGGATTGTGTAATGTGACCGTCCTCTCTGAATCTGGAACCTGGACGGCGGAACTGCAGTCTGAAAAAAGCGACTCGTAACTACGTATTTACTTTGTCTTTTCAAATCATGAAATAAGGCAAAAGTTTGCAGAACGTCCTGATCGGCTCTTGTCTTCGGAACTTTTAAAGTGAAATATCTCAAGCGTCTGGCAGGGGCAAAATAAACAGAATCCAGCCCCATATGTTACGGTCGAGCGCTAAAATGCGCGCAGGGTGTGTGTGTGTGTGTGTGAGTACGTGTGTGTGTGTGTGTGTGTGTGTGTGTGGGTGTGTGTATATGGGACAATAGTAAAATCTCTGTGGAAGCTAATTTTTCTTATAAATGTAGTAGTATGTTAATATCAAGCCCAAATATTAGTAATTGACTAAATATTTGGGATGCTACATTTCCATACAGGATCCTAAAACGGTATCTTTAGGGTCGACTTAATGCTCTTGGCACAAACGTACGTTCCTATAGCTATGTAAAATCAGCGTTTGTAGTGGCTCATTCATGGATGCCTCTAACTTGAGCTCCTCAACAAAATCGTGAACTCCAATGATGAAGTTTTGTTCGTGATAGGATTGGCGACTCCGCTAAGTATTGAAAGTTACTGCTCTGATTAACTTATCAATTAAGCTACTCACACAACTGTTAGGAGGCGGACATGACCGTTCCTGTGATTAACATCGATCTTCAAGAGCCATTTGAAACACCAAGAAGCAAACGAGGTCAGGGCATATGTTCCTTTAGTTTCTTGAATAGCTTACTCCCATCGAAGGCCCTGAAGCAGAGGAACAGATCGTCTTTCAACACTGAATCATTTAGCTCCGTAGACCACTGAGGTGAACATAGTCACGTCAATATTTCTATTTGCACACGATGAGTCGCTTGAAAACCAACAAAAAACAGCAATAGAAATAATGTACATCGCTAGTTTCTTTGATTTTGTTCTAACTATCTGGCTCGTTCATCTGTCTCGTACGCTATACAGCTGTCGAACTGTTTGTCCTCTAGCCATCAGTACAAATAAAAAATATAGTTTTTTTGTTGCCCCTAGGTTTTTGATAGAAATGTTGAAGCGAGGATCTCCCTGACATGTGACAAACTGCTATAAAGAAACACACATCTTGAAAACGATATAAATCTCAATCGAACATGATTTATCTTCTGTTTCGCTATAAAAGAACAAGCAGATATTGAGACAGCAAAAGCTGCTTATTTTGTACGTTAGCGAGGTATCGAAGTATGAAATGTCCTAAAGAGAACGGTACGTGCATCAGTGTTCAATTAACTTCGAATGGAAAGGTTCTCGTGTTTGTTTGGGAGCTCAAACACACAATAACGTGTAAACGCAATGGACAGACAGACACCTCAAATAGGATTTAGGGCTTCTCTTTCATGCTGGAATTGTGCATCGACATATACACGGCCAATAGCGAGCTTCGTCACGTTACGTTCTGGCTTGGAGTATTGAAAGTCGATGTTCTAATAACATGTTGCAGAGGGAAACCACTCTTCCATTTGTGCGAAATGTTTATATATATTATAGTTTCTGTTCCAAGCGGGTTCCGTGTTTCCCTATGAGAATGTTATACGTAGAAAATATTCATTCCAATCTTAAAAAATATTAATTTTCCTAAATATATCTTAAATACCAAGTACTAAATATAGCCATAATACAGATCATAGGAAATATTGTGCACTGATAGAAATCAGCCGGTACCAAACAGCCATAAGGCCTGTTAGATCAATAGCGGTACTTAATACACGAACCGGCTTAGTTTACTGAAACGGACTGCGGTCGGCGGTGGGCAGTATAATCAAAATTAATTCTAGAATCATTGGAAAAATTGGTCGCCACTTCGTATTTCGCATTCTCCCAAAAATCTAGAGGCATAAATCTTCTCTACTGAACAACAGGTACATTCTTTCTAACCGATGATTTTGGACGATTTTGTATACACCATGTGTTTACCAGTATATACGTTAAGTAGTCAGCAAAAAAGAATAATAAAATAGTACACAAAAGAAAGTCAAGAAGGGGGGGGCCTCTTGAGATTCGCCTATGAGGTTGCCTCGAAAGAGAGATAGTGAAGCTAATTTGCAAACGTTGCAAATCAGAACCTCGGCAGATCGCTTAATGTACAATCAGTCAATTTCTTTGTTGTCAGCAGTCTAAAGGGCTTCAACAAATAACGATCCGTTCGTGTTGAAAGCACCTGAAGATCAGTAAATATACGGAAGAGAAGTGGCTGCAATAAGAATTGAGTTGAGTACAAACCAGAAGGTCCGATTGCTCAGCTTCGTCGCCTGCGTAGCGCCAATTCTATTACAGTTCTCTCCCATCTTTTGTCTGCGTAGACTACCCTGATTGTTAGATTTAACCGGGTCTCGTGTCGCTTAAAAGAAGCGTTACTCTACGAACTAGATTCAATCGTAGACTTGTTGAAGAGGTTCGTCTGACCCTCAAATGAGTGTCGATGGCTAGGCGTTCTGAAGGACAACATCAACAGCAATAGCAACAAAGATTTCACCGATTCAGAGAGTTACAAACCCGGATCGATGATTATATTGCCGTGTATTGTCGCCGTGAGAACTAAAGTGGCTATCATCAATAACTTCGTTCTATCACCACCTATCTGAACGCCAATTTACCTCTCTGTCCACCACGGGAGGTCCGCTTACGTTATAGGAACGAGCGAGCGAGAATGAAAGAGAGCAGACTCTTGTTGGGTCCTCACTGGCTACTTCTCTAGTTCGTGCTGCCATTGCCGATGTGGACTGTTCGCGACATTGTAGTATTTTCTCGGCCTTCAGTTCTGGTTTTCAGAATCAGGTAACTTACTCAATCGTGTAGATTTGCTAGATAAACTTCCCTCTAATAGGTGTGATGGCTTGTATGGGCAGGTGAAGTAGGCTAAATGGAACGATAAAGGATTACTTCTCCGTATTTTTTCAGGCCGAAGCTGAACTTTTGTTATAATGTTCTGGCAACGTGCAACGTGAGCAGAATAAGTGATTTCTATAAGAATATGCAGTTTATCTCGCAGCTGTGTAAGCGTTGGCATGCAAAGGCTTGTTGAGAATGTGTGGAGCTTGTTTCCGGAATATAAAAAAAATACTTTACCATTTTATGGGCGAGTCGCGGGTTTGAAACCGAACAGTCAAGCTTCAATGCACGGCATAGTAATCTTGATCAAGGTAAACGACATGGCGGAAATTCTTGACTTGAATTAAAAGTGTTTCAAGATACGTATTTTCATTTGATCTATGTCGTTGTCGAAAATGTCCCATTTTCCTGGTCCTATTTAACTTTCGAAATCACTCTAACTCTATTACGTTACTCTTATTGGCAAATTCAACTCTAATATTATACTAATAAATGTTTAAGCCAGAAATTCGACGCTACGAAACCATCGACTCCGCTCGATGTGTAGCTTCTGACGTTTGGATCACCGGTATCTTATGTGTCTAACATCGGCTTTATACACCTACAGAAACAGCATGTCTAAGTCCAGTGTGAAGTACCGTCCAATGCACCAAATCGTTCGCGCGCTCAAGTGATATATTACCCTGCCACTTCGTTCGTTCTGCGATTTGGGCTGCGTCAGGATGGCGCGCTACCGTGCGGCTTCATCGCATCAGCAGCATAAGCTGCAATAGCCGTATCCTTACCGGCGTCACACTCTGCCACTGCAATGCATAGCAATCTTCCATCATTACCACCACCGGCATCTCTATATCTTTATTGTACACACACATACAAACAGAGCTCTGCGCAGGCAGGCACAGTCAAACTCGCGACGATTCTCAATTTCGTAGCCAACTCCGGCCTGTTCGCGATGGCCTGCTCCCTCAGTCATCTCCCCGGCCTGCCTGCCTGCCTGCCTGCCTGTCTATTTTCTCTCCCTCGTCGCCGTTTCGTCCTTTCGGATTGTTAGCTTCGACAGGCCCACAACGAGCTCGGTTGCAGCCTTGTCGTCGTTATTGGTTGATTCGTCGTTCGTAGCAGCTACCGACTGACTGCATCGGTCGACACCGTCGACGACGGCGACAATGACACTCGTGTGAGCCAGCGAGATACACACAACGCCATAGGCCAAATAGGACCCGAGAAAGGAAGAGTCGCAGGCTAATATTGAGACATCCGATATTCCATGGCGGGTCGTCACCATATCGTGATGGGGTGCTTTATTTTTCTATCTCTCTTTCCCTCCTTCGTGTCCCCTCTGGCTGAAGTTATTTCAAGTCTCTCCTCAAAACAGTTGCTACCCCGACTTTGGTTCTAAGTATTGTTCAAGAAGCAAAGTAAGTACGGTGACAATAATACTACGGCAGGGGAATACTGCTATGGCTAATAATAATAATAATCGTGCGATAATTTGTCGTCTTTGCCACCCCGAGGAAGAAGTTGCAGGGACCACCTCAATAGTAAGTTGATGGTTGTGGTGTTCTTGTTTGGGGAGCACAATACCGGGTCGCTGGTAGGAATATATGAGCAGCACCAGTGCTAGTAATAGGCGAAATAGTCGTGGTACCTTATCGGGGGTTTCGGGGTGCGAGATCGTTCGCATTTGAAATCTCCGACCGCATTGCCATCACCAGCAAGTGAGTACATCACAGCATAGATGGATTGAGTACGCGCGCGCAGTAGGGAACTTCGTTTCTTTTGTCGTAGGCCTGTCGTTCCACACTAAAACTGAACAAGCAAGCGAACCACTTTCAAAGCTAAGTACTAAGCGGTTTGACAAGAGCAGAAATACACTCCCGTATTTGCGTCTATATGTACCAAGATTCGTTCATAAACGGCGGCGATACAAGAAGATCAAACGGTGCGCGAATAGACCGTTACAACGATCGTTCTACCTAAGGCTGGTCCTTCTTGAAAGCGTTATTTGCAGTTAGGAAATAAGGCAAAAATGAAGGGGCGAGTGAGTGCAAGAGAGTGAAAAGCATGGTACATCACCTTCAACTCTCTCGCGCATGTCGGCACCAAAAATGGAATGAGCTACAGTAACTTTGTGCCCACCCAAGTTGATCGTTACTCGATGATATTCAATGCGACTCACAGCCTCGACTGAATATTTAAGTAAGCCATTATTCAGAAGTTTAATGATAAAAAACAAAAACAATTAAGACCTACTTAGCGCATCTATGAGCTGCTATGTGTTCCTGCCCAAAAGTCGCCTCAACCGTTCGTATGATCCTTACAAACAAATACATTTAAGCTATCAGCCAGTCGAGTAGAAAACATATGATACGCTCGGCCTCTTTCTTGACAATCTGCGATACTGTTCAGTGCTGAGCGGTCTACATAAGATGTTTAGTGAATATATATATATATATATATATACATAGAGAACGATGCGACTGTTTTTTAATATCCCCTTTGTGTGTATGTATGTATGTATGTGCGCAGTTATGAAAAAGAGGTTCACGACTGAATAAAGATGCGAATTTACTTTCTTTTTGGTAATTGTGAACCCTCTTACGCAGTATCTGTCAGTCTACTGTTCAGTAAAAAGTAAGCACATAGCCTGCTGGTCCTGTACGTCGCACTTAGGTCTTACTGTATTAGTACCAAAGATGATGGATTTAACATCGCTGAGCCGCTAAATACACTTTTTGCTCACTGATCTCATTGGTGTTAAAAAGTATCGCTTGAGCATTAAACAATAAGCGACCGGGCTTCTAAATACGCCTTGAATTATCATAGCTCAAAATATTTAATCCAATGTTAGTTATCTGTTTATTAAGTACTTTGCCAAGTAAATTCGATAAACTGCCCCTTGTCGGTTAGAAAGTTTATGGTCGATTGGCTTTAGATAGTTTCCGCGTCATTCTTGTACAAGATTATCGCGCACGCATCTCCTTTACTCACCAAGTTCAGATTTCAGTTATTCAGGCAAAAACGTTCCTATTGATGAATGATTGTTCCTTGCGTCCATACCTGCCCCCCTAAACCGAAAAATTCAAATAATTTAATCTTACACTCTATGTTAGCGTCGAAAATTAGATATCAGTAGTGAACATGTAGAGGTCGCGTCAGAGATCATGTCAGCCGACGCGAATCTCTGATCGGTAGCCAAAAAAGCGAAGCGCTATTATTATTATTATTGGTTATCCAGGCCTCGCTAGCAATTTCAGCTATTACACTATGCGACGACCGCTACGACTATTGTACTATGTAGGCTGTCGTGAATGTATCGTGCCCACCCTTGCCAGTACCTTTATTCGTACCGCACAGCCGTTCTTCATTCAATCATGTGTTGTCTGCGTATCTGTTTCCCTTAGTTTTTTGTTACTCTGTTATCCTGGCCCCGTTATTTGGTGATCTTAGTCATTCGTGATGCTCGCTGACCTCCCCGGTGCTTAGATCGGAAGGTCCCAGGATCTGAATGAAAAATGGAATACGTTCACTGGGGTAGAACAGACCTTAGCGCGTGTTGGGGTGGTAGATCAGCTGATCAAGATGCTTGACGGCGACGATGATCGCCAGTTCATCGCCATTATCGTTGACGAGAACAATGACAGAACCGTTGCGAAAATGCATCCATCGAGTCGTATAGGTAAATGCGGGTAGTCGTAGAGGAGGAAGGCTATAGCAGGAGGAAGGTATAATGGAGAAAGGATTGGCGTAGGTACATAGGTAGACCGGAGAGCCCAGTTTAACTAGTTAAAACTTAGTCGAACTAACTTTAACTAAGAATAGCGGATCGAGCTAGCCGATTCAATGGTTAGGAGCTGCGGTGCTCCCGGAGATCCTTAAAGCTAGCTTTCTGCAGATATCACATAAAAAGCGTCTACACATCTGTTACCACAGATGAACCTGTATCGAAATAACACTATAAACTATTCGATGTACGCAGCTATCCATTCCTGTGCATTTAAGAACCGTGACGATTAGATAGAATCAGATAAGATTACGAACAGTGTGATCTTATAGATATATATATGACCTCTATAGATTTAGTTAATTGGCCTCCTTAAATATGTGTATCATCCCTAGGAATAGCTTATGATCATTGAGTTATCGCCCCTCTTAGTGAAACCTGTGTTTTACTTAACCGAACTTGTTTTAAAATTCTCTATTCTTAGGTAAGTTCTTAGCAACATACTATATTTGTCTCTATGCATTGATTATATATAAAAAAAATACTTCGAGTACTAAGGAACTCTAGACAGTTTGCAGGACATGTAGAAACGCTTAGTACCGTTTCGATTATTCGTTATTGTGACAGATGGATATTTTTATGTTTTATAATATTCGAAGGCACACGTTTTATATAGCTATCTCTCATGACTAGATAAGCCAAGCTCTAGCCATATGCCTACGATTGATCGCGTATTTATTCAGGTGCCGAATAATTGAATTACGAGTCTTTTTCAAAGTGTTCTACCGGATTCCCCAATGAGGCGTCATACAACTTACACAGTTAACGTGACGATTGTAAACGCGCAAGAGGAATTATCCAGTGGGTAGGTACTTTTCGCTTACAGCGGATTTCGAGATCGAAAATTTTTTTACTAAATAATACCTTATTTACTTACAATTCATACATGCAGCATTTATTGGTTACTGATTATTGATTATCACACACGTCCGTTTCACACATCCGTTTCACTCAGATAATACAAGTTGTAATCTAACTTTTTGTCAGTTTTTTGCTATTGGCATCGGTAACGACACCGGCATCGATGTCGCATTGTACTGAGCGGACACCATTAACGCTAACCTTTCTTCCTCTTAATTCTACGTTATGCCCCATTTAGAAGTAGATTTGTTCTGATGGAATTTCGTGATCGAATGCGGACTGATGTTAGTGAAACATAGTAACTAGTCTACTGTAGTAAACCATTGGAAGTTGAATAGTTAAGTTTTGTAGCGCATGAGGGTCTTATCCACAAATCAAAGGGATCCGGTCACGACGGATTTCGGTACTACAGGGGCTCTATAACAGCGTTTGCCAGTGCAGCCGCCATTGCTTCCATCAACAGCGTTACTACCAGCTGGCCGTTACTGTTCTGTTCTATTCTTCTGTATGAGCGTGTGTACGCGTGTATATAGCAACGGTGATCGCCAATGGTGGCGTTCTTGATTTGAGGTTCGTGCTAGTGGAGAGAAAAGTCAGCGTATGTCTGTTTTCGGACCGTTTTACTGATAAATATAGAATACAGTCAGCCCTCAGGTGTGATGAACATTCGTTAAGGGCGTATAAGGACGAGTGAGCAAATATGTCTAGTAGCCTGATGTGAACCTTAACGATAAAAGCCCCCAGAGAGCTCAAAGTCGATCCGGGTTAGTACCTGCCCGACGACACTTTACTCTGGGCGAAACGCTGTGGAGCGTGGTTTAGAATATCACTGACAGAAGGTAACACAGATAGTGCAGTATAATGAAGTAGCATATAGAAGTGCATGGCGTGCTATATACGTATCTGCTAAATAGAGTAGCTGTCGGTGCGTGCATAGGGACACACGTTTGCATGCACCGTTACACATGAACATACACATATAGAGACAAAAGCCGAACTCATTTCTGTAGGCAGATGACTAAAGGGCTACAAGGGAATTGTTTCCCGACGGCTGACAGAAAGGATCACCGCTTAATTGGAGTGAAAAGCTGATGTTATTCGAAATAGGGTTTGTATCAGTGACGACCGTGATTAACAATAAAGGCAACAACGGGATACTGCCGCAAATCACCAAACGTTCCCCGTTCTTTAGCAATGGTGTATACCAACAGATACACAACTAGACTCACTGATTTTTTTCTATTTATTTGTTTTTTTCGCTTTTTTCTCCAGCGCTCTATCGCTACTGATTTCTACATGTGATCTGTGTGTAATGGGATGAATTGACACCATCATGTGACGCGCCTCGCAAAAATAAAAACTGTCAAAAAAAAAACCCGGCAACCCCTCAATCTGTTTCACTGTACAGAAGTAACCCATCAGCTGTTTGTCTGAATGGACCTCTACCTCCGCCTCCGCCCCCCAAATGTACGTTTGACATTACCGCTATTGCTATTAGAAAAATACGCATTAACCGTTCTGTGACCGACTGGATTGGCCACACTGGTCATAACTACGGTTTGAAGAAGAAGGTCGCTGCAGGCGCATATTTCTATGCGTTGCCCATTGATTATTTATTTGGACCACGAGTTTCAATTCAGAGGTGATACTGAGTTTAATCACTGGTGCATTGCCCTCTTCGTAAACGGTGCCCACAAACAAAACATATATATGGTGTAAAACTGATTTTCTCTATAGTAGTAGTAAAAGGATACCTTAACCTAATATAGCTGACGACTATATTACAACAGTCTTTCATACATTAAAAAATAAAAACTTTTCCAATGCTAAAATTAAGTAGGACTCAGGCTAACATTTTTAGGACGATGCCCATCTTTCGCTGAAAAGCTGTGTTCACGAATTGATTAGAAAACGACAAAAACGCTAAGCACTTTGGAAAATTGATAACCAATCCAACTCTGGTAACGGATTCTTGAACCAATGATTTTATAGAGACGGACATGCGATGCTATGGGAATTTGTGCACAATAGACAGAAGACCTCGCTCAGGCAAAGAGAAGACCTTTGATTTTTTTTGTTCTACTTGATTACGTAACCATTCGTAATTAATACGCTCGTAATGATCTTCATGCCTGTGATATGGTGACGTTTGGCTCCAAAACAAATTATCGTTAATGCTGATTAAACATCCATGGTAAAAAGAAAGATATAGGATATTAGTCACGCACCTTTCGAACCTGTATGGCTATCTCGTACCCTGTCCATACGTTACGACACCAGGTAAAATCTCTAGGTAGAGACACGTTATTCTCTGTTATTTCTTGATCGACTTGCAGTCCAAATGGCCGAATGAAGAACTAGAAATAGGAGAACGTTTTACTGGGTGTATTATACAGTTATGTTATGACGTATCTGAGGATGTTACATAATGCTAGCTGGCACCTAAAAACGGGACCTTCCGTAGAATTGGCGCTACAAGCGTTCATTTGCTTTCGTATTGATTAACGTAAACATTGGTCACATATAAACAGAGGATTATTAAAACGCGTTCCCCACTTCTGTGAAGTGCCATAGGAAGTTCTCAAACTTCAACACTACCACAAACCAATATAGTAAGCCCAGTGATAGCATAAGTTCGATTAATATCTTCCGCTACTTCCTCCGGCTATTTCGATCAAATTTATAAAAAGGCGTTTGTTTTTTTGAACGAGTTCAGTAATGCAAGAATACGCGTGACATTTGCAGGCTTCCGATTAGGTCTACATAAGCAATGTTCTTCGTATCCGCCATTTTTTTTAGGCATCCGTGCGGGTTGACTGTTCGTCCGAAATTAAAAACAGCAAGCCAACTAAAGGCTACTATTGATAAATAGGCACGTACACGGTGACACGCTATTGTTTACAAGTTTGTATCCCAACAGCATCTAGTGAAGTTCTGTAATCTAGAGCAGTTGCTACGCCCTACTACGAGCGCAGCTTGGGCCATCTTTGTATCGTACCATTACCGTTACGGTGAGGTCACGCGATTTAAGGAGCTACAGTTACTATTCTATATTTGCAGCACAACTTAGTGACTAGCATATGGGATGAGACGTTTCTTTCTGCTGTCTGTTGTGTCACTGAACAGGGAATCCCTGTTTATGATAGCCGCTAACTTTGAGCTCCGAAATAGCCGAGTAGTAAGTGTTACCGCAATCATTCCGGTGTAATTGTTCGAGTCGGTGCCGGTAATCACCGATGGCCAAATCGCTCAGGTTTCACGAGTGATTTTTGTTCTTATAGATTTTTTTAGTTGATCAGCCCGCACACTCAATAATCCGCCCTATCTACGTATGCTGCCGTGACGGCTACCGCTATAACTAACATTTCTGCCATCGCTGCTATTCGTCAAGCAGTTTCGGCTACTACGTCAGTAGCTGATGTATGTGCTACGTCTGCTACAGCTACCCCCTTCCCCTCGTGCGCCTACCTGGACGCCCGCCTGCCCGCTCACTCGTCTGCTAGCTGTTGTCGCCGTTTCTGCTGCTACTCAATGCTCGGTGGTCGTGCGCCACTTTTGCGTTACTTTTGTGTCGTCAAAAAAAGAGCGACGAAGTCAATCGACTGACTACCATTACTACGATTCTCTCTGCCACTTAGGATCCTCTGCTCTCTGTCGAACATCTGGTTGACGCTCCCGAGAGCGACGGAGTGCCACAAGGATCACCGCCGGCCATCCGCCGCCATTGCCAGCACCGTTTGTCGAAGTGGCGACTCCTCGACGTGCGTATGATGTTGACTATGAACGAGATTCGGAGCATTCAGAGCGGCAGAGAGAGAGCGACAGAGCTAAAGGAGAGGTATGACAAAAAAAAGTCGTAGGCGAAGAAGATTCAGAGCGACAACACCAACAAGGGCGCGTAGAGGCTCTGCACGAGCTGACTTCAGCTGATATTGATGAACCGTTATTATGACGGTGACGGAGTCCGATTAGTCCCTCTGCACACCAACCTTGACTGCGACCTCCAGACGTACCTTGAACTAATGTCCACTACAACTAAGGCAGCAGTAGCCGCGTCCGTGGGTCCAATATACACGAAAACGTCAACGTCAAGCACACACATACAGACAGAACCGCTCTTCACTCGTGCTTTTCAGTGCGCGTGTCGTTGTTATTGTTGTCGATGCTTTTGCTGCTGGCTCTACGCGACGTTCGACGCCCAACGAATCGCAGTAGGAATCAAACTTCCCGATACGGTACCCACAGAAACGCCTAGCGACTGTTAGTAGACAATATGTATTATCGCGCATCAGCCAACCTGCAGAGAGTTTTGTGTTCTTCGGCAGTCAGTCTGTTGGTCTGTCAATTTGAACTATCCGAACGAACCCCCTAACCCGTCGGCTACAGTGAGTTGCCGCTATAACGCGGTAGTCGCGCATTCGAGCGGGGCGCCCATCAAACGGAGCACGGGCGCGAGCCAAAACAACTAGCCAGACCCTCAGTCAGCCATCCAAGCGAGCGTTCAGTTGAACTCCACCACTCTAGCGGCGACTGCCACCAGCCACCTGACGCTCACGCTTCACTGGCTTCTCCGGCACGCGCCATACCGGAGCATACGCTGAAAGATAGGTAGAACACTATGTAGGTGAGCGCAATCACTCAAAGCATGCAGCGCTGAGCCACAGGCTAACAGCCGACAGTCAGACGGACAAATGGACTGCCAACGGCCCCTGCAGTTTTCTCTTTTCCTCCGCTGCCTGTGCTGCGGATCGCCTTCTCCCAAAACCCCCATTTTCCGATGGGGTGTTGGAGACCCCCTAGCACCACTGCCACTGACGCTGCTATCTCTCGGGCGTTTGCTCTGGTCACGCTTTGACTCCAGTGTCGATGTACAACGACTACGAAATAGGGTGAGTGTGGTCGTCTCGCGGCGTCTGCCCCCCCCCCCCCCCCCCCGGTTGACCCCTCTATGATGACTGGAACAACGACGCCGCTCTAATCGAAGCTGGGCAATTTCCAATGTTAGCGTAACCGGGTTGTAAAAGCAGACGGTCTCGCTGGCCAGGAACTTAGTCACCATATCTGGGTAAAACGTACACTACCGACGTTTTAAAAAAAAAATGCAGAGATTAGGTGCGCTTTGACATTGAAAAAACAGCTAAACGATGTAGATAAACTATTTGTGATCTCTGCTCTATGTTGAATCTCTGTTGGAATTATCCAAATGTAACGTTAGTGTAATTTTTTAATTCAAACATATAAGCAGTATGAAGACTATCATTTCAAATCTAGCACCTGCTACGTGTATTAAGCCCTTAACGTGATGTCGTGTCTTATATAATTAAGACGAATTAAGTAGGCCATACAGACTACTGCTTTGGCTAGAAGCTGCAACTTTTACTCTGGGTGTAGCGTAGACGAAGAAAATAGCTTACAGCCTTAACCTGCCGTTTCTCTTGGTAAGAAATTGTTTACTGCATCTTATTTAGAACAAAGTCGCAGCAATTAAAAATCAAATATTAACATATTTAGTAATAGCAAGAGGTAATATTATATTTGGATGATGGATTAAAGAATCAACAGTTTCAAAAATGAAGTTTTGCTGCATTAAAAAGGTGATCTATTTGTCAAATCGAACGAGGGGTCATTGCTGTTGCTTAGTAACAGATTCACTTAAAGGTATATATACTGGCATCGTACCTAGCTAATCTGAACCGTAATATGCGTTGACTGCAGATTTTGTGATACAGACCAGTTTCGAGCTGAGCGACTGGGCCGAGTTGATAGAAAATGTTCGATTTGGAAGACGACGCTGTAAAGGCAAGTCAGCTACGACAATTTGCCCTCTCTGATATATCTTCTAGTATTGAGACGAAGTCTTTGGGTACCACAGGTGGCAGTGCGCACGTTCTAAATACGCAGCCTTTGCCTAATCTTATAACGAAGTTACATTAAATGGACAAAAACAATCGTGACAAAGTTGATCATATTGGCTTAAAAGGAACACTCCATCAATGCGCGTGTTATATTTGAATATTTATTCAGGCGCACGGAGACGCTTGTCAGAAGAGACACTGATTGCAATGTTCAAGGGGATTTAGTTTAAGGTGAAATAGGCTTACACTTGAACCTGCATGATTTTGTCATATAAATAATATCACGTGGTAGCAACTGCCAGGCGAAATAGTGAAGCACGCGGTTTAGGTTTCAAGAGCTTCTCTAAAAACCTAAAGATGCTCTCGTTCCTTCCCATGTCGCTTTGGCTTTCTTGACCTCGTTCTGTCTAGACCGTACGACCAAATTCATTTATGTCCCTATATAGTTTGGAATGTAACTTATTATCGGAGACCGAATCAGCTAAATGTATGATAGTTTATGTAAAAAAAAAGCTGTACTACAGATGTGTAAACTGTTATGTAATAATATGGGCCACAAGAAACAAGGGGACGCATCATGTCCAAGAAATTGGTCATTGAGCAGATGGCAGCACGTTTGGGGCGGTCTCAAATTGAACTATATCTGAAATCTGGGTATACCAGAAACTGCATGTAAGTTAAAGAATTAGTATAGCAATAAAGCATTTTACTTTTATTAAGCGTGGCATAAACTTCCTTGTAATGAAAAGAAGAGAAGATCTTACCTGGACTGAACAATATCCTTAATGATCAGCTTAGTGTTCGGTAACAAGTTGTTGCACTTCCCTAAAATATCTAAATTGGGCATATCCAAGGCCTAACTCCAGCAGACTTTTTATCGTCTATTTTTTCATGAGCAAAACCAGCCGGTAACCGACATTTCGGGGGCAAATCTACTGTACGCCAGTATAATACGTTTATATAGAGCGATCAATGCCTCTGTTACAGAGCTTTAGAGTGCCTGTACTGCTTCGAAGCCACTCGCTTTATTCTGGGTAGTTCACTGATAGTATATATGAAAAGCTTTCAAAAAGTATCTCTCCAACGACGTTAAATAAAATGTTTGGAAATTCGTGTCGTGTTCGAATGTCCTGCGGGTATCGATTTTTTTTTTACAGTATGGTCTGTTCCATGAACGAGATAACCCGTCTCTCTTCTCACCTGCTTAACATTGATTTATATTTTGTTGGTAACACTCGGCCCAGATGACGACAATAAAGGTATGTCACAGATGTTGCAGTCTGCTCGCTTATACGCGTGCGAAAAGAGTATAAAATACGTTTGGGAACTCGTTAGTGAATTAACCAGGTCTCTTAGGATCCAGTTCCCACATTTGTAAACAGGGTAGGGACAGAATGAGCGACTACAATATGCTTACTTCTATACGAAGGGAAGATATTAAAAAAAATAGCTATTCATTATGGAAATGTATCGTGATTTTCTGTACGCCGCAGTATAGTCCGTACGCTAATGTGAACGAATCAATAAATGTATCACATTATCAAATTGTACCACAGTTAGTCCAAACAGTTTGTTCAACGTGGCCTATAGAATAGGCCATGTGTCCGCAATCAGGCTACACGTAACAACTCCACCATAAATATATTCATAATCACTTAATTGGTTGAAAATCCGTATTTTTGTTCGTCACGATTGACAGAAAGTTATAATAGCTAATTGTATAGCTTGAGAAAATAAATAGATAAAAAGATACTCTCGTCAGCCGATATCAGTTTGAGATCAGTTCGGTGCGCCTATAACGCTATTATACTTTTGTTTAGATTTTACATCTTTTTACCTATTAAAGACGGCATAATAATCTCAGCTACAGGATAAGCGTCGGATTATAGGAACTAACTTATCGCGACTGTGTATGTGGATTGCGTTTGTGATGTTGTTACTGTTTCCTTATCTTTCCTTAAGCAGTGTTTAACGGTTTAAGTTAAAAGTTGAAAACATTTCTTTCACAGTTTTGTCAAAGTGGCTCACAGTACGCTACACAGATGTGTCTCTAGATGAAACATCTGCTTAGAGCATTATCTTACCATTTAAAAGATGCTTCATTCTTCAATAGGCTGTCTCGAATAAAAATCTGGCCTCTAGATGTGCACACCTCTGTAAATAAGCGGCATATAATTATAAACAACGATAAAAAAACATACGATACGCTTTATTTCAAGTTCAACGTTTCTATGATTTTTACATGTAGCTTTCCCTGTTGAAACTGTGACTAATCGCCAATAGTCTATAGTAACAGCTTTCGGCAGGTAAGCACTTGGTATTCCGATCATCATACGACCGCTTCAATTAGCTTATATTAATAAAGTGTGTATTTTCAAAGGAAAGCTAAAAACGACAAGAAATTATACTTAATCTCTGGCATTTTTTCATTTCCCAGTTCATTCCATACTTCTATATGTGGCGATAAGTAGAAAAATTGCTGCGTCCAGCATGTTTAAGATTAACGGCTAGCAATTTCAGCCCATGGCCGAAGTTTGCGAACATTTAATGACGGTCAAACGTTTGACACGCTGGCCTGAAGTGAACATGTCACACAAATTTAGCTTTAGCCATTCTATTAATAAACGTACTATGATAATTACAGCCAAGGCATCGAGAAAAGGCTCTTTATATCTATAATTAGTGAATCACTCAAAGAACTATATGACACTCATATATAGAGATGAAGCTCAAATCCTGAGGCACTCACCTCGTTGATCAAATCACTGACGTAAAGGGTTACGGTGACAAGAAAAAACTGCTGTACTCCGTCATATAAAATCTCACAATTCTGAATAGATAGTAGAGTAAATTAGGATGTGTCGTTGCACGGTGGCGATACAATCTAATTGTTCATCTGTGTATTACTTTAACTAATCCTTGTTCGGTTGGACCATATATTTGGAAGTTACACCGTGCTGATTGATATAGTGTAACATCTATCCTTTCTATACTCATAGTATCAATGATTTATTTTATTTTCCAACAGACTCAATGTTTCACACTATCTACTCCTTACATATCGTGCCGAAGCACCAGCGATATGCGATGACTAAAATTTGTACACGAAAATCTATTGTGCGGATCTGTCGCGGACACCGATGGAGTAATCTGGGATCCTCGACAGACCTTATCACAATCGCTAAGCGCAATGAGACGTCTTTGCCAATCAAAAGACGTGTATGTACGTGAGGGTGATGGGTATCGCGAAAAAGTCTAGCCCACTCTGTTCTACGGCCCCGTTCTGCTCATGGTGCGCCTGCCTGGACTGTGCTTGGTTCAGCCGAATTCTCGTCGTACGTTCCGAACTCCCATATCAAGCAGCAGCTCCCCAGCTAAGGCTCGCGGGCTTCATCGACATGGCTTAGTTGGCGGTCAGCCGGCAATAGTGGTCGTAGCGGTGGTTTGGTACTGCCCTCCGCCTCCGGTAATAGCATTATGATAACGCGTCGGGGCGGAGCTTGAGCGCAAGCGCTGGGAGAGGACAGGCGGATGGCCCTTTCCTAGAGGAGTGGTTCCCTGGGGTAGCTTCCGTTAGAGCAGAACAAAGCAAGCCAAATCGAGAAGCGCCACAACTGAGCTCGCGGAGACCCATCACGCGTCGTCGCGCATTTCATCGCATAGACAACAGCGGCGGCAGCAGCAGCAGCAGCAGCAGCAGCAGCAGCAGCAGCAGCAGACATCGACGAGGAAACCGCGAGAGTATAACGACGCTCAGCCGTTGATACACAGACCGAAACAGCCATTCGCATATATACAGCAACGCATGCTGTACATTCGAAGTAATACCAACGTACATTGACAACTGTCGCAAGCTGCATTGGCCTACGAACACTGTTGCCAGCACCAGGACTGTCCGAAGTATTACGTCAACGTCGTCACTTGCCGCCTAGCAGCACTAGTCCACCTGCAGCTGCTATTAATTGAGCTTGAAGACTGAATAGCTGTGACAACGTGAACACTGTGCAGTGAAAATCATCTGTGTGTGTGTGTGCATTTGAATGTCTATGTGCGGGTGTCTGTGTGGCTCGTCCTGAAGAGACCCTACAACAAAGGTCGTCGGAGAATTATTCAGGTTATTTCAATTCTTGATTATATTATTCCGATGTGCTTTTCAAACCTCAGGACTATATTCGGTGATAGAAACGCACACGCAGCTTGACGTGCGCGGCCAGCGAACGAAGCACTAGGCTGACAGCAGCAACGCTGCCTGACTCTTATTGCTCTTCTTAGATGATTCGTGAACATTGTGCAATTAACAGTGGTTCCCGTTAAAACTAGTGAAGTAGATTGCTCGTATTATCAGCATATATGCCCGTATCTGCAGTCCTATGCAATCGCTAGCGATCTGCTTAACATTAGGGAGGTCGCTTTTGGAACAGCGATACCACCTCACCTAAGCTGTCAAGTTCTACTCGCTCGTACGACTTCATTGCCCCGCTGGTTGAGACAATTAAGCTTAGGCGACGGTAAAACAACCGAACGGGATGATGCCACGCACGCTTCTTGTGGCGCGCGAGGCGCTGGGCGTCCTCAATAGGATGGACCGTGAAAGCGGGACGACCTCTCGAGATATAAACTCCACGGAACTTCACAGCCAGGGCGAGGTGACCGGCGATGACGAAGAGGAGGAAGTCGACGTTGATGTGGTGTCCGAACCGGACGACAAACCGCTTGACTTCTCGTTAGCAGCGCCCACACAGTCGTCGATCTTGGCAGGCGGAACCAGTCAAACGATGCTATACGGTGAGTACAGCAACGTCGATATAATTATTACACACATATTGCACGATGAAGTATAAGATCAGGATATTGCGAGTCTAGGGCTCGCTCGTACGCAGCCGAAGTCCTGCCGAAGTGTCGGTAGGTCCGATGAGGCCTGTTATATTATTATGGAAACGTTCTTCGGCTTTGTACGACAATTGGTGCTATGTAACTTAAATTTATTTGAAGAGAAATGTTATTCTGAATCGGCTTAGAAATGATATACCACATTAAATGGTATTCAACACAGTCAGTGTGCCCCCAGTAGAAATGGCTGTCCTGTATATCGTTTGTCCAAACTCGAACACATATCATATAGCTAACTGTAGAGGAAGGTTTTTCAAGTTTAACTTCGACGTCTGTCTGATCTCCCATATGGATACTAAAAAGGAAGATGATTTTAGCCAAGTATTTGTGTTAAATACATAATGGCCTAATTGTCAGCAGTCACCGTTTAAATTTTTTATCTTTATAGAGTTATTTAAATTTTTTTTATCTATAATTTAATTGTTTGCGGCAAAGTGGTCGCTGGTAAAAGTCCTTCCGATTGTTGCTCCTGCTGCGACATCGATGACTATTTTGACCAAATAGGGACCGTTGACTGTGATTGCTTTCCTATTACGTATAAACTGCGTTCGTTCGAACAGGGGTCCATAGGGGTGCCTCTTTCTTGTCTAGATAAGCCAAAAACAACGGTGGATACCATTTCGATCCAAACACAATACGGCACTGTAAATTAAATGTAGTATGTATGCTGATACTGAACTACCACATATCTACATGTATAACATAAATAGTTACTCTTTCGCCATTTAGTTACATGGCAGTAGAAGAAAAGTTATAATGGGTCAAGCATTTTTTTCGGTACCTGTTTTCATGACGTTTGGCATTTTTACTATAAAAAGTAAAAGGCAGAGTTATAATTCTATGAAATAGGTACGTTGTTGTTAAAAGTTTAGCTGTTCGGGTCGAGACCGCCAACTGGGTAGTCTGTGTAGATCAGAAAGTACTTTATTACCGAGGGTAATGATAATGGGGCCTTAAATAAGAAAAACATTAAAATGGATAAGTGCGGTGCTAGAAATCCTATCATCCTCCTACTAGAAACCTAGCAAATAATTCCCTGGCTCGAAGGAGACCCACTCTAGAGGATAGCTAGCTCTCTCTTGAAAAAGCTTGCCTTATTAATCGTGCATCTGACCTATCATCTCGATGACGCCCAACACCGGGCTTAATTTGTCGAGTTGAAACTGACCGCTATAGTTTTTGTGCTTCTATTTCAAGCTTTTACGGGGAAGGAGGGTCGTTGCATTGAAGAACTGAGTAATGATTATTTATTAAGGCGTGTAAAAAATTTTAGCAATTTGCCTTTTTTTTGGTGGCGAAAAACAGAAACGTGCTTTTTTGGATGAAGTATTTTTTTGTTTATGAATCTATACGTTCAAGAAGCAACAGTTGCTCCGTTAAAACGTTGTCTTACTCCCGTACAGCTGTCAATAGACTATGGTGACCGTAGCAACGAGGAATCACATAATCAAGTAAACGAGCGCCAGGTCGCGTTCTCGTTGCGGTCGCCGTCATCTGTTATATCGACGCTACACCAAGCGAGTGCCCTCGACGGAGACGCTGGATATTGTAGACAAACAGTAAAGAGTATTCAATCAGATCGTGACTTTTCCCCAACGTCGCCATAAGCGCTTGAATTGACACGCTCCGGCCAGCCAACGTCTTCACCTGACGAAATGGCAGTTTATTATTGGTGCCTGCACGCACAATATTTCTAAATGAATTCCGTTTTGACAGCAGTAATAGCGGCGGCAACGTCTCAAGCGCGTCATGCTTATATATGTTATGATAACTACTTATTATTTAGTCTTACTTGTACAATTGTTCAATGTATTTATGCAGTCTTGCCTTCAATGATCTTTAACTTACTATGTATTCGTCATCTGAGTCATTGTGAAAATCGAAAGCTGGCCATGATGCGGTTAACTTGATTAGGCCATCAATAAATCGTGCCAAAGTGACCTTTCGTCAAAGACATGGTTATACCTATTTGGCGATGGTTAGGACTAGGTCATTTCGCGTCAATTAGGATATCGAATTGAGTGTTTTTAAGGCTAACTACCATTCGATAACAAATGTGTGTTGTGAAAGGCTTTCTCATCAACAAAAGCGTGTCTGTATGTGTTGATTTAGCTTTGGCAATGAGACTCTCAACCCTATTCTATTACTAACTCGGTAAAAGTATAGTCAAAGATAAATAGCCTTTATACGTACGGCCTTACATGAAAATGTTAAACCGATCGCAACCTACGTAAATAGAATTAACGTGCAAAGGCAAAGTTATACCAACTTCCAACTACTCAGTCATCACAAACGTCGCTAATGTCAAGCTCGATGTCATTTGGTCGATCTATGTATGTTTCTGTGTCACTTAACATACATAGACCCAGCATTCTACCTTCGGATGCTCCGCGAACTTCAACTCCAGTTCCCCAGCCAAGTAACAGGGGGCAGTCCGACAACACTGTCCAATCCAGACCTGCCACCTGCCACCGGACTCCATCTGCTATCAGCTGGATTTGCTGGATTCGGACATGCCCCTGAAACGTCAGACGGTTCCGAACGATCATCAAGTCCACCTTCACCATCTCCACCGCAACACAGTCCACCACCGTTAATGAGAGTGCTGCCAGCATCTCATAGTCATCTTCTGCATCCGAGCAGCAGTGGCAATGGTATACAGTCGTTGCAACAGAAGCTCAGTGAAGCAGTTGTCAAACAGCAACATCGACAACAACACGGGACAACTGACAATAGCCGAAATGGTGGCCATGCTGGACCGGTCGGCCTAGCTACCCCACCAGGCGGCTTGGGCGTGCACCAACTTGGTGCGCGATTTGGTGCTCTGGCAGCAGCCTCGAACTCCAACAACTTCAGTATTCGTGCCCTACTTGGCCTCAACACGGAAGCATTCACCTGTCACGTTTGCCAAAGGCAATTTAGGTAAGTAAACAGTCATAATGCATTTTTGAGCTTTTGTGACGAGCCGGTAAATCGGAATTCCGACAACCTAAATTCGTATAATAACAGCATTAACATGTTTATTTTTCATATATATATATATATATATATATGTTTAAACAGGATTTAAACAATTACAAAGAACAGTACATCACTGTAGAAATATTCATACTTCATTTGATCTGGCGAGCTCATCTTTATTTTTACTTGGCTTGTCAAGTTCTTCCTTTACCAAGCAATGCTTCGAGAGGTATAGAGAGGTTGTTAATTTTGTTCACTTAGCATGAATCCTGCCCAAATATCAATAATATATTATGATTGCATTACCTAATAGCTGGTAAAAACATTCTAGTTATCATTGTATGGCCCGACCGTTATTGGTGCAATATAGATTTGCTTTCAGTCATTTTTTAACTATACACCTAAACAATCTGGTCACAATATGCATTCAAGAAATAGAACACGGCAGCGTCAATAACAACAAATGTCCTAGTTAGCTCTCCTAACGACGTAATAAGCCTTTCACGCTCCAGCAGGCTCGTGGTCACTACAGGTGGCCAAAATCGGTCCTGTGTCGCATATATGCAGAGATCGCTTGCCCAAAAAAACATGATAAAGATTTCCGGAGCTGTGTATGTAGCCGAGTAGCTAGGCACTAATTGTCGCAGCTTCTAGTTAGTTAGTCAGTCAAGTCCAGCAAAAACAATAATAACAACAACAACAACAACAAAAGTGGTTCAATATAGATGGGGCATAGCTGACCGACGCACTGCCCGATTGAAGGGCATATCAAGACGAGTATCTGTGCGCTAGCATATACTTTGTATAATCGATAGTCGAACGTGCACTAACTAGTCAGAGTGCAAATGTTGGGCTTCTGCATTTCGCCCAATTGGGGCGTATCAATAATTATAGTATTTTATCTAAGCTAACATAAATAGTTCTTCGGCTGCTGGACTGTTAAAGCCTACTCAAGACTTTATTGACGCGCATGTTTAGATATGCGCGTTAAACAACCTGAACTAGCAACCTCCCGGTCCTAGCGTCCACGTACCATATCCTAATAGAATGGATAATGGCTTCACCTGAATTTCGAAAAGAGATAGCGTGAACACTTTTATAAATTAGCCCTTTTGTTAAAAGTAAGAGCAAACGAGATCTGTCGTAAATGACACAAGTTCTCAAACACTACGGAATTCAAATGTTGTTAATGGGTCCCAAAAGCACCATGTAGATTAGGTTTGCTGTCTGCATTCGCCATGTTTGGTGCTTAGCACGCATAACGGGGCCCGATTCCATTGAAATCAAGCTAAATAAAGGGACATTTGATTTATTCACACAGAAAGAGTTCCGTACATGAAATAGTAAGTGTGCTATAGAATTTTTTAATTTCTATTTTAATTATCCTTTTATATATAATCGGGTTTGTTCACATCGGTTATTGATAGACCAGGCTTATCTGCCCAAGTGGGTCCCGTCGAAACTAAGAACTCGTTCTACTGAACGAATACGATCCGATTTAATAAACAAATGTCGAAAAGGAATATAAATATTACATAAGACATATTCATAGACATACATGTACATTGTTGACGTTTGTGTTTCGTTAGCATTATGGTGCCGTTATGAGAACTGCTCTGCTCATAGTAACTACCATTTGGTAACAAAGCAAGTAGCATCGTAACATCTTCCCTCGCTGTGTATCAATACCAAATGCTGAGGTTGATGTTACAATCAAAGCCAATGTGATGTTTTCTTCTTCACGACGGGGGTTTCTGTTTGTGACTACTAGCCATCAGCTAACCCCCGCCTACGGCCAGTGTTAATTCGTACCCGTTTCGGCTCTCTCTCTCTCTCTCTCTCACTTTCTCGATAGAGCGAATTTGCCGACCGACAGAGCTTGTCGCTACAAGGTGAGCTGTTCGCTATGCAGAGTCGCTCAAGTCGAGACGCGCCTCTATCGTTACCCATGATACTCAATTGAAATATCTTCTATTTGTACGAAAACGAGCACCAACCGAGAGCTTGCCGCTCCATTGAGATGCAGATTGAACGCGCCAGAGTGATGGATCCGGCAGATGAGCTTCCCTGCTGAAAGCGACCATCTATGTATCGTATTGGTGGAACGCAGCGACCGTTTTTGTTCAGTCCATCTTGTCTCGTCATGATCGTGGTTTCTATCATCGTCATCACCGTTGCAATTTCCTGCACAATCTGTGCCAAAGCCACGTATCAATAGAGAGGCATGCACATTATTCCCACACAATAGTTATATAGCGGCAGGAAGCTTTTACACTGCCACGATCGGGGCGAGGATGGCGCTGGGCGCGTTTCTTCTGCGTCATGCATGCAATCCTTGCAGTGTGTATATATCATAGCACGAGAGTGACACGAGAGAATGGCCATACGCGACGACGGCAGGACACCGATCTCGATGTCCCCGCAGCGACCACATGTCATCATTATAAGGGACGGCCTATGGCAGTAGCGTCGTCCAGGCGCGCCGGCCCACTTTCATTCAGCAGTAACCGACTCCTCACCGTCGATGATTACCGAACGTGCCACACGTAGTAGTCAATTGATTTTAGGCAGTAAACGCTGACTATCCAGCAGGATATGCCTCTGTATATGTTTATGGCATAAATTCGGCGGTTGAATAGAAATTTTTTTTAGTCAAAATATTTACTGGTGAAGTTTCGCTCGATCCACTTCAGAGCTTTTCTAGTTTGCTTGAATCGAGCAGATATCAATACAGGTTGTACTACTAAAGAGCTACGCAAATCGAACCTCGTGGAAGTTTGTAGGATACATTTTTTAGTTCAAGCTAAATCTCAATTAGAGTAAATGGAAAAACAAGCAAAATCTATAGGCTATGTTATACAACTAAAACATCAGGCTGAATGTATCATCGAGACGCAAGATGTTAGCAACCTCACTGCCTAAATGGAGCATAAGGGAATGGAAAAAAATTATTACCGTGACATTCCAAGAGCATTACGACTGGCGTAGTTCTTTCTATCTTGCTCGGAGCGAGGCTGACAAAAGCCAGGGTTGAGATAACATGTTTGTATCGCAGGTGCGCAGATGCTGGTCGAAGAGGTCCTTTCTTAGGCACGAATTGTGTGTGTTAGGTACAGTTTGCTATTGTCGCATTTGCGATTAGGCTTAAATTGTAGAATGGCTATAGGCTACCTTCTTCTGGATGTTGTTCCGCGCGCAAATTGCACAACGCTGCGCGACGAATCACCCGCCGCTACCTCGATACGCCATTGCCATCAATGCTGGTTCGTGTGTTTGGCGAGTTCCACCTCTAAAACGTTGTTCCTAGTTGGTCTAGCACAGCCTGGACATTCGTACATGGGCTTGGAAGTAGGTATATTTGGTATAAACTACATATGTATATCTAAGCGCATATTTCCTTACCCGAAAGGTTAGCTCGCAGTCGAGCATGACGTGCACTGGCTGTTAGAAGGAGTCGAGTTCCTCCACGAAGCTGAAGACGCTAGTAGCTGGTCTGTGTCATGTGGCCAGACTGGGCTAAAGACGTCGACCAAGAATGTACGGCCATATCACTGCACGACTGCACTGTTGTCATTGTGCACAGCACATACTGTTCAGTAGGACACAAGTCGTGCCTTTCGAACAGGATGGCGAAGGATGCTTAGCGCGGATTTGCTCAAATGGAAGGTAGGAAAGGCAACGGGGGGAGTCTGTATGTACATTGCGAATCGCATAGAAGCATTGCACGTGGCCGTAGCGAATCGCACAAGAGCTCAACGCCGAAGCCAGCAGCCACAGCGCTGATGGTCATAGTGCCAGTGTTATCGATCACAGCCTTGCCCAACGCGGCTAAAATCCTTAGAATCATACTATATGTATATATATATATATATATATATATATATATGCACCCTATAAGAATAGATATGGGCCAGCTATAGACATTAATCTGAACCACCCTAGACAAAGTGTGTGTGCGACTATTGTCTGCGTCAGATTATAGTTGAAAATTGCTCTGTCCTCATATACAAGCAGAGAGAAAAAAAAGTGAGGGTACGCGGGGAGAGAAGAAGGACGCTTCGCGTAAATCTGCGTAAAACGACTTGATTATACCATGAGATGAGACGAGATGACACTGTGGTGTAGATGCAATGCAATGGGTGACAGTTGAAGTAAATGGCGCATTTCCTTTGACACGCGAACCAGAATGCGTAAATAAGCGGTACACAGCTCCGGCTAGGAGACTAACGTCATATAGAGCGATATTTTGTAGCTCTTCCATCCATATGTGAAGAATGGCAAAGGACATCGTAGCAGAACAGCGTTAACTGGATGATCATGTATCGTTCGGCTCGATTCTAATCTAACGGCGCTCTGTTTCTGATTGCAGCACCTCTGGAGGACTGCAGTCTCATCTACGGCGCGGCTGCGGAATCGATCCTCACGCGCCAGCGTCGCCATCGGCGCCGTCTAAGATGTTCGAGTGCAAGCAATGCGGGAAATGCTTCAAGCGTTCGTCGACGTTATCCACGCATTTGCTTATCCATTCCGACACACGGCCGTATCCGTGCGAATATTGCGGCAAGAGATTCCACCAAAAATCCGACATGAAAAAGCACACCTACACACATACAGGTACGTAGGAAAATGGCTACTGATTTTCTGATCTAGCAGACTTTAATCGTAGTGAAACATTATCCGTTCCATAGGTAAACTATGTTGTATGCCATAGCAGTACTAGCTGGCTCTACTTCAGCATGCATAAAAATGTTCGTCTGTGATCAGTGTGTGTGTGTGTGTGTGGCAAAAACGATTAGAATCTAACCCAATGTTTCCATTGGCTCGTCTATTACAGGGGAAAAGCCGCACCAATGCACAATATGCGGTAAATGCTTCAGTCAGTCATCAAATCTGATCACGCACATGCGAAAGCACACTGGCTTCAAGCCGTTCACCTGTCGCATCTGCAATAAGGCGTTCCAACGCAAAATTGACCTGAAGCGGCATTGCGACACAAAACATGATCCGAGCTCGGATCAGTTCGAGCCGCAGGGCCACAGCGCACTGATGGGTCGCAGTCCCCCTTCGACTCCGACGGCCTCTGTCGCCAGTCAGTCCCCGGTCCACGGTGCCTTCACAGAGTTGCGTCCACCAGCTACCGCAGAACTGTCCCTCTTTAGGCCAATTTAAGTTGCAAACATCCAGCAAACGCCTCCGGTAATCAATTAGGCAAGATATCGACAATAGCGGTCCGCAGGTCAAACGTCGTTTGGAGGCCAACGAACGCAGAATGACGCCTCACGACAGCGGCAACAATAACACCGCCAACAACGACGGTGGCGACGACGACGACGACGACAACGACAACAACAAGGGAATAAGAAGAAGAATTCTAAGACTAAGGACAAATGATAGACGGGTCTGTTTATTGTTAACCCCGCACCATGTGTAGAGGCCTAGGCAGTCCTTAATAACCATAAGCAGAACTTGTAGTCGTAGCAGAAATATGTACGCAGTCATTATAGTAAAGAAAGATGAAAATGCCAAATTTAATTACCTAATGCTATTTGACATGCCAAGTAAATGCAGACGCGATAGACGACGTGTTCGGTCTTAATCACTGGACAAGTGACAGCATCTCAGCGCGTGCCGGGTACGTAATAATTTCCAACAAATCAAGCTAAACGGTGGCTATACGTTCACAACTGAGACACTATTTTATCGAACGATTGCTGCTACTGCTGCTAGTTTCTCCGAAACCGATCGACATTAGTTTGGCCGTATTGTCCTGAAGTAGTGAAAAAGGTACGTGTAATAGGACGAGGACACAGCAGAAGCAGCAGTATATGCATGGACTCAAAGCGAAACAAAAAAAATAACGAAAGAAAGAATATGTTTGAGAAACTTTTGTGTCTGGGCTTGTGTGTGCGAAAGATGAAGTACCTCGATGTGTTCGCTTGTACGTCTGAATGACAATAATGGTAACGATGCCCATGATGGATGTTTGAAATCATCATGACCTGTGACATCTAGCGTCGAACGAATGGAAAATATCGGATTTTCCTAGCTGAGTTGAGTGGTGCTGCTATCTGTGCAAATACACTAAGGATGCACTGTTGATAATAGTAATCTACTCATCGTTTTCGGATGAGCTGATAGTATACCACCAGATCATCCGCGCATTTATATTCCTATGCTGATAATTATGACAAGACAATAGTTTGCTATCCCTCAGGGACCCATTCATTGTCATTGTTATCACTATCCCATGATAATATGTAACGATGCTGATCCAATGGTTAATTTGTCTTCACATTTCGATAGTCGACCATTTTCTCTAAATGTGCATTTTGCATAGCAACAGTTTCTGTGAATACTTCAGACATCACGCCGAGAGATACGTTAAACATTTCGTCACGTTTGTTTTGTATCATATCCTCACGATGCGTCTGTTTTGGCCCTTCATCGTGAGGCCCCGAACCACTATGTCTACCCCTTCGATACACACACACACACACACACACACACACACACACACACATCTAACGAAATGAAGAGAATAAATAGATCTGACATGTGAAGAACGCGAACATCGTTCATGATCTCACAATATATGCAATGATCATTTGTTTACAAACTCAGTCCAGTGTAAGAAAAAATTGTACCTAAACACACGTCTGTAACTGTCAGTTAACTGTCGTGTTATTAAACTAACACATGTGCTTTCGTTTAGCAGCAGCAGCAGCAGCAGCAGTAGTAGCGGTAGAAGTAGCCGTAACTTTAGCCGACTAGCTTACCGATTACCTAATTATGATATTATTATAGACTGTCGTGTCCTGATCACGGTCACCCATGGATGACGACGACGCGCCTGTGAGAAGACAAACGCTGCCAATAGTTGACAGAAGAAGAGCATTGCGACCGTAGTAGCCGAGATAGGCAGGCAGGCAGGCAGACATTTTCTAGGTTCGACTCGTAAGGCATGAAGCGTGCGAAGAGGGTACACAAAGCATTTGTACGGTGCCATTCTATCCCTAATAACCTCATACTATCGAATCGTCCATTTTCAGCGTCAACTCTGTTCTGTACGTTTAGTTTGTGCAAATCAAGTTTGTTCCGAAAGCGTATGTGTAACATACAAATAACCCTTTAACTAATCACCGCCGAAATAAGGAACGAGTAAAAGGAGGACAACAATAGGCTGATGGGAAACGGTCGGCTGTGAGTAGCCATCTAGTCCATAAACGACGGATATCAAAACGTTGTTGTAATATAACATTGCCAAAGCCTAAACTAATTATAACAATAATAATTATAATAAAACTAAACTATGTTTCTCAGGTATATTCACTTAGTTGTCATTGATGAACAATATGGCGACCCATATGTCATGTGACGTTTTCGTGTAGACTGATTTTAGATACGTTTTCCTCACTTGTTGCAGTTACTTTGTTTCAAGTTGAACAATAAATGCCCTTCACTAGATACTGTGCTTAATAAGTACTACTCTCCATTTCCAATTCTATCCGCCATAGTCGGACTTGGTATTTTGTTGCAACAACACTTACACCCGATAGAATCTGATTGACGTTGGTGTGCGCTTTCGCTGATCTAGCCTCGTTTTCTCGAGAGTAGTATTTTAGCCGTGAGCTGAGCCGACGCAGACCCACCGTACGGAAGACACGCCCCCGAGAACTGCCTTTTTCAGTTGTGTTTCGACATTTATTCGTGCGTTCGTATAGCATAAATGTGAACGAAATCCATATGATCCTCCCGCTTCGTCATCACTGAGCTGAAATTTCTGCCTCGTTTTATGTTTTCTTTTTTCGCTCCCATTTCTTCCACAATAAGTACTGTTATTTTTGGCAACTAATGTGTACGTTCACATACACAGCCTAAGTCAAACAATAAACAACTTATTTCGACAAAGTATGTTCGTTAAGCTTTACGTTGCTATGGAAACTGTGGCGCTTTTAGCTGCTAATTCTCCACTGATCCTAATCGGTTTCGCGGTATCAAGCTCAAAACAAGATAATTTCTCACGGACAGATGGAACAATCAGGTTCTACTGTGAAAATACGCAGGTTTATCTCAGTCTCTGGGTATGCTCCGAGTGCGTTTCATGACTAATCATCTTAGAGCACGAATCTTGGTCTTACCGTTAGCTTGCATCGATCTGATAGGGGAAGTGCTGGCGCTGGTTGACAGGTGTTAGTGAGATTTGTATTACGAGATACTCAAATCGTTAGAGATAGCGAGTAACTAATCAGTCGGCAAGTTACAGTTTTTATGAAGTTGTCTATATTCTTATAGCGAAACGGCAGCTACCATGCGTTGCGGTACTTGAAACGCCAGCATTAGCTGAGGGCAGTATAGCACTCGATCACAAATCAGACTCTAATCGTTCCTGTAAATCTGCTATTTATTTTGCTTGCTTAGAGGAGACCACCATAGCTCGTACAATATCGATTGACACCAGTTGTCAAAAGGGTATAGCAAAACATTTTGATTTTTCCCATTAAACATTTTACTGTTACTGGCAGAAAGCAACGCAGTACTTTTAAGGGGTTAACCGTATAATGTACAACATTTCAGTAACTTATAATACGCTACATCTCTCACCTGTTATAATATCGAGGAGTTTGTCAGTAACTTTTTTTTTGGGGTTAACGACGTGCCCGTCAGCTGTGAGGCGATGGGTTTCCCGTTAATATAGATAACTGATTGGCAATCAAATGGCTTCTGGTGACTGAACCCTAAAAATATTACATTGTGTGGCATAATCTATCTGCACGCCAGATTGAGCGGCCGTAGCACGTTACAGGATCATCCTGGATCCTTTACCCCAGTTTTGGTTCCGTCGGTGACAATTAGGGCGGTAATGCTACAACGTGAAAAATATGTTCGGTTGGCCGGATTTCCCCATCTGGATGACGATTTAAATAATTATAACGAAACGGTACTCCGGGCTTTGTGTCCAGGATAGAATACCTATTTTAAATAGGTACGTAACGCTTCTTAGGACTTCGTACAGTTCTTGTTACCATAGTTATTATCTGATCGATTTTTTTTTCGGCTGATATACAAGCCTAATCAATGAGTATAACTGTGAACTCTAAGATTAGCACAAAGACATAATTTTTGATGTCTTAAGAACACATAGATGCATTTAGAAAACTATCTTTGACATTTTTTTTTTTCTAAATCACTAACCTTTCTAGCCGATTTTCATCATAATTTGAATTAAATCTGGAGTTTTAGAAGTGATGGGCTTTTGATCCTGATCCTAGTTTGATCCCCTTTCGCTGATACTTGTTGGAAGGTACCGCTTCTACTCATGTGCAGTATAACGACTCCTCTCTGGCCACTGGTTAAAAACAAATTATCTAACCAGAAAACTTACTTTTGTCTATCATTAGTAACATTGACACTGATAGTTTCGACTGCAAAAAATTAATCTTCGCGAAGTAACTCCAATGAATCGGTCTCGTCCCCTGATTCCTTTTCATCCTGAATCCTTTTCAAAACAAATTATAGCATCTACATTCAGTAAGTGCTTAATTAGTGATACATTATTGCTACTGATATCAAGAAGATCCAGCTTGATTCCTTTTTCAATGATGGAGATTTTTCATCGGATAGCGTTTTCTAAGCACAGGGAATGATTCTAATTGGATTACGAGGTGCATGATGCTACCAGGAACGTTACTAAGATTTCCAAACCCATATATAGAGATTTTTTCTAACATATATCGTAGATATGACTGTCTGGAGTATTTATGCTGTCTTATTATGTCTGCAGTGCACAATCCTTCTTTAGGAAGAAAATTTGATTATCTCACTATATTCAATAATAAACTTTTTAAGCGAAGCACAGGTTTATAGCGATTTGACTAGATCGCTTTTTTATTTAGGGAAAAATTTAGGGAAGTATTGAAAGCTCCCTAGTTTTCAGGTCTACCAAAACGACTGCCTATATGGGATTAATAAAATGATTAGTTTTACTGGTTACGCCGTAGCCTCTTTCAAGAACTATGCCCCTATACCTTATTAATTTATCGCTGCCTGAAGATTCATCTTTAATTTGTAAAAAGTAATTTATTTCAATCGGACAAAAATTCGTCAAAGATGCTGCATCAATAAAGCTATAACATCCTAAAATGCTGTGTTCTTTTTCTTCGCGCGCTTCGAAGCTATAGCAAGTTTTCAAATGTATCCGCATCTGTCAGTACATTTGAAAAACTGCAAAAATAAGGCAAGTATGTATTCAGTAGTTCGTAAAAGCTATTGTGCCGTAACGCTGTTGCGTGACGAACAGCGTGGGCAGGTACGGCGTACGAAATCGTAGCGGAGTTGTGCCCACCGTGTCTGTACATCAGTTAGGGGAAGTCACTGTCTTCGTCCTGTTGTCAACAATCTTGCCATAACTAAATCGTAGGCTAAAAAGTTAAGTGTCTTAAGTGCTCAACTATCTACTATGAAGTGGAGTCCCCTATTGAGGGAGATGGTGGGGCAGGGGGCCTCACTGATCATACGGCGAGATTCATTGCTCTACAGATACGAATGCTCCAACGAAAACGCCACTTTGCTTCGAGACGTCGAGGCAACGATGGCACATCTCGGAAAGCCATAAAAACATTGAAAAGCGACAAGTGCCTCCTGGTGGTAGAAGCCACAAGTAGAATAGCTGGTCGTACGCCGCCGTCACGAACGGACGTGTTTTAACTTTCGAGCGGGAGATTTGCGTCGAGTGGACTGCGGCCGCTATGGTAGCCAGAGCAACAGTTAGTATTCCAGAGATTTAATCTGCCGCTCAACGAAGCCCGCAGAACGCATTGGCTAAAATCAGCAAATTCAGATTCAAGCTCCAGAGGCTTCTGGCAGGCATGGATAGAGCTTGTTTACGGGGGGTCAGCACAACGACCGTTCGGCTGGACGATACACCAATTCCGTACCCGTTTCCAGACGAAAACCATAATGCCTACAACACAAGTCCTCTAATGTATAGATCGTCAGCGAAGAATTGAAAGCGCACAGAGTGTGCGTTTTTTGAGGGTGCAGATATACGTAGCTATTTAGAATGCAAACAAATGGTTGTCATGATCAGACCATTTAATCTAGTATGTTAAAAGCAGAGTGCAAATTTAGAAAATAATAGTCTTCCGTGGTAGACGAAATGCTGGCCGAAGATCAATTTTAGATGATTGCTTATTTGTATACACGGAACTCTGGCTTGCGAAATTTCTGTCCCACAAATGGAACGTGCCTAGAGTGTACCTGCAAGCGTTTTAGCGTGCGTTCTTTTTTACTGTACTCGTGCAATACATGTTTTACTCTACGTGCGTATGATGAGAGAGAGACATTGCATAAACAAGACGTTTATGCTCGAAATCTGATGGTTGAAAGTAATTGCTAGACAAAAAACCTAACGCAGACTTTTCATTGTCTTAACTGATTCTCTAGTAAGGAAATACGACAAGAACAAAGTATGATTTTTACCATAACCGATACTATTTATAGCATTTGGTATGATTTGTGCAATCAAAGCCCAGCTCTGTGTCTTGGCGTGTTTTTGTCCACAAACATGGTGGACTGTTTCACGGACGATTTAATCTCTCCAACCAACAAATGGTTAGGAACAATTTCTTCTGTTTGAGTCTACATGACTCTATTATTGCTATCGACGGCTCTATTCATGTGTTTGCCTGCTAAACTTAGAGACATATGGTGATTTGTGTTCGAAGGCAGGCGTAGACGCCAGCCGTCAAGATTCAAGCGTTTCAAATTCACGTTTGGTGAAGCATGAAAAACTTCAGTAACAGAGAAAATTCCAGATGTGTGTGATATAAAGCGTAATTTACGGAAAATATATATTTTTGAATCAACGAGAGTGACTCCGATACGCGTAAAGAACCTATAACCCGGACTGAGCTTTTAAACATTATCTATGATTATCGATTTTTCTAATAATAGCTATTATCATCATTCGTATTTAGTAGTAAAGTTTTCTGAGAAGGTTTCTGCTGAAATAGAATCAATTTTTAAAAAAATATCATTTTCTGTTTTCTGTTGATTTTTGTTAAGCTGACAGCAGTTTTTCGAGCAGAATTTACACTTTTTCATAGTTGCTACAAGTGATTTTATTTTTAAGTCTATTTATTATATTACAGTTTCAAATTCTATCAAATGTCAGTGAGGTGAATGACCTGGGTTTGAACGTTTGACCTCCTGTCTATTTTACTTAACCAGGTGTTAAGTACATTTTACGGCCTTAATTGTTAGTTACAGTGGCTACTCTGACTCAAACGTTCGCCTCATCTGAAAGTAAAACACGAAATCTGCACCTTTCTTTGCTTCCGATATCTATACGGAATAGGTATGCATAAGAACGACCGTACAACCGTTATGGAAACTAAACACTTAACTTATTACTATCTACGTACGTTGGAGGGGGGGGGGAGGGGGGCAACAGCACGCTGATACAGCAGAGAATATCTAATGATAGCATGATGGTGTAAAACTTCCAATAACAAAAGCACAATGATATCGGCATAGCACTGCGTCGACTACGAGATGCTACTTATTAAGAATTAACCTGAATTACATACCGTAAAAAATTGGTTGTGATATACTTGTGGTAGCGGGTATAAGCTGTCAACTTTTGTGCTCTAAAGGTACGCGATCAAAAGCGGACAAACTGAAATGTAGTCGTTAGAGCGGATTCACTTTGTAGTCCATGTACAAAATGTACTCGAGAATCACTTGAAAATCAGGTACCTTTCCGTAAGAAATAACGACGCTTGGCCGTGGTCTTATGATAACAAAATGTGATAGGGCCTTTTCTTACGGAGGGGCAAATACGGTCGTCGTTTTCTTAGTTTTACGTTAGAAATTTCGTTTACGTTGGCGTACGAAATACGTACGATACGGCTTGGAGAACTAGCGTCATATAGCATACTTAATAAATACCCCTTAACGTACACTAGACTAATGAAGCACTCGAGCGGTGTTAGAAAGAGATTCAACCTCGACGTTCGCCACGCAATAATTGCACCTCCCTCTGTCCGCAAATGTGTTTAATAAAGGTTAATAACGAGTCTTGCAAGCATCATCAATAGCCCAAAATATAGGATATAGGTGTTGCAAACCTGCGTTTTTCTCTATACGAACAAAACGTTTGTAAACGCACTTTTACCCACGTAAGGTACCAATCGCTCAGCGAACCCCAATGATCTTATAACGGTACAGAACCTTGACTTGAGTTGTTTACTTTCGATGAAAATCAGACCAAATGGTTACAGTATGATAGACAGACAGATGGCGTACTGATTTCACGGGTATGATATACGTTGCTATATGCTGGGTGAGCTCGAATGGCAGCGACTTTAAAGCACAAAGTAGAGCTAGGGAAATCTTTCTGCTCACTCGAGTACGCTTTTAGAATCACCAATTTTGGAAATAATAAGATGATGTACTTTGATGTAAAGCAATTTGAGATTACTTGAAAAGGTGGAGGTCAACCGGAGTCAACACCGACTCGGTGTATGGTTCGTTTTACTCATACGTGCGATCAAATGAGCTCTCTTAATTTAAAATGAAATCGTTGGTTTTTTAGGGCTTTTTGACCAAAGATTTGTCTAACGGTTTGGCCGTGCGACTTTAGTCCTTCGAATGCGTGCACGTTTTAGAAGAAATTCTCCGAACTTTTTACACAGATACTCGATCCGAGCAGCTGAAGCGGCTAATGTTGTTATGCCATATTTTCCTTGAAATTTTTCTCAGGCCAAAGTAGGTCGCGCTGTCACTTGGACGGAAACGACCTCTGACCCACAATTCAGCACGCATCTGCAAGTTGCTGACGTTGTAACGTGACGCTGCTCGAAATCATCAAGGAGTCTAGGGTAACACCAATCCGAACACCAAGACATTTCCTTACTTATTTATTTTTATAGTTGGAGATTTTTTATTTTTTTTTACACATGAAATTATTGCGAAAAAGAAAGAGGTACGCTTATTATTGTCCCTACGGAATGGACTCTTGTCGATTCGGAAGCCATATAGACGAAGCGTTCGATACTTAAAAAATATAATAATGGTTTTTGTCTTAATTTTTGATATAATGTTTTGACAAGCTGATCAGAACGAAGAAACAAACCCGTTGCAAATTCTATATGGTGCATTTGTACTAGAAATGGGTAGTCACGTGTTACAACACGCTATCGTAATTTTTTTTTTTCGATCGAGCAAAAAAAAGGCGTGAATCATTGTATCATCTCCCAAAATTTTTCCCTGAGCCGTATCGGAAAGTTGTTGCCGATAAAACCTGTATTCGCCCAACCACCTTTAAATTATTCGCAGCATATATATGTGCACAGCGGTTTTAGCTTCGACTAAAACAATCCGCAAGCTTTGTATTTCTATTCTGTATCAAATTCAATTTTTGTATTGATCTCAAGAGGAGAGATTCCACTTCAGGGACTGTTATTGTGCACGCTTATGCCTATACCCCCGTTCAGGTAATCCAACTGCAATTGCCTCTACCACTTCGTCCCTTCTAGGTCCTCAAACGCCTGCTGACGCTATTAAAGGTCGTTAGCTTGTTACAAAAATAAATAGATCATATCAAGCTCAAGGATCTCAGGCAAACGTAAACCTTATAGTAGATATATTTGCTATATAACACTGTCGAAACGATGTAGCACCCTTCGCTTGAACGTATAATAAGCTCAGTGCTGATGGGCTGCGGCAAACTTTACGTTCAGAATTTACCATTAGGCGAATTCGACACGACGCTGGTACAGTTAAAGTTGTCAACATTACGAGTTTATTTACGCTTCGGATCATCCAGCGTTGACGCGTACTGTGTACTTACTATACTACGTATAAACATGTTCAGGCGTATTATCTGCGTACCTTACACCGATGAGATCGGTAAGGCGCAAGCTTCTACGATTTTTTCTAGTCTGGAGAGCTTTACTATGTTTGGCTGCTATGTCTAGGCATTACTATTTAGATTAAGAGGTGTTTGTAAGATGGAGTGTCACAGTTATTACATCGTGAATGCAACCCTAAGTAAAAATCTAAGTTATTTCTCAATCAATACGAGAACTTCACAGTAAGTCGCAATACCATTTGGCTAGCGTGAGTATCATTATGCACTCACGCCATAGCCTGATATGTGAATCATCGGGGTGCAGCAGGTACAGATTACTTAGGCAAATGTATTAGATTGAGACACTCTGACAATGTATTGCGTTGTTCCCCTATATTTGCAATGATCACCACGATTTTTACTGTTGTTTTTATATACGCGACATAACAGTTATGAGTACCAACTATGCAACTTTCGACACGTAATTGGCACAAACAAAAGTCCTGAAAATGCTTCTTCTCGGAAACTAAAAGAGTCCAATATTATTAGGACAATCAACATGAAGCTGGATCTACTCCTATATCAGAATTTTCGAAAACTCGGTTCTCCTTTATCCATCTAAGTTGAATTACGCTGTCTTGTAGCAGAATGGAGTGTTCAGCTACGTATTTCTCGTAAGACTATAAAGGTAGGATGGAGCCACCCAACATAATTACTACGCTTGCCTCCTTGTGCGCTTTGCTGACTTTAATTTCCGTATGTCACGGTCGTCTTTGTACCCTTTTGATGAGGCTCAAAAAGGCCCAATTTATGTTGTTGAAAACCGAAACGTGTTTGTTTCAATACGACGGAAGAAGTTGCATTTTAGTATCATGTTTAACCATGATAAAGGCCAGACCATGAACCATCTTCTACTGATTCATGTTCTGACTGATGGAATATATTATAATGGTAATGCTAGAGCAATGCAGTCACGTTTCTTATATTTTACACACAACTTTAATATATATATATAGTTTGCAAGATCGATACAAAGAATAGGAACCATTCCATGCATTAGAATTCTCAGCCGACATTAAAACGTGGTAGACAAATTTTGGATAAATGACAGCACTTACTATATATTCTGACTCTTATTTTTCGAATGGCCAGTTTATTAGCAGACTACGTCAGCTAACGCATTATGCGGACATATTTTAAATAAAATCTGTTATATTTGAGCGGAATTAACTCTTTTCAAGCCTGACGTTTAAGGCTTTCAGAACAATAAGCAGCTTCGTTACTAACCGATGATCGCTCTCGACGGGAACCTCTACTGCCTCGACGGAGTCCAGTCTGATGCGTAACTATTATAATCGAAAGTACAAGAGACCTAGACAGCCAACAAAAGGAGATGATCGTCAACTTTTTCACCATGGTAAATTCTCCGGGTTGAAGCCAACATGCAGAAATTTATATCTAATTAATAGCGATTTGCCATGCCAATAAACGACTAGAAGTGGACGTTAAGGAAGCTTTTTTTCGAAGATATCGACGCGACTAATTGGAAATGACGTAATTGCGTGGAAACGGATGCTTTGCTAGCTAAAATGAGGAAAGCCTGTTTTTATTTTCCAATTTCATCTAGTTGTTTCAAAGTGATGGATCGAAAGTGGAAGAATCATAAATATTTTTATTTTAATTTATCAACTCTAAAATAAATGTGTTTTTTAATGTAGTTCAGAATATCTGCGTACATTTAAGGCAGCTTGGTCATTTGATGTCGTGTAAAAGCCAATGGGGCCAGTTGAATTCTGAGCAAACAATATCCATTCAATGTGTAAAAGCAACAACGACCCGCTTTTTAGACATGATTGAATACCTTAGCAAATCCGGTGATAACTCACAACAAAGGTCAAAAAACCGCGAGTGTTAACTATCACGTGTGCCTGATACCACTCAACAAAGACGATACATATTTTCGAAGATATCAGCTACTTCAGGGACGAGCAATTAGCAAGGAAGCGGCTTCCTCGCTACACGTGCGCGTCTTTGAAGCAGTACTTATCATACAGCATCGCACGTTTCGTTAAAAGTATTCGCCACGTCATTTTTCAAACAAAATTTTAAGCAGAGTACTAATACATGGGCGCCTAGCGGCTTTATTGGGAAAAATGTTCCAGTAACTGGGTAACCCTTGAAAGAATAACTTACCGTTTAAGACATCCTATATGGGATCGATTGTGTAGCTACAAATTAAGTCCACGAGATGTAGGCTTAATAATCTCATTAGTAAGGTATTACGTTTTCTCATATACAAACCTCTAGAACTTGATCATTATGGTTAAATTTATCCTTTGTTCTCGCCGTGCCTAGAAGCACGTACCTCACGATGATTGCTCTGTATTTATGCAAAATCAAGTAACAAAACCAAATCATATTGTTTAAGTAGTGCACAAAGACTCTTCTGCTATCTGCTAGTTCGTCCCTCATCACTGACGTGCTAACCTTGCTGCAATATTGCAGCAAGAAAAGCTTCGCATTCTACAAGTGGACTAAGCGCGCAAAAATTTGAATTTCGTTGCAGAAGTCAATATCGTTCAACTTATTCTGGAAAACGCCCGATTTGATTTTAACGCTTAAAGATAAATTGTAACAAGTCCGTTTTTGAATATAACTGATGTAGCCGCAAGATATACTTCAAGTTGGCTAGTGGCATTTAGAGGCGTTAATGATTAGCGCTCCTTGAAGTTGGGACAAGGTGCTCCCTACATAGGTAATCGAAAAGCTTGAGCCTTTTAATGACCAGAGAAACGCTTTGCATAGGTACGTTCGGTTTCTTTCATTGTTCAAAAATATAGGAAGTGGGAAATGGGCATGCATAAACGCATAGTGTGCATAGGTGTCATAATAACAAACAAGATTAGCAGATTTTCGTATGTGATTACGTATCAGTAAATTTTCAACTCGTAGCAGAGTCATTTCAAAATCCTTATGCCCATTGCTATTGTGCTCCAGTATTACATCAATTACGGCTTTTCTCTATCTTTTATCACAAATAGCTTCTTTTCTTATCAGCAGCTTTTGGCTGCACGAAATCTATCTGAATTTCTCGACGTCTGCTTTTGATATTACTTATTACGTGTTATAGACTAAAAAAAAAAACGCATTCATTTTTTATAGCCAGTCAAGATTTAAACCTATGAGCTTAATATTAATGAGTAATTAAGAAACAATTACCATCAGGCTAGAATACAGCTTAAAACTATAGGTGTGATAAAGCTTCGCGCTTCTATGTCGCAAACTGAGGTCTAATTTTGGTCAGAGCTGTACCCAAAAAAGCTCAACATACTACTCAATATATATATATAACAACAATGTTGGACCTCCTTAGGGGTTTATTGTTTTCTAGTTGAAAGCGAAGCGTAAGTACAGGGCTAAGTGTTGATTTGACGTAGTCTACTTGATACTCTGAGCGTGGAAGTGCGGTTGTAGCCTCCGGACATAAAAGTGAATACCCCATTGGAGGAGAAGATAATATTGCGGTGACTGTGTTCAAAGCACTCTTCCATTAAGTACCGATTAGATACGCTAGTTAATGTTTGGCTTTGAAGCTTCGTATTGGCCAGTACTGCGAATTATTAGTATTATTAATAAGCACTAGTGGCCGTTATATGCGTGAAGAAGCATAAGGCTATCGAATACTGTATGCTATGTTAGAAAGCCCACTTCGTCTAAAAATAATGTTATCCAAATTATGTTCTTTTGGTATATGTCTTTGGTTATATCACACCATCATATGCGTATCCTTGCAAAAAGGAAAATCTAACATATTATCAATGGATAGAAAATAATTTGTCATAAGGTTGTGTATTATACATTTAAGCTTAATATAAGCTTACAATAACTGTAAAATTTTAATGACTGTGCCTGTTTACTACGAAACCAGCAACGAGGATTAAGTAATTATAGTTGCCAGTTTTTTTGTTTTTTTAAATTCGGATGTCGTAGAAAAGCATTCTCAACCGCAGGAGGGCACGCCGAACAACAATACGTTTGCTATGAATGTAACTTCCTAATTGTACACGGCATTATTTTGATGTAGTTTTATTGGTACGACCCATATGATCTCTCGACTATGAGTCAAAAAATCTACGATTTAGTTGTTACCGTGTGCTTCATAGATTATAGTTTACTTTCTACATGATGGGTTCAGAAGCTCTGGGCATAAATAAAGTCGTTTCATTTTCAACATTACCTGTTCGTTTATTTCTCGAGTGTTTGCTTGTTTCTATATATTTTATTTTATTTGAAGTACTCGTTTCTCTGTACGCCCGTTGTAATTCTGTGGTGCAGTTAGTAGATCACTCTATTTATAGTTCGATAGATATTTCGAAATGGTAGATATCTCGAAATAATGGCTCTGTCGATAAAAATTCCAAGTGCATAAGCGTGCACTCTCTCGGCATATACTCATTCGCGTTTAACCGAGGTTAAACCCTGACGCACTTTGGGGTACTTGTGCCATATACAGCCAGTAATGAAGCGGACTGCTAGAAAAACCTGTCCTTAAATTAAAAAAAAATCTTAGACCTGAATAGTGTAGCCATTACCATCCGAACCAATAAGAATACCGAACAAAAACAGCTCCTTAAAGAGAAGATGAGCTGTGAATACCAAACTGTTATCAAGCATCTTGTTTATCTAAAATTTCATACAAAATTAGAAGCCTCAATATGTCAAGGACTGGGTGAGGCGTAGCAGGAAAAAAGACTTTTCATTGACCTTCAAAGTCTCGCCCCACCTTGCCCCAGGCAACCCCAGCTACAGTGACAGTTTTTTTTTATACAGAATTTCTGTCACTTGTGATAAGGAGCGGCGTTTTCACGTCGACAAAGCAAAGAAGTGAATTGATGTTCACTGCCAGGATTTAGCTGAATTTCCGTTCCAAAAGGCGTTTGGCCAATTAGAATGTTATTAGACACAGAAAAACGTATGACAGCGACAACAAGACGGTAAACAGGAGTACGCATATTCGACGATTATTCGATGTAGTTGGCCGCGTCGAGTGGACGAGGCTAAATAATACGGAAGTACCCAATGGACCAGGTAAAATTTTCTTGTTTAACAACCATGTCAGGCCGCAAGATTCTGAAAGCCGCCCTATGAGAGCTTGAATGGGAAGATGTTTTCATCTGCGAGACCTTTCAGATAACGCACAGTAATCAGATGAAATTCTAACTGTACGTCTAATAGTAAATTGGGTCCTACAGCCTAAAGTTCAACGTCAGGCCTAACCATTTCTTGTTGATAGATGGGAAAAAAGTCATGGACAGTGACAACGAATAAATCCATTATAACTCCGGAGAGGTTAGCTGAAGAAACCGATCCAGCCTGTCAATAAACGAACATAAAATCCAAAGCACTAGTAAAAATCGTACATTGTGGGTACCTTTTTCACTGCCTATGTTGCTCTTCTTCAGAAGGTCTCAAGTACGCTAACTACCGTAGACGACGCTTATGAAATATGCAATAGTTTCGTAGCGGCAAGCCTTCTATTAAGCCCAGGATGTATGATCATTCTAGCCAATCACAAAGACAATCGAACAAACAAAACAACTAATATAAACACGAATCAGCAGAAGCGTATATTTATTACGATAGCTTTTTACTGGAAAAAGCATTTTGACATATTCTGTTGCCATTTGATCCTTCGCGGGCCTGCGAGATAAAGGTCCTTGTAGGTCAACTAACGGAGCTTGTTGACTGCGTCCATTGACCCGAACAATTTTATTAACTGTGCTTCATAGTTACTGATGTTGCGCCGCATAACATCAGTACACTTGCCTAGCAGCCGCTCAAAGGTTGCTACAAACAGAAAGGCTGTTCGAACATCGCCCCTAGCAATGACTGTGGCTGCGCGAGGTTTTTCGGTCAGTAAAGAAAGTTCTCCAAAATAGTTGCCCCTCGCAAGAGTGTTAACCAACTGTTCTGTTCCATCTTTCGACTTCACATATATATCTACGTTACCTTGTTCCACAAAGTACATCCCATCAGCTTCATCGCCCTGTTTGATGATAACGTCACCATCTTTGTAGAGTCTTGGAATGAGTGCGTCGCATAAAGTTAGTCGTTCCCTGGGGGTCAGTGACTCGAAAATAGGCACCGAAGCTATCAGTTCATTATAGCCTCGTCGCAGTTCGTAGGCCTTACGGAGAACTACTCGGCGAAACATCGTCCGGTCAATCTTCCACATTTTTCCTAGACAAGTATACGCAATCACCATATCGATTAGCAACCTATGGCCCGAGTTTTCGTCTCCTCACCATCTGGTCACTGTCGCCTCATTTTCAGGCTGCAGTTTCAGTCTTACCCTCAGTGTATTAGCTGACGTTAGCTACTAGAAGAAGAAAACAATCCTGTATTGAACGTCAATTCTATTCTTCAATCTATATGTCACAGTCGTTAATCATATAGGACCATTATGAATTTGCACTATAGCAGTCTACTAGTGAAGAACTGGCTCCGGTCGTATTTTTAATGTTTGCGGGGGACCGGCCGAAAACTTCTCATCAGTTCATTGTTTTAAACCTTTCTAACACTGAAATGGAAATACGCGGTTCTATTTGTGATGATTATGTGTTTTTATCTTACCGTCAGTCACAGCCGTAATAGTTGCTGCCCTAGGTTGATCGTAGTAAAGGGCCAGCTCACCAAACGAGCCCTTGTTGTCATAGGTTGACACCTTTTTCCCATTAATCGTTGCATCAAACTTCCCGGTGTCAACAATATAGAAGTAGTCCCCAGGATCGCCCTGCCTCATTATGACTTCACCAGCCTTCACTGTTCGCTCCGATAAATGATCGATGACCTCACTCATCTGGCGATCATCCAAACCCATGAATACGACGACATTGCTTGCGATATCAAGCAGCTTATCGCGCAATTCGGGACTTTTCGGTGTTATTTTGGGTATCGCTTCCGTGTCGGTGGCAGGATCGTAAGATTCGCCGCAAACAGCTTTTCGCCGGCTGCGTCGATCCGCGTGACCTGGGTCAACTGTTGCCATTGGTTGTCTCCTATATCGAGCTAGGTTTGATTCTGATCAGAGAAATGTAAACAATGGAATTCGTTTGCGTCCATTAAAAACTCTTCCGACACAGGCGAAAGATACGCACGTTTGTACAATGTATTCACGGACTGCGTACGCGAGATAAAAAACGAAGCGTAGTTTCGGTTACGACGGGGTGGATTACAACAATGTGAGGAAATTACACTTAGGTTTCACTGTAAATTCAGTTATAAGCTACTGTAAATCTTTAACACGTTATGATCAGGCGTCACGAGCTGACTCGGATATTGCAGCCAATCTGAAGCAAGCATTCGCCCTACACCACGATTATTCAAGTTTATGTGCCTACTTGCTTGCCACTTGGATGATCGAAGTAACCTTGATAATGCACACGGGGTTCCGGTGCGGAAAATCAACATCATTGTAAATAAAGTTGTGTTTTGGGTATAATGGATAAGAACTGACATTGGACAAGGACCCACAATTAGTGCGCATATATATTTTTCAATTTCAAAATCAAATTGGCAACAGCAGACGTCCTCTGAAGTTGACGTTCATCAAACTTGTGAGCCTACTCGAAATGGTGTGGCTTTGTTTGTTTGTTTGGTTGGTTTCGATCTGTGTACGTGTATACATCTGCACAGAACTTGTATAAATTTCTACGATATCGTGGTGATTCGACGGATTCTGGAACAGTGCTACCGCTGCTCGTTGCCATTGTTATATTGATAAACGAACGTCATCGATTGGCCACACGAATAATCCCCCATTGTAGAAGAACTTCGCACGAAGGAAAGCTGAAAAACTTCGTTTAGAATGAGGCGCTCGAGTGTGCAACAAGTTCTCGTAAAAAAGCTAGCCGTCTTCGGCCTGCACAGCGTAGAGCCTCTTATTAGGGTCCATTATACAACGGTGGTCACCATAGTCGGGCTGTCAGATATCGATTACTAACTCCAGCTATTCGTGTCAATCAGGCACTGTTTATATGCTGCTGCGGCAATGATGGACGCTTAATTGATTAGCGACAGAAGTTACGTGCATCATACGTGCGATAGTCATTTGCGGTATTAGGTAGTTGCGGTAAGTTAGCTTTGTGGTGTCATTGGCACTATGTCTCAAAGAGCCTTCATGTTTAGCGGCGAAAAATTATTGCTACCTGCTCCGCTTTGGTCCCATCTATATACGAAGCCCGTGGTATATGAACATGAAGGTAATTTGTATTGATCTCATCGCAATTTTCTGATTTATTTAAATACGTCGTTTTTTTCTCATTGAAAGAAAACGTTTTCTTTCTGGTCTGACAGATTCGCCTAGCTCGATTCCTATCAACTTTTGCATCATCCAACCCAAAGTGAGCCACTCAACAAAGCGAAAAATTAAAAACGGACCCTGTAGTCAGTCGAATAGACAGGCATCACTAACGATTTGGTAGAAAATAAATCATTAACAAATTATGTTAATTGAGCCTTTTCGTTATTCATCAGTCTCTGCATTTTTTTTGTATCAAAACACACTTGTCCTAATTTCCGGATAAACTTGAGTTTACTCACAATGACGTTCATATGAAAACCCGAGGTAATATTAGCAGTATTCCAGATCAACTTTATCAATCGACTTCAGGTAAAATTAATATTAAAAATAAAACTTGAATTTCTTCAGTTACACGATTTGACTTTGTTAAACGAATATGATCTGATGGGGTATTTAACGAATAAACAGAAGAACTAAAGTTGTTCCGAGGCCCGATGAGATCGTAAAATACTACCCAAGCGGCTACGAGAAGAAGAAATGCCATAAATGAATGAAAGAGCATGTCGATCCTGCACCTGGTTTAAGGCCGTGCCGGGAAATGGGCAAAGTGCAGTTGAACCACAAGTGTCCTTGTCTGTAGTTACCGCCGTTACGGATATGCTAGACTAATTTCAAATAGGACCTGGCTACCATGTTGTGGAACGAACATGTTGGTACGGTCGTTGATAATATAACTTAGGGAACCATTAAAGCGGTTCGACTTAATATTTATGCAATTAGCGATGCTTTAAAAATTCAGCAGTGAGCTAAAGTATGAGCGTTCCTGCACGTTTAGAGCAGTTCTGAGCGTTTAGAACTGCACGACCAAAAGCTCAAACATACACACTACCCGAGATCTGTGTATAACCTTGACATTGTGTCATGCACATCGAGCACGTGCATGTTTTCTACTCATCATTACTCATACATTTATGGTAAGTCCGCTTTTGACATTAGTGCAGAACCTGTGAGCAGTGCAATACTGTTAACACGCATATAATTTTGTATATATATATATATATATATATATATATATATATATATATACACATACATACATAAAGCATACGCATGCGCGTACGTAAAACATGCATGCTATAAAAACACTGTATAATATTATTGCCCGTGTTAAGCAATGCAACGAAATAAATATAAAACATTATGTGAACTTATTATTATGTGAAGTTATAAATTATAACTTATAATAAACATATGAAGTTTATTATAGGCGCTTGAAACAAATTTGAATCTAACAAGCAGTCTACTTACGTTTTATGCCGTTGTAGATACCATATATATAATTTCTTAACATTAAATAACCATGCGTTTTATTTATAGTTTGAGATTTCATCAAAAAATGCTCATAACAATGTCCAGGTAACTTCAAATAGCCGCTCGACGCGATCAATTACCAAAGAGCCCCAGGCTTCTTAATCGTCTCAAACTACGCGGATAGCAAAGTACATAGCTACCCCTGCGTTCAGTTCTCGAGATTTTCAAACGCGCTCAGAAGCTAATGGGAGTTTTTCAAGACGCATGGATACATCTGCGACGCTGCTCGTTAGCGTTATGTTCTTCTTTCTTATCTCACTACCTAATTTACGTAATATACGTTGATGTAGTATAGACATGGTACATTGACGACAATACAGGTGCCAAGAAATAACTTCCACAAGCTTTCAAATAGTAAATAAATATATAAAAAACATGAGCGATAATCAAGAATAGCTCAAATACGCATATATATGTATATATATATATATACGCGTATGCATGAGTGGCTGTGAAGGCCATTATTCTAGCATAGTTGAAGTTTTTGTTGCTATATTAGATAACGAGACAATAAGATGTACAATCTGGCTGCTTACATGAAGTTATTGATACATGTATACGTACAGACATACGTATATCGATTCTATACACAGATACCAGGATCCAGATCGCATGTGTTCCATTTGTCCTTAGCTAACTCATGCTCGATGTTATCCTTCGTAGAAAAGCTTTCTGATTCAAATGCTTGTAGTTTTCATCAGACGCTTTAGGAAGCGTGCCAATGCTGGCTGTTGTTTGTCTGGACTGTGTATAATGCTCAGCATTTCGGACACCGGTCCTGTGAAAGGCCTACTCGTGAAATAAATCGTCGAAATTAGAATAATAAAACGTAATTTTAGGGACAGCTATTTATTTAGGTGGCTGTATCACGTGTATGAACAAAATATGTCAGTATCTATTCTACTGCGGTAGCGGAATTAAATACATAAACGTAATGCTTATTTGTGTATGTCATTTGGTACGGTTCTACTTAACACCGTACTCCCTAGAGCTCTGCTACTTCTATATCTTCAGCAGGAGAAGGGAGGCAGTGATATGAAGAACAGCTCGCAGCATTCTTCTATTTCGTAACCCTATTTTGCATGGCGTTGTTAATCGCAAATGCCTGCGTTAATTCTAATCGTTTCTGCCTTTAGCGCAGTCCATTTACTCTGTAGTCTAGCATAATCTATTAATTATAAAGGCATCGATTTCTTAAACTTGCCGTCAACATGCTGTACGTACTTCACACCGAATTCTGTCGCCTGAAGCGAGCTTCAAGACATAGTAGAAAGGTAGAAAAGAGAACATTGTGAACTTAAATATTGCTGTTATGGGTCGCGTGTCTTCAGAGGAACACATGTCTGTTAACTTCATAATTCCTATCCTGAGACAAATGTTAATTCTCGAAGTCAGTCGGGTTTTGTTGAGTCTTCAGCGTAGCACGACACTTAGCGAAGGTCATCATCATCCTTCAGCTGCGTCCTTTTGAGTCGAAAATTTGAGCTTTCTACGCGGAAATGTTATCTATGTTATCCTTTATGATGTCTACGCATCTGTCCAGTATATTTTCGAGAGTCTCAACTCTGCAGATACGCGGATCGTTAGGTCATCGGCGACAATAATAACTGCTAGGTTATTTTTTGTGATCGTTGCAAGGTTGGCAAAGTACAATCCTCGAAAGGAGGCAACAATGCGCCCAGTAATCACCGTTTTCCTTGACCATAACTCCGACCCGTCCTGTTTTAACGGAACGACAACCGTCCCTGACGTCAGCCTAATTAGATACAGTATGACCGTCACTGAATTCCATCGGCAAGTTTCATCGCCTCTTCCGACAGAGTTATACGGATCCGAACACTTCTGATCTGTCTTTCAAGCTAGTGAGTTATCAGGTACTTAAGTCGAGCCAGGTGTCGACGGTAAGTTAGACAATTAAGCTGCAATAACTTGCCTGTAAATTACAAAAGCAGATGACAATGAAAAACTTAGTGCCACTTTGTTAATATACTGTCATACTTCGCCTGGATTTAGAGGTACGAATTAATTAAGGGTATACGTAAAGGGAGCTGGATGCCTGAGTCAGATTCTCCAAGATAGATACTTGTATGTATTTGCAGTCGTCAATGTTTTCATTCCAAAAGACTAACTTCAAAAAAAAATAACTTTTGGGTTAATCAGAACTAAGCAGCTTTGCATTTTTTAACGCTTTTAAATACAATTGAAAAAAATACTACCGTAAAACATAAACACGTGAGCTGAGATGTGTGGTACTTTAAAGGCGTTTTTGCGCAAAAAAAAAAATTATATTTATATATATATATATAATTATTATTTTATACTTTGTTATAATTATATCACGTTCAATATTCGCTCGCTATTCAGAGAAAGTATTTGATGCCACAAATCGATGTCAAGACATCTTGATATAACCCTTTACGTAATTTTAGCACGATAGTCTGAAACGTTTGATAAGGATCTTCGCTTTTTGTATTAAGTTAAAGTCCAACTCGGAGAGTTAGACTTTAACTTAATCTCTATGCCCTAAAAATTTCGGTGTATCGTTCTTTGCCTCTCTGCAACAACGGGAACTCCAGGTACTCATTATACAATTTTACCCGAATGATTATCTAATGGATTATGGTATAGTATACTGCTGTACTTACACGTGTTGCGTTTGGCAGACTTGGACTAATGAATCTTTGAACTCGGAAAATCAACGAGTGCCTAAAATTCTACTCTACTAATGCTTTAAAACAAACACTTCACTTATATATAGCTCTCCTTTACTTCATACTACTATTTCTCAGATGATCGTGCCTATTTACATCGTGTATCATGGTTACAGAAGAACGACAGCTGATTCTTTGGCATATACCTCAGTTATCTCTGCACGATTTGAACTGGGAGCGGTTTACAACCGAAGGCGCCACGAGAATCTAACTCCACCTGCCTGAATGATCCATCGCTACGCCAGCGGCGCAGACGTTGTAATCCCGCCTCTATTCTCATCCTAGTTTTGGCCGTATCCCTACTTACATACGCAAGACGTATTTGGGACGCGTTCTTGCCGAAGTTTTTTCTAGCAAAAGGACCATTCTGCACTTTTCAAACTGCAGCTTCCGTTTACATATCCGTAGAAGCAGCTCCTTACAATTATCTATACTGTCGTCGGCATTGATTTGAGCTCGAGTAGTAATATAGGGCAATTAGTAAGATCAAACGATGAGACTTCCCCGAAGGTAACCTCAACACCATGCGCATTGATAAGTGCGTCGCCTTTTACACATTTAATTGCCCACTATCGACGACATAAAAAATCGTTACCGTTGTTCCCCTTTATTGAGATAGTTTCTTCCTCGTTAACAGATCTCGCGAACGCAGAATCTTCAACGCCTGAAAAGACGACGGACCGACGAAGTATGCTAAGCAAGGTTAGCTAGATCAAGGGATTCTTCATAAATAGGGAGACGTTCCGGAAAGGTTTCGGTTGAAAAATACTTCCATAGACAAAATTCATTTGTCGTACAATTGCATAGCCTACATGGTATACTAACATAGCAATTATACAACATGCAAGACCTATGGGCCTGAACGTACAAACGGTACAACTGTTCGTTCTCGCACGTACCACAGTTAAAATGATTACATTATGTACTTCTTTGATGTGCACGAAAATTATAGTAGTACGTATACATCGTGTAGGTAAATGTATCCTGTTAGACGATTCTCTCGAATACATTTTGAAAGACTTTTCACTTCATTTGACGTTAAGCATATGTCCATATAGCGTATATATGCATATAGATATATTAAAAAGAAAAAAAAAAGGAATCATATGGATAATATTGCTCACTTGGTAGTACTACAAGACGATATTTACATCAGTTCACCTTGATGTGTGTGTTGTTGGGCCAGGACTGATACGCGTCTAGCAACGCTGATGCCAACGCGTCCATCTCCATCGCATGGTTATAGGAATGACTTCGTGTCGAATAATAGGCCGTTAAGCACAACATCAATCCACACTAATAAAGAAGATTCCTGCTGTATTAATGCCAGTTTATTAACTGGCATTAATACAGCAGGAATCTTCTCATAGTACAATGGAAGATCGATCTCGATTGCAATTAGTAGTCTGACAAATCTAAAGCTTCCGAAGATTATTTCATGTGGTTTCTTTTAGACATAGTACATAGAAAGATTAGCGCTTGCAAATGAAAGCTTCTTCAACTGAAGGCGAACTGGAATCCGCCAAACCAGCCAGAGTCCAGTTTATTATAAAATCACTCTAGAATAACATTAAAAAGTTCAAATTCCGACACAATTCTTTATAATACTTATAAAATTATTTACCTTAAAATTTGGTAGACAGCACTTAAGCATTGCAAGTGCCTAGTGAATTATCCATAGCTTGAAATTTGTAGCTATGACAAAGCTGCTTTGATAGAAACTGCTTAAATGCTTATTTAGGAAGCTTTGCTCACCGTTTACTATACGCTAGCCAGTGAAAGCTGAAAAAATTTTGCCATTGTGTACTAAAGTGAGACGGTTTTGCTCTCTGTGACGGATTACGCAATGATACAACAAGCTCTGTGCAATGGTTTCCTCATTAAAGAGCGACTGATGGTGAAGTTGAAAGGAAAAAAAAACGAACTGCTTCGCTCGGTGTCGTTATCCTTGAACACATATCGAAGGAGCTCAGTACCCAGTACAGCTGTAATGATATGTATGCATAAATCCAAGGAAAAGACTTCAAAACAGACCTTCAAAATTGCCTACTTTTACTACACCGTCACATAAATGCGATTGTATATTTGTTGCACGGCGTCTTATCCATACGTGAATCATAGTATACTGTAAATAACAGAAAGATAATGAATTACTCCTGGAAAGTATTACTACGCGTCTGAATGCTACTCACAATTTGGCTTGGTTGGTAACCCGCTTTCGTTATTGCTTTATATTAGAAAGGCCTAAGGCCTCTAGGCACCAATACACTCTCTGCGAATGAATCTAATAAACGCGTAATTTTATGGTGATAAGATACCTTCGGATAATTATATCGAACCGATCGCAATCGTTTCTTTATGCACACTGTTTGCTAACAGGCGTCAAGGTTCGCTGAGTCTATTTAGAAATAATATAATCTATCTGGAAAAATCTGGTTGAAAATCTCGTAATACCGAGGCACCGAGCAGGTAGCATGGACGCCCTTCCTGATCCTTCAGTAGACCGTAAAATGGCTGTAGGGAGAGTTCTATTTGTTGGTGCAACACAAATTGATCTAGTTGTCACAAGTCACGATGCTTCGAGCGAGTAACGATATCATCAATTTTTGTCGCTTAAGGACGTATAGTGCAGACGATACGGTGTTCGTCAAGACGACCGAGGCAACCGTCTCAACGTGAAAAAAGAACCTTGAGCGTACGTAAAAAGATTACAGTAGATTCGAAAAGCATCTCTGTACGCACAAAAACAGTCCTTTATTCCATCCAAGATCGTCCTTTATTATATGACCCCTCGGATAGCTACAATTGTAACAAAGACTGATGGTAAGCTCATCGTGGAGACACAACAGCAGCGCAAGGCCCGTCTTTGACTGTCTCACTCAATTTATTCTTTATTATAATTTTTTTTTCTCTTATTTAATTATAGTCAATTTATTCGTTGGCTTCTTTTCTAAGGAGAATCGGCCAAAATAATAGTAACACAAATTATCTAGCAACAAAAGCCCAGCTTGTTAATGATCTACGGTTTTTTTGCTTGTTTTAGGGGCGCAATTAGGGGGAGCTGTCACGCATTAAGAACCTCTCACATACTACGCGACTATCCCATAAACGAGGCCTGGAACAACACCGATGTTCGAGAAACTGTTTAAGGTAGAGCTCATAAAACTTGGTGACCCTATGCGTCCTTGTCATTATCAGGAAAATCAGGTCGTGCTTACCTAAATAGCAAAATGCATTTGTACCAATGCGGAGATTATCTGAATTAAAATCGCAGTGTCCAGCAAAGCCAATTGTGCCTTCGCCGTTACACCTCATCAAAATACTTCAGTCGTACTTGAAGTGATATAAAACAAAGGAGAACCCTAAACACAAATCGTCAAACATAATATACGCGAATTGAACGACGTCACCGATGAAAAAGTTTATCCTTTCGAGGTGGAGAGTAGAAACAAACATAAGGCATATACTCTCGTGCAATTAAATAACACTGTTAATTTCCTGTGATAAATAAAGTACAATGTGTTACGGTCTAGATCTATGGCTATTGAAGCTTAGATTTGGTTCGATATAGTAGACGGATATTTATGTAAAAGAGTCCAATGAGACATTTAGCAATGACAACAGTTATTGCTTGAGAAGTTATTTTGTGAAGTTATTGTGACATCTCTCGGGAGTCTAAGAGCGAGCGAAAATCTCATTACATATGAGATACTTCATTTTGATCGAGCTTCCAGTGTTACTACAAACTGCAAATAGTGAAACGATGATGCGGCATAATGTCGAGGGCGATGGCGTTCGGCGTTGAGTTACATCATCGGCTAGCATAAAACACACGTATACACAGAAAAAGGTAAACAAATACCTCCGCTCAAACACATACACAATAGCGTCAGCAGAGACTAGTACACTCTTCGTGCCAACATTTGACTTAGCAATAGGTCACGCAGACACGCAACGTGACGGTGACGACACCGAACCCACGATTATCATGTCAGTCGGAGCGGCTCGTCGATTATTGGGTCAGTGCATTTCTGGTCGCGGCGTATTCGTTGCCACGTTTTTCGGTTCCATCCACGACGTTGTCGTCAGTGTTATCAATGTTGCGGCCGCTTTCTGTCTCGTTGATTTCATCTGCGGCTAGCGTTGCTGATGCAAAAATTAAATCTCCAATTTTTGCTGTTTATCGGGACGAGCGCTGTTGTACTAGCCACTCGACTAAAAGCCCGTTACGATGCGTATATCTACTGCAATAAATTGATAAATATGCTCATCGTTTATCGACACGGAACTGAGCCATGCTGATTCCTTCTGGGTCTGGTTTTACACCACCCAGTCCCAACAATGGCTATACTTACCGCTAAGTATCAAGTGCATAACAGGGTATCAATGCGGTGTGCGGGGATGAACGTCGAAATAATAGGGCTCGTAGTTCGACGATAACTTCAGCATAACAGCCATACATGTAATACCCCAAACTAAAAACATAGACCACCACTTGATAACGTCGGGGGTTCATAGCCTGTAAGGGACACGTAATTTTTATTTATCCAAGCATAGCAGCGACAGCCAGTTGGGCGTTCAACTCATACAGAGCTTATTAGGAAGCTAAAATACTGCTAAAACACATACAATTTTTGTCACACATTCGTATCACATCTCTCATGTCGGTTCCCCATATTTTACAGAAATTTTCTATTCCTTTTACCGTCATAGCCCATTTTTTTTGTTCGTAAATTAACTAGCCAGTCTAATTTATGAAATTATACGAACACGTTTTTCTTCACGTATTTCCAAATGCCCTACCGGTGACGCCAGCAGCTATTCCGCAACTATTTGGAGCAGTTCTACCGGCCATTGCAACTCCACTTTCGCCCTTCGTCCCTTGCTCTCTCTCCCGCTATAAATATTTCCTTTCTTTACGGTTGCCATTATAATTGTTCCTCCTGCTACTGCTGCCCCGCTCCTCCCCTTCGATCGGCTATACTCTGCTGTTCGCTGAAGTCCTTGTCCGGCTCGACATCCGCCATTGCCTGACACTTTTCGTATCCTAGCAAATATTAGCGCATTGCCGGCGGCAGCGACGGCCGTGGAAACAGCGGTCGAGCACGAGCTACCACAGCGTTGTGTTTACCCGTGCTTTCTGACGGTCAATGTAATCGACACGTGACTTCAGCAAAAATGCATCAAGTTTGCCTCAATGAACGTTCATCTATTATTGTTATGCCTACGTGGCCCATCTCAATGGCAACGATTTACCACTCTCTCTTCCTTTAGCGCGCGGATGTGTTGGAGAATTTGTTTACGCTACGTTTTTCCTAAATGCTTAATCTTCAAGCAGCTACCTAACCTCATTCAATTAGATACATGTGGTAAAATAAAGAAACAGCGCCCAATTCTTAAAGAGTAATAGTTACGCCATGTGGTTTATGTTGTGTATAGGTGGCGCCTCATTCGAACTAGCAAGCCATAGTTTGGCAGCGCCTACCAGTTGTTGGCCGTCCACCAACGAAGGCTTTTACCTTTCAGCCGTTGCTGCGGATCATACAAGGTCCCGCAACGAATCTTCGAGTGGACCGCAACTTTCAGTAGGGACCAGATCATACATTGGTCATCATTTATCTTTGAGCGGAAATTAAAATGTGAATGAAGAATCGACCGCTGCATTAAGCCAACACTCGTTATATGAACATAGCGATGATGCTTTAAGTCCAGCGTTGACCAACCCAGCGCTTCCTAATTAGTCTGCCTTCTTCCTTGCTTCCAGGCTTGGTAATGGTAGTAGGTACAAACATTCGAATGCTTTTAGGGTAGTCATGGGTAAGTGGAACATTCTCATAGACTAAACAGTTAAGGTAGCGTACGCGTGAGAAGGCTATATTTATGACCGTGGATAAAATAATGATTATATTTACAGACAATACGATCGTCCATGGACATTTTTGCGTCCAAACAACGTTTGGACAACAAAGCACAACGACAGATCGCACCAAGCTCTTCGGGAATAATCGGCCAATAGATAAACTGTTACTGTTAAGTTACACGAAGAGCACAGAACTGCGGCAAAGTAGAACTATTGAAATTTTGCAACGGCTTTTGACGTGAGTATCTGCCATTGAGATATATAAAAGGCAAAAGAATGAAAATTATGCTAACGCTGAAAATTGCCTCGACAAACAAATCAATAAAATGAAACATTGTGTTTAAGTAATGTGTAATTACATGACTTTATAGAAAATGAACGGATTACAGATAAACATTTGTCGATTTGACAGTTCAAACAGTTTGTGGTGTCAGCTGTTGCGCTCAATACGAAGCGGTATGTAACAATAGCTCCTCTGTATACAATATATGTACATATATATGTAACAATAGTGGGAGAATGCTCACAGTAAGGTATGATTCGTGTATTCCTTCAGGAGGACCTGGCCGTATGGTTTGGTAGAGTCACCGCATGATTAAGAAGCATCAGATAGGGCATATACACTATATGATGGTTTCTATCCAACGAAAGCGGTGGGTTGTAACGAACGCTGTTCATGCACGTTTAAAAAACGATCGTGACTATAACCGAATGAAAATATCATTTGTTTTATTTTTAGGTTATAAAAAAACTCTGAAGTATCTTCTGAGCGACTTCCCGCATGATCCGATTAACTATTGTATTGGCTCATCGGGTTATAAGAAATTAGAGAGATAGCAACCAGCGCAGTGTACCCTTGTTGGTCAAAAGAAGAATCACTCTTTACCAGAATAGTTTTTTTTCTTCTTCTTAATATTTATTGGATTATTAAGAGCCTGAGAGATTTAAGCGTGTCTCTTCATCGTAACTTTCAGCCTCCAAAACCTTGGCCAGCGAAATTGTTGGCTATAGAACTCCATGAAATCTTTAGTCTAAACCTATCGCTCAGAACGACCATTAAGTCGAAAGGACAATAATCTTTTATGCGTTGTCTTTTTAAATCACCGTAAACATCCATAGGTATTCCATTTTCTACCTCTAAATATTGGTCAGAGTTTTTTTAGACGATTTTTCCAAGGTTCCCATCAGTCTAAATATAGCGACTTAGTGATAGACAAATTCAGTCGTCTTAATCAAATACATAAGCTTAGTCGAAACAGTATTCTTTGATTAAGGCAAGAGATAATTTTAGAGCTTGTTAAGTTTCTGAGAAAGATGGCCCTTAATTAAGTTGAGAACTTGATGGCCCCTCACACTACACATCTAACGTATCGAAACAGACTATCGTGCAAGACGAAGCTTACCTCTGAAAATAGACAAGAATTAGAGAATAAATAGAAGAATACGGCAAAGAGGAAAGGTAAAATATCGAATTGCGTACCGGGTATTTTGAAGGTAATACCTTCGCGCAAGCTAAAGAACTTTCATGTCAATGATAGCAGGAGACCATGAAATACACACAATTACGCTGCTCCTCGGCAGCTAAACACTTCCCAATGTGTTCACTATAGACCTTATGTGGGGGGAGGTTAACTATTAGGGGTTTGCCTGGACCGAACAACAAACTGGGTCCATCACAGTAAACTCGCAACTCACTGCCATCGCCATCGTGATAAACATTTTGTAGAATAACAGTTTAGATAGTGTTCCTTTCTACAAATATATATGGGTGTTGGAAATCAACTTTAGTTCCGTGAGAACATTTACTTACATTTGAAAAAATGAATCAACCCAGAACTTCAAGCGACTCCAACATTAAACACTTTTTCTAAACATGTTAGTTAGTAATAAAAACTTTTCTTGTCCCTCGTAGCTTTCATTTTGTTAACTCCTGCATCAATATTTAGGCAATGTCATAAAAAAAAAAGTTGCAGTTGAGGGAACAGAGCTTTTTCAGGCATTGATAACAGGGTTACGTGCTGTATATACTAGGGGGGGGGGGGGGGGTGTCATAGTAGTTCAATGCAGCATTATTTTTTTTGTTTCAAGTAATTGAAGTCACAAGTACCTAGTGAGTTATGTTTTCGTGCGAATTTTTGTGGATAGCCTTATATATTTTATATTATATATAGAAATACATATACATGTAGGAATTTTCGTATGAATCAAATCTATTCGGTGCTCATGTGGCGGATTGAAGTACTGTGCCTGTCCGCATTGGTCTTCGAGAATAATTGAAGGCGAGACGCAAAGTTATAATGTTCAAAAATAGAGTTTTTTGCATTATTCACCAAATAATATGCCCTATTATCGATAGTCTGTTTCCATGTAACTAGACAATACAGCAGTCACCGTAATAGATGTAGGAAGCAGGCAAGATAGGCACACTCTTATGTAAAAAATATTCCCAAGTAAAATACAATCGTATGGCGACTGTGACAAACACAAATGCATATTAGTCTTTAGAGTAGGGGGAGTAAGAGAGAGGGTGTTTTATTCCTATGCATCTGTTTATTGTTCAATTTCCTTGACATGTTAAGAAAAATGTATCAGGCATCAGTTGAAATCACTGGGTTTCCCCAGTGGCCAAAAGGCTAACACCATTCCTTCCTACGACGACCATGTCGATGTTAATCATGGAGACGGTAATTTGCTATAGCTATGTAGTTTGTCAGTGACGTGAATGTGTGTGTAGGTGAGTGTAAATACATGTACACGTCATTGTGAAGTCACACAGATACGAAGCCAAGGGGGAGCTAAAATAACATGCGTAGCGGCGGCTCTTCAACGCAATAAACTCACTAAAAAATAAAATATGTATACATATATATATCTTGCCAATGCCTCTGTTTCTGTAGAAGCTTGCACCTTGCCGTTAATTACCCGATCCTCGCTTGATTCCTCTTGAAAGAGACTCGCATCACTTTACCCTGACACGTTCTCCCTTGCGCTAGAGATCTCTTCGTCCATCCTTCTTCTTTTTTTGTTATTGTCAGTTTACCTGCCGCCTGCCTGCCTGTTTGAAGCAAGTTTACCTGTCTGTCTATATGCGTCCTACCGTCTACTGCTTGATCCGACGGCTTTTTGCTTTGCCATTGTCGCTTCTAGGTCACTCCAGCGACTTCATCTTCTTCTAGATCGGCATTTTTATCCCCATGCCGATGGTGGCGTCGTTCGCCGACGCTCTCCGTAAATTCTGGCTGCTCCTGTGAGAGAACGCTTCTCGATGAAAACGATTCCGTTGACTGACTGCATGTACACTTCGGTGGTTGCGAAGCGGCTGGAGCCGCACAGCTGCGAATCGTACGGGAAGCGTTCGTTCATTGCGTTGAAGGGCTGCCGCTGTCAGTACTACTCCAGCTTCCTCCTGCTTCGTATCTATGTGACTCCACAAAGAAGTATACATACATTCACACTCACTTACCCACAAGTATACAGAACTGAGGACTGGCAGCGATGGCATGTCCGCATGGCGGCGCCGCGCTCTGGAATTCGGTTAAAGCCACTAGTAACATCAATACCAGCTGCGCACCTCGACGGCGACCACAGCACCACCAACGACCGGCAGCATCATCATGAGCAGCAACCCACATCGCCCCTGGAACGATGGGCACATTTTTCCATCAAGATCGCATATCCTTTCTCTGCCGTGTCTGGATTTCTCGACAGAGCATTCTTTACCGGAACGCCGTCGCCCAGCGCTAACGGTGAAATCAAGCGCCACTGCAACCTCGCCCTCTCGCTCGTTCTCTTCCACGAAGACACGAGCGCGTATACAAACACGCGCACACACACGCGAGCACCAAGAATCACACCATACAAGAAGCGCTTACAGGTACTTACAAACACCAATAGGATAAGCCGCAGCGCCAGAAGTAACAGCAAAGTCGCCACTGACAGCTCTAGTACCCGCCCAAATTCTCTCTGTTAGCCAGCAGCGCCTGTTCACTAGCGCTGGTGCGTAGATGGCCAGCCGGCCGGCCGGCCGGCCGAGCTGGTCGTAAGATCTGGCTCTCGGCCGACCCGTCTTTTTCTTTCTCACCCAACGCCCTCTCCCCATACCAGCTGGGAACATCTTTTCATCTTCGTCGACTTCGTCTTCTTCTTCTTCTTTCCCCTGAGTATGCATTGAAGTGACGCCCTTTCCCTTCTTGCCCCATTCTGCCATCACCCATCGTCACTCGCGATCGTGAACCCATCGCTATTGTTGGGCTCTGTGTGTGCTTTAAAAGCAACTGTCGCGTGGCTCGAGGCTTCAACTCTTTTTTTCCACCGTGACAGGACTAGCGGTAGGCGCGCATCGAACAAGCGTACAACTCACAGAGACGAACAGCCGCTCTCAGAAATCGAGACTGCGCACAAATCTTCGTTATTCCTTCTGCTTTAAGGTATGGTGCCGCCAACAATTGTCATAAAGCTTATGCTGACAATGACGATGGTGAAACGCCCCCATCTGCCCCGTTCCTCCCACATATGACTTTTTTTCCCTACCGCCTGTAACAGCAACTGCATCCATTCATCTACCTAGTTTTCGAAATCGTGCAAGCTTCACAACATCATATCCCACAGCGACGAGTGCACCCTGAAGTAATAACGCGGCGCACTTCTGTTCAGTGTCATGTGATAGAAACTCTCGTATCGGATACGCTGTGCGTTTGTGCTTACCAGAGTGCGTCTCGTAACGATCTCCAGCACGTGATAAATACGGATATGAGCATAATCAAAATAGTTTTTCTCTGTCCTTCCACGCTGCTCTATCAGTTTTTTTCATCGTCTAACGCTAGACAGAGATAAATTTCTTTCCCTATTTGTCACGTAAACAGCAGAGCATTTTCGTAGACCTGCGTAAGATCACTCATCTTCCTGATTAGAGATCTCCGTTAGATTCGTTGAACATTCGATCTTTCATTGAACGACCACATCTGCAATGACGCAAATGGTTATGTTGATCTTCTAGTTCCCTTAAATACTAATTTGATGTGATTTAAGCTAATCACATCGAACCCAGATGGTTATTTTTTCCTGTCTAACGACGAATTTGCAACTCCGTGATGTGAGATCGTTATCCTTACACAGCTGATTTTTAAGCTATCTCAACTTTTCACCCCAAAAGCAGACCTAGAAGGAACGAAAACAAATCTTACCCTGGGATCTTCGATAGAAAGATGTGCGATCTATGTAGTAACTCTTCAGAGGTACCGGCCGAGTGAACAAAATAGGAACGACGCTACGCCTGTAACAACAAGTGGCTAGCGTAAGCTGGCTTTCATTGTCGAATGGTAATTGGCACCTGTGTACCTTTTTACAAACATTGCGTGTTCCTGTCGACTAACAGCACTTGTATACATATTTGACAACCAACAACTCGCCATCTTTTATGCCAATGGCAGCGAGCAGAATCAAAGTGTGCACTCAAACTGGCGGGTGCCTTACCTATAGGTCCGAATCGATCGGTATGCCTTTCTTTTTCGGTTATTCGTTCTTCCGTTTTTTCTACTAGTCCTTTCTCGGGTGCGAGAAATGCACCCCAAACAAACCGGCGTTGGCGACAAACATCGACAGCGGGGGGTAGGCCCGTCACCTCACTAGATGCTCGTGCGTGTTCTTCTTGCTAGAATATTCAGCTTTCACTTTCTTGCATCGTACGTTTCGTTAAAACCGCGAGCAGATACTGCTGTCCCCTGGTGCAGGTCCAACAAATACTGAGACAGAAAGCGCGAAGCTTTCTAGCTCTTCCGAAGACACTGATTCGAATTATTTCTCTACAACATTTCCACTCCCCGTTGCTGGTCTTTCTTGTGTTGCCTGCTAGAGTGTTTCACCTAACTAGAGTGGTACTGATGAATATAAAGAAACAGCTTTGTTTCCACTTCAGAAATCAGAAAAGTAGGAACGAGTACGCTAGATAGAGAAATATATCGTTAAGTACAACTTATATTCAGAGGATACCATTAATGATGATAATGCTTTGTTCACGATTGGGCATCGCGCCTGCGCGATGTCGTTTAGGTCACGTCATCAACAAATATCGAAATGCGCGCGATCCTTAAGCTTATCGCCTGTGTGGTGATGCTACACTGCGTATTATCAGTGCCTGTTGATACCAAAAAAGAGGACAAATCACTTATCACCGGAAGGGCCTCAATGCTTGGCAGGTAAGAGATGGCACCCAGTACCTATACCAACAGAAATCTTCACCGGTCTACTAGGGCCGGACAGACAATTGACAAATGGGAAACATTTGAACAGTTTCAATTACGACACATGAAACGTATTCGAACTTTTGCTAGTTTACGTGAGACCTCTTATCGTACACATGGATATTTAGCAGTACCGTTACATGTGCCAGTTGGAAACAGGCGTCTATTGATACTCGCATTTTATCACGCGACTAAAAAAGCCCTCTGAAGCTTTTTATTTACAGTAAACAGACTTCTACTAGTTCTTACTTTCTACTTCCTATAATTTTGTTAATACTCGAAAAAACGCCTACTAAATAACTACTATGTGTACATTGGAACAGCTTCAAGGGTCACATTTATCGTTTGAAACCCACTTTTTTTTGTCTCTTAGTTTTATGTAATCCCCAGATATAAGTGACTACGTGCTAAACAATCGCGCTTTCTGCGCTCGTTTTGTGTATCTGCGCAGCGCACAAAGCGTTGAGGAATGGGCGAATTTTCGGATTGTTTTTCTTGCTCCCTTCCTACTATGGCCGTCAGCTAAATAAGGTCATCACTTAAAATGCCTAAAATATGGGTGGCGCTAATATCAGTGATGGCGCGCACTGATGATTTTGCCGACATTGCGAATGGGCTTTAAACTTCGTCTAAAAACGATGAACGCTTTTCGTACCGCCGCCGCCGCCGCCGCCGCCGCCGCTGCGGCTGCGATCATCTCCGTAGCAGAATTTGCCGCTGCGGCCATCCACAACGACGGCTGTAGCCGTAATCAGTTTTCGTAGTAAATCCTCGGTGTTTTCGTTTCGTCTCTCCGCGTCCCGTTCAACCCCCGCCCTCGTTCCGCTCGTTTTTCTCGATGATGATGAAGACAACTACGGCGACTTTCGGTGTCAAAATGTCATTGGCCCGATGCTCCCGATTTCGAGAAGTCACTTCTCGCTTGACTGTAGTGATGATTTTGCGGCCGCTACCGCTGTCGTTGGTTTTCGTTTGTGGTTGTACCGTCCATCCGTCCCGTTCCTTCGCCTCGAAACTAAACGAGCCCCAAAAGGAGAGGACAGTGACAAAAAAGTCGTCATCTCTTCAAGCTTTTGGTGAAGGCAAGCAAGATGGCTGCCGCTGCGAAGCTCTTATTTTGCACATTGTCGCACGGCGCCGATATGGCTTCACCAATTCACAGGCTTAAAGCGTTCGGTATAAATGTGATACACATTTTTAGCTAACACCATGATTATTAAACTTGAAGTAATAATAATACTCGGACTTCAAACTAATTATAATCACTAAAATCAAGCTAAAGCCCTGACAGTCATAGGCTGGTAGAACCTGTCAGACGTCAAAAATCGGCTAGAGGCTGATCCAGTACGTTGATTGAGTCGTTTCCGTTAGGTGACGTGATCGCAAACACGACGACGTTGGTTTTCATAGAACCGTATACGTCGACCTGAAGTTTTTTTCAGCTATGCAACGCGCCTCTATAAAATTGGTACTACCAACAAAAATTACCCTGTCTAGTATATTAGTACGAGTTTCATAAAAATGTTTCTTATTATAAATTCGACTAATCTACGTAAAAAAAAGTGAAGTAGAATTGTCAAAGGAAGATAACGAAGAGCATCCTCGACTGTGCTTTAAGCCGCAATTAGAACTTGTCATACTAGCTCTCATTTGCAAGTTACTGTTTGCTTCTAAAGCGCATGTGCCTGAACTTTCGAAACCTATACAATACCGTTTCGAAAAAAGTTAAACTGCGCTTAAAATTTGTTACACGTTTCAAGTCGTAGTTCCCAAAGTGAACATGTCGACTGTCTAGACTTCGATCATTTCTAGCCCTAGGACTCTCTAACTTACGATCAATAAGTTCACAATTCGCAAGAAAAAAAGTAGGCAGACCTGTGAATAGCGTTGCTCAAGACATGAACGCGTACTCACGCGTGTGCCCATTAAATTGAGAATATGATATAGAGATGCGGTCGTTTGGTGTCACAGAACGAAGAACGCTCCGACTAAATAAATATACCATTCCTTGTAGTGGCACCGAAATCAGCAAACACAGCAGCGGATACAGATCATCGATGATTCAATATATATTGAAATCTTCAAAATGTTTGCCAGCTAGACTCTTCATCTGATTACGTTTCAGTTGAATTATCATCTTCAGAACACTGAAAACATAGCCTTGGCTCGTTTCTTATGCACATCTGATTTCGCGCGGCCAATGTAGCAGTATTTTATTTTCGACTCAGAATTGAAAGCGTCCTTTCAACATTCTATTAATTTCGAAGTTTATTGAAACACAACGGCACAAATAAATGACACTTGCGAACAGATCGATTGGAGATGACTTATACCGTACAGTTAAGCCTGGTAACTTGAACGTTAAGTTGATGCAATTTTTATTTGTAATATAGGTTCGAACCGATTGTAAACTCTGTCGTAGTTCCATTTCTTGTAGCAACCGGCGTTGTGTCACTCGTGCGAATGGTTCCCGGCGTCGTTTCATCTCTGCCTGGTGAGATACGGCACACAAACAATATTTAATATAATCACCATTATAGACCTACGTAAAAGTAAAGTTTTCAATGACGTAACTTTAAATGGTTACCGTCAGCAGTTGCTAGTAATCCCCAATCTGTGTAGATGCGTCGGATTGAGTACGCTTCTTTGCCAGCGTAACTAAGATTATTGTTATGGTCCGCGTCGCGCACCTGGGTCGATGTCCTCTGGAAACACTGTTTTGTTTTGTCTTTTTGTTCATTATCAACCGTGTACGCTTTGTACATCCGTGCATTTTTTCTTCGTTACCACCGGCCTTTTGCGTTGTATCGTAATGTGTGTTTGAAATCTAAGCTTTCATAGATCTCTGAATACGAATTAGCGCTTTGTTAGGACACTTATTCACTGTTAATTTGTTTTAGGAATGTTGGGCTTCGCCAAAAGGACTGGGTACGAGGGTGTTGCAGGTCTTGGAGGAGAGCAGGTACGAGTTGAAGATACTGTTAATGATATAATTGTTAACCTTCGTCTCACTCAAGTTCTTTAACTTTGTTGAATGAAGCCTTGAAAGCGTCCTTAGATCGGGCTTCTAGTACCTATGAATTCCATCATTCATCTCTTGTCTAATTTTGAAGTTTTACCTAACGGGAACTTTTTGGCCAATCGTTGAAAATCGTTAATCCTTAAACGTGATGACGATAAAGGCCAGGGGTCGGCAGTAGCATGCTTGCTCGCCAACGTTTTGTTTAAAACATCATATTAAATATGAACTAAATTAGGTTTTAAATAATGTCTCAAGGTTAGCTGTGGATAAAGATCTAATACTAACTCTTACAATAATTTCAACTGTCTCAAAATGTTTACTATGCTATATATACTATTTAAATCCAAATAGGTGCCGAAGGAGTTTTATGACATAATGACAATGTTGGATAATGCTGCCATTCGCTATGGACAACCCGTGTCAGCTGATCCCACGGCTGCCGCTTCTCACGTAAGTGCTGTTTGTGTTTGTAACGTTTAATGTTTCGATTTACATACACCCTGGACAATAGCTATTGGCTAGTAGAGAACTATACGAGTGGTAAACCCATCTGTGAATCCATATAAAACCCATCGCATATATTTCACGTTATCCTACAACATCATACATAGGGCTGATCTTACTTTTCTGAAAGCGTAACGTTTTTGTATCTCCATTGAAGTTACACGTTCATCGGGTGCAAGAAAAAAAAATAACTTCATTTTGATTGTATCTAAAGTGAAAGCACTGTTGCCAACAATACTTAGTCACGCAATATCCACGCCACTCGTTTGGACTGAAGTGAGAACGGAAATGAGCTGACGCTCGTTCCTAACGTGACTGCTTGGAGAAAAAGGACGACGTCTGTAAATGGCCTGGTAGAACGATGAGTGTCAAGAATGAGCCCTGAGTAGACATTTGCCATCTCTCCCTTTTGTTCCTATGCGTTTCTGTCTACTTATTTCGTGAACTTTTCAATCACTCCACCCCATCTGACAACAAGTTGCAGTTCGTTTCGTTGCTGTAACTTCGTCTTCGTCCAGCTGTCAGATGCTTCGTTAACTTCTCAACGAAAATGTCGACGAGCACGACAGCCATCTTTCTTTCTGTGTAAGCCTGTTGCTACATTCAAGCCGCTTGATTTGCTGTCCCGTATTAACTGTTACTACGTTCTATTCCACCGCATTATCGAAAGGCACCTTCTCGCGCAGATATCATCCCGCTCGCGCAACTATGTTAACTCAGACGGGAAGACAGACAGCTTTCAGTCCCTCGGGCTGACTCCGTGGACTTTTTTAACCGGTAGACTGAGCAAAAAGAAAAACTGATGCGAGCGAGGAAAATGCCGACAAACAGAATAACAACAAGAGCACTAACGACACGAAAACGAGGTTCAACAACGAGTAGTAACGTACTCGTGCATGGACCCAGATCTAGTTGCTGTATGTTGTTAAATCTTTGTTACTGTTGCCTTAGAACGTTTTCTGCTAAGCGAATTTCCCATCATTTGCTTAGGGCGTGGAGCTTCCCCGCTTGCAACTCTCTTACGAAGGAGAGAAGAACACAAAAAATTTCCGTTTAGCGTTTTTGCTCGCTGACCCAGTTTTGCCCATCACAAGAATGGCTAAGGGCCATCATTTTACTGAAGTAGACCCGCCAACAAACCGATGATCAGAGGTGGCAATTTGCTCGTCGTTGTTCGAGAGAAGGGAGGAAAACGACTGAAATACAGTGAATGATGCCGGCATCTATGTACAATTTGAACAACAGGATTGGCTGATTCTGATAGAGAGATGGGGCATGCTGGCAGAGATTTAGCATCTGATGGGTATTGCCTCTCACGAATCGGACGTCGAACATCTACATGTCACGATTGTGCTTCAGATACTTTTTAATTGCATGCCTCATTTTTGTAACAATATAGAAGAAGTCATTACCGAAATGATAGAGCGGAAATTACTTTGGATCCACTATGAATATAAAATCTAATTATACCTTTGTCTCCGCATAAGGATAAGCGGAGTGGTTTTTATCGTCTCTATCACATTTTTCGCTGTAGATTAGATTGCAACGGCCAAGTCAGGTACGAATGATAACGCACTCCTTCAACGAACCGTGCGGTCTTTGGCCAGGAGAAGCTAGAGAATTTGCTTCCGGTCGCATACGCCCAAATAACGTTTCGCAAAGATACAAACACATGCGCAGGCTGACCTTAACGAATTCTGCTATTGTTTTTTTGGATGGCTACATCGATTGCTTAAAATGTCAGTACTTGTCCATTTTTCACGTCTGTTAATGGTTCGAGGTTCTTCTACAATTTTCTATTGGCCAAGAGTCTATTGGCACTAAGCAAGTGAGCGATGTGTCGTTTTCGATTATGATCGCCACCATGACACCGATCATTGTCCGGACAATGACTTAACGGCCAATCGATGTTTTCCTTTAAGCCTCTGGCCACGGATCTCGTCCCCTGTCTCTTTCTGGTCCCATGGCCTGCGTTATTGTTGTTGTCGTTGTTGCTTTTGCTGTAGTGTTACGCAATCTCAAAACTGATGTCGGTTTTTACAAGGAGGAATGCGAGCCCCGATCATCGGCGTGTGTTATCTATGGGTTGTCTGTTGGTGTTAGGAGGCCTTCGGGTAGCGTTTAATGCCGGCAGCTTAATGGCTTTCAAATTGATGTTAAGGATAAGGTTGCTGATGGTATTAACGCTGATGATGGATGTCGACCATCTTCAGATGACTGTTTCGATCTGGGTCAGTGGGTCAGACAGAGGCCACATTCACTTTCTTTGAGTAGCGATTTAGCTTTCTTCTGCCAAATGCTATAAACGTGTCGAATATTGTTGTTCCATGTTACTATTATGCTACATGTGCTCGAGGCCAAGCTCGTCAGTTCCTTAGAAAGGTAAAATGCCGATTGCTGCGAGGGCCCATTGGGGTCGAATTCATGCACCGAGGCATTTAGGATGATGCAGGAACCGTGTCACACAGCTGGAACCCAACTTGCCACGGCACATTTTATTTGTCTTCATTCAACCGCGTTTATACGTTCCGTCATTAATGGATTTAAACAATCATGTATTCTATCGTTACGGCACATTGATACGCTTCGCTATCGAGCCTGGCTAAGGTTAAACTATACAATGTCTAGGCTCGACTAAGGTACAACCATTGGAAGATGACTGAGTGCTAACCTGATCATTAGGCAGACTGTTGGAAGGAAGTTGCCTTTTTCCGTCGTTAGCTCTTTCGGGTCGCCACAGCTATCGCTCGCCATTGACTGACATAACAAAACGTGCATAATTGTTTACATTTCAGATAGAGAAAGAGATAGAGAGAGAGATTTCAGATAGAGAGTATTACTTAGGTATGCGGCAGCACAAAAGTATCTGTATATAGTACAAAAAAATGTCTGTATCGGCTCGTTAGCTGCGTCACATTATACTGACTGCTATTTTTGTATCATATTTAATCGGTTTTAGCTGATTTATTTCTTGCTGACAGGTACTGTAGGGTGTATGAATGAGAACTTCCAGATCAAAGGTAATATGACTTTTTAATCAAGTCAACATAATTTTCTAATCCGCAATATAATTACTGCTGTCGTGAAAGAGGTTCTCGCCCGGCCAAATTTTCGCTGATACCAGACCAGATCAAAAGCAGATATTTGGTTCATGAACAGAATGTGTCCATATTTCATAGCTTCCTTTTCGATTTCCTTCATGACCTTCCGACCTCTCACGCCTCCGGGTCATGCCCATACAATTCTCAGCCAGCTTGTTGGCATGTCCAGCACTCTTATCGACTGTTTGCGGTTCTCGTTTCTACTAGCAGTGCTCATTGTCCTTTTCAGTGTTCCGAGCTATTCACAAACAGTTCGGATCAGTCTGTTGCTTTAGATTTGAATCATGCTGGTTGTCGAAGGGTCTGTAAGCGTCCACGGCCAATTGTCGAAAAATGAATGAGGCGTTAAGAAGGCCAACATACGAAAAGTCGGGCAAACAAATCATCGATGTAGATGAATCGGTATATTCGACTATGCAGTCATTTACAAACCCATTCGGGTGACACGTTCCATGTCCTACACGCGCAGCGGAAACGCACTGGCCATAGACTGCGAGAACGTCAGAGACTACTGAAAAGATTTTTACGAGACGTTACTTCCTTTCAGTATTACAGTGATGTTCGTACGTGGAAACGTAGTAAGCAAGCAAGCATCACCCGTATGTATAAGCTCTAGCTCCCTGTTTTCCTACTCTTGTTTCGTTGGGATAGGCGATTTTTAGCAGAATCATCGGGACTACAAACCATTATTGTGCCCTCCCTGTTCGATGTCTGAAGCAAGCAAGGCATAGCCGATGTTCTTTCTGATTGCTCGCCTGATTTCGCTAATCATCAGACAGGCGCCACGCTAACGACTCGTCTGCGCCCAGCGCCATATTCTCCAACTATAAGGCCACAGATCTAATTGCCGTGAACATCTCTTCGTCCTAACGGAAGCGTTCCTTGACTGGCTCTTTTATTACAATGGACAATTGCAATACTTTTAATTTTTTTCCTATGAATTGAACTGTTTTTAGTGAAGGAGTAACGACGAGGAACACATGATGCTAGAAATACAATTGGCAGTTTGTGAAATGCACGCTAGAAATATGTAGCGGGCGCGAAATTTTGCCAAAAAGCGGCAGTAACGATGTCTCGAACGCTGGTCCCTCTGTCGATTGACTTCGGTTTAGACAAGGGTGGGTAGAAACTTGTCATTTGTTAAAGAGTGTTTGGGCGTGCGTGCTACCTAGGTGTCATAAGATGGCGCGGGTGGGGTTCGCATCACCCAAAATAACTACTCCGTCGTCATGACTGTGTACAGCATTGTGGTACCTTTTCATGTTGTGCTTGCTGTCTCTATGCGAAACCTGACAGATGAACTACGCGTTGCGATACAATGCTTGTTAGACCAAAGGATAAAAAATAAGCGGAGATTTGAGAAGTTTTTGCGACTGCCATCACCAGCACGCATAAAATAAATTAAGAGTAACATTCAAGATGAAGAGCTCAGCAGAACAGTAAATATAAACATAGATAAGATACGGAACAACAGCCAGTGATGATTTTAGCTAAATCAATGCGGGTGCGAATTTATCTAGAATCGCTGAGCGAGCACACTTTGATAGCAGCAGAAAGTACTATAACAGAAGTCATTTCCCAATTTAATGGCCGTAACGAGGATAAAAACGTTATTGTCGTAGCCAAATTGCCAGTAGCAACACAAGCGTCAGCAGATAAACGTTATTGGTTCGTGGCCGACCTTTTCTTCGTGTCAGATTGAAGGCCCGCAAACGAGTGATATTCTTCTCATGAATGTAAAAACAAGCAAATTTTCGTCACTCTGGTCTCTCTCTGCACACATTCATGGTTGGAGAAAGGCCGTATTAGACCGCACCGAATTTTACGCCGCATTACATAATTCTCCGATGACACATAAATTGGGTGTTTTTATTTTTAGCGGCCTATTGTAAAGCTGTTGGTCTGCTGAACTCATCTCCTCTATGGTGTCTTCGTTCAGTAGTTTTCGACCTCGACAGATAGACAGATAGACAGACAGACACAGACTATTGCTTTGAAGGCTCCAAGAACCGCTGTCCAAATGCAACCTGCATTTTCTAGGGAATGCCATTGAGATCTTGTCATAGTCATGTGGAAGTCATCCAAATGCACACGTACCCCACCCGTCTCTTAAAGCCATTATTTAATTCTCGGAACAATAGCTCCCGGAGCACGTTTTATCGAACGTAACCTAAAGGCGCATCTGTTAGGGGCAAAGTTCTAAAGAGTAATTGAGAGCGGATTGGCGGTGCCTTTTGTCAACACATGTTCAGTGGCTTAAGGTCTCGGTTCACCCAAGATAGATTTGCTCTGTTAGTGATTGTGATAAGGAAAAGCACAGTAAAGTGTCACACAGTATTTTGATACCACAGTTTGGTACAGCCGAGAGAACTATTGTTATGGGTATTTATTAGGTATTTATTAGAAAACGATACCATGGTTGAATGGGCGTGCTAACAGTATCCGAACGATGTATCAGTGGCATTTTATTCAACCTAAAAATGTAGAAAAAAGTCCAGCTGTATAAATCCCCTATCACAAACTACAATGTTAACGTCAGTGCCGTAAAAGTTACTAACCAAAGTTTTTTTAGAGAAGTGGGATTGGTTCATGACTTGCGGAATCGAGTAGATAGTAATAACTGATTTTGAAACATATCTACGATGTTTCAAATCAATATTTATAGTTTAGTATATAAAATGGTCTGCATCGGTAGGCAATTGTATGACACCACGTATTTCACAAAAATTTTTAATTTGTTCTTTTTGCAGATATGTATAGATTGTCTTACTGTTTTAATAAAATTTAGAGAAGGAAATGTTTAATAATAAGTGAGCTTTGTCTGCTTCTATTTTTAGTTCTAGTAATTTATATCGCACATACGGCAATAGTACCTGATAAAGGTATTTTCAGTTGTAGGCCGGTCATCTCTCCGCGGGACCCGGTTATGAAGTTAACGTTCTTAATAGAAATTTCGTATTTGTTCGCTGGTTTAAAAATATGACGGATATTTTATTGGCACATTTTTCTGCTTAACGTTATCTACTGTCGGTATGACTCCTGTCTAAAACTGTCTAAAAAAACAAGCGACCAGCCCAATCAAAGTAGAATGATGTCCTTGTGATGCCGACATTTATAAAGAGATGAATATAAACCTACTTTATTTTACAATTTTTCAGCGTCAGCCTGTGACTTCTGTTTCGCAAGCCTACCCCTATCAGGCGTATCAGGCATACTTGGCCCAACAAGCTCAGACACAAGCAAACCAAGCTGCGCAGGCACAGGCGACTGCTGCACAAGCGCAGGCCGCTGCTGCCCAGGTACTATTATTGTTGCTATTATTGTTGTATTTTTCAATGAATAAAGCTTTCTACTTATAAATGTGTTACAACGATTTTCCAGGTTGCACAAGCATCACAGGTCCAGAAGGCTCAAGCGACAGCGCGCCAACACCAGGGTTGAAAATAGAACCACAACAACATCAACGACAATTATGGAACTAGCCCCCCACCCCCACCCCGCCCCGCCCCCGCCAACCCCAACCCCCCAGGAAGGAGCCAAGGTTTTTTTAGGTTCTTCTCAAAATCTTTACATGGACCTTACTTTGGCCTTTGGCAGTCTGCTTCGACGTAAGTGAACGGTCCTCAAGAGATGCCGAAGAATAAGCTTTGCTTTGGCTGACTGCTAAACCGGTTTAGTCGGCCACCTTGATGCTCATATCAAGACTACCTGTACATCCGTTTCTATCGAAAACACTTTAGCTCTTTGTCCCTCAACGATGAGTTTTCTAATCGGTGTTAAGTAGAACGATACAGTTAGACATCTGCTTTCGTTCCGTTCGGATTCTCATTTCTGTTTTTTTTTTAAATTTTTTTTTTTTCGATGTTTTGAAGATTTTTCAATATTCGACAGATCTTCTCGATATATTGTTATCTTCTGTAAATACCGCCATTATAAAAATAGTAATATGTTTAATTTTATGATGTTTGATCCTAATCTTCTAAGCTTATGTGCACATTTACTCTTGTTGGTGACAACTTTTAATGATTCGGTAAAATGGTAACACCCCACAATAATAGCAGCTTACTTGTCACTGCTTGAGTTGATCCTGTCCTAAATGCACCTTCGCATGTACACGTGGTTCCAGCATAGCTTATAGGGGCATTTCTCTATTCTTTTAAATTGCATTTATAGCGTCATCTGTTAATATCGTAACATTGACTTCACTAATATACATTCGCAAGGTAGTTGGCTACCGTCAGAAACACCTTTGATAGTGGGGTGTTTTTGTCCGCTTCTCATTGGCATAGGGATTAGAAATTACCCTAAACATGCGAGAAGTGGATATGTTATCCTTCAAACAAGACACAGATAGACTAGTGATGAAGTGCGTTCTTTCAGTTATCTATTATGGGACAGTAATTCGTCCCATACTATTTATTGGTGCTGAGTGAATTTATCTGGCCATCTCTCCGACCCCCTATACACACAGACACAACGCCCCTGTCCAAGGGTTCTCCTCTAGTCTATTCTATAGTTGTTTCTCATTCTCAATCTTAGTGACCCATCCAGAATTCATCGTGATCTATAATAGTGCCCAAATCAAATGGAACAAAATGTTCCCTTTGCTCTTCCATTCTTCATAGACGGCATCGTCCATATCGACCGCAGTTGGTCGCCGAGTTTTACCTACCCTTAATAGCGCTACACGAGACTTGGATGAACAATGAACATGAATAGGCTGTTATTTTAGTTAGACGATTTATATTGGATAAAGTCAATTAGGACAACTTTCTACGACGGTGATGATATTGTAGCATCGTTGCTACAGGAGCTTTCACGACTTTTGTACGAATGATCGTTGCTATAAGCTGACGATTCCATAGAATCATTGAGATCCTTTCCATCACTATATATTTTCACCAGTCAATGAATAAAACAAACGAGTTGATTGATATTGTTGCTCTCGTCATTGCTTAGTTAAGCGCTAGTATCCGTGGCTGTCAAACAGTGGAAAATCTATACTTTCAGTACTATTTTTTTTTCCTATCCAAGTACGATACGACAATATTACTATAGGAACTAATAAACTTCGAACTTGTGGGTTAATTGGCGCACACCTCAGTTGAGGGCAAAAGATTATGCTGTTTTCTAGTGATACGTACGTAAATCAGCACGATCACATGTCCGTCTCGTATGAGCTAGACTACAGCCTATGAACTGAAAAAACCAACACGAGCCCCTACCGTTAAGCCACGTTAGTCGATGCCGATCACGAGCAATGCAATATACGCTTGGTTGCCGCCGTCTGGGTGATTGAACTCTCTCCTTGCGGCCGTTTTTAGCTGCCTCTTCCAAAGTCACGTCAGCCAGAAACATTCCGACCTTCTCAAGCGAAACTTACAAATATGCTATAAACTACTAGAATACAAGATGCAAAATGAAGCACAAAATACGTTGTATAAAAGCGTTGAATTTTGCCTCTTTTTTCCTATGATTTTTGATTTTCAACATGAATTCGTTTGTGTAGAAAAAAATCAATAATCTTTTGTATTTTTTTCGGCAAATCTCATGATGCCGAAGAAGTGTTTTTTTTTTTTTTTTTTTTTTTTTTTTTATCATTTTTAACATCTCTACCCTAATTCCATTACTGACGGTAGCTTTGAACGGGATGAGGCAAGGCTACACATTTTCCACCTCATCGTTCGTGTATTGGATAACTTTTGAAAACTACATATAATCACGTAGCGAAAAAGTATTTTAAAGTAAAATTACTAAGCTAAACAGGCACCAGTTTGGTCGATGATCTACCACTGCGGCTTCTGTGACAAACGATTGGTCTTCATTGAAACTAAAACAGCGCCACTAGGAAAGTTCTGCAAAAACCGACATACATGATCGTTTGGTGATACGAAATTCAGGCTATAGAGCAAGCACTGCGCAATGAAATCAGAGTTCTCTAATTATTTTCCGGGTAGTTTAAGATGTGGTGGAACAAGAGATGACGCCTTTTCTGTCTACTTTCTGCTCTGTTCGATCTTCTGTTCGTCGTTGCTAGCAGAAGTCTGAATAGATCGTTTTGCCAGACGTCAGCAACTCGCGTTATACATGATTTCTTAGAAGTTCCATCAAACACATAGCGTGAACCTCTTTCGCGTCAATTTAAGCTTTTGCGTAGATTTTGAATGGGTATTTTTTTATTCATCGCTCCCTGATGAGCCGTTTCAGAAATGGCTCAATTCTGTTCAGTGTCTATAGAGTTTGGTGGGTAGAAATGTTTAACGTAGCTCATGCACGGAGTATCATACATTGGGCTCTTCTTATAGCGAGCTTTCCTCAAATGGCTTAAAACTGTTTGATAGTTAATATGTCTTCTACTCAGATGGCTAGTCAACATGTCTGCATCGCTCAATTTCTATCAACTTTTTCCCATAATTGGACGATAATGGGTTTTGACCATACGCAACATGATCTTTTATAAGTCAGAGGATCAATAGTAGAATTGTAAGAACTTTTACGGCAGTTTCACCCACCTTCAAAGTATCTTATCGTAGGACTGAACAGAAGAATTCCATCAAATCTTAGCTTTCAAATGATGTCCTGCGACCGATACGCAATCCGATTATTATCTGAGATACAGTACTTAGTAATCTAGATGGAAAAACGGTTAATACTCTTTTTGCCGATATATACGGAGTGACACGTTCAAATCGGGATTTTTTTGTCTCTGAACAAAAATAGATATTTTAACAAAAGTTTTTGAATGGGTTAGGAGTATCGTTCCCAGCAATCGTTAGTTTATTCAATATAATCATCATTTACTGCCATTACATTTTTAACTTGGAATCTGAATTGATAACGAGCCCTTTTTAAAATATTCCTTCTTCGATCAGCATTTAATATCCTTGATGTCGAGCAATACTAATAGGAGTGAGCTTGTTCAAATGCCTCTGATAGGAGGCGAAAAGTTCAAAATGGTCAAAAAGTTGAAAAGTGCAAAAACACCCGAAAAGGTTAGAAGACTAACTTTTTTTTAGCTTATCTGAACATAGTAATAAAGATTGTTTTTTTTTTTTTCTTTTATTATATAATATATAATTATTTCTATAGCAAAACCCAAGGTATATCAACAATGCCCTTTGAGCCATACTGATGAATCAAAACTGTATTTTGCCTCCAGTTTGCCTTTAACTCCTCAGGAAAGCTCTCCTCAGATCTTTTAGAAGCAGTGTGAAAATTAATAAGAACTTGAACCATTTATTTTGGGTAAAAAGAAAGGTTTTCAATCCTGGTGGGGGTTCTTCCAGCGCGAAGAAGTTGGATGGTTGGTGGCTGACCTTCGCCCAAACGATGCACTGGTGTTCGCCATTACGAATTGGTTGTTTTGTCTCAGAAAAAATTGGCTTCTGTTGGGTGTCAAGAGTAGCGGATGAATCGTACCCATATGAACAAACAGTTCATTTAAGAATAATTTTTGAAATACAAGCTCTCCAGAAGCTGTTGGAGCGCTAAGACAAGAGCGCAAAAAAAATTATTATTCTGGGCCAAATAGTCTAGAAATTGTTCGACTTTAAACTACATTGTATATATATATATATATATATATATTTGATATTACCATAAATGGTTCTTGAATATTGAAGGCATACGGCAGAATTTTACAGAGCTAACCATGTCCGACTAATGGCGAGGTTTGCCCTGTAAAATGAACGAAATCGTACGGTTCAATGGAAATTGTCCGAAACGAACGGGATTGACGGTAAGAAAAAAAATTTCGAAAACTGATAGAACGTCTGATAATCCAAGAAGAGTGCCTTAAGGATTAAGAAGCGCAGAGAGTCAGGACATGCCTCAAGAAGGTTACGCTGACGTGATACGAACGCTAGGCAACGGGAACCGATCCATAAAAAAAAATAATAGCTTCCTTTGCACCGTTTTCCGGGCGAAGAGACCACGTTGCTTTCGGATTTTTTAGCTTCAGCAGCCGGGGAGAAGCGTTCGGGAACTTCGTGCGTACCAAGAGAGCGTTGCTAAAGCTAGATTCTCTGACGCTCGAACGGAGGACGGTCAAGTCCTTTACTTGGCCGTCCCTTGTATGTTAAATGAACAAAAATTAGCAGCGTTTTTTTTTTACTAGCTTTATTACATCAGGACAGGCTAATTCGTGCGCGGTGGTATCCGTGTAGCTCGGGACCACTTAGGCCAGACATCCTGAAAAAGTATGATTTATAGTCAGGCAAGTTCGGCGGGTATAATAGATTGCCATTGTGCTGGGATATAGAGCCGTCTAAAAATTTTTTCGCTGTCCAGCTAGCGTTAACAAGAGCGCCACCCCAACGTTGTATCAGCGCCACCCCAACGTTGTATCAGCGCCACCCTACAGAGAAACAGGCTTTTGGGTTATTCATAAACCTAGAACATTTGAAAGCTACTTTCGTAGTAGCACATTGAATAGCGAGTTTTCAATTATCACCTGTTGCAAAGTTGGCCTGTTTATGCTTACGAAGAACATCCCTCGGCACTTCGGAACGCATCCAATATATCATAATATAAATGTATATGCATTATTCTGTCTATAATATAGAACGTAATGTTGCCGCCATCCGTGAGGGTGATAGTCGTTGAGAAAAACACTCAGGAAATTACTGAGTAATCTTTAGAAATGTTCCCCCTTGCCAGCATACCAACACTCACGACCTGCTTATCTTCAAATCAAAGCGACAGACAGATGCGACCTAAATGGAAAGCTAATCAAAGGACAGGGCAAAGTGCGTCAAAGGTATGATGAGTTTTCACGATAGATACGCTGTTGTGATAATTATAAACAAGACTGATAGCACGTCTACGAAGAGGCTCTACAACAAAAAAAGAACAGTATTACCGCTGCGTATATACAAGTAAGGCACAAGGTCATCTGCTGATCGCTATACAGATAGTCCGAAGTTTAACTTGAAATCATAGTGTTATATTTACTTAAAGCACGCGCAAAAATAATACATTTGGAAAGCACACAAAACACCTCTTTGATGTATACACACACAAATATATCTATATATTGTCGCATACTTCATATCAGCAGCTACTCTTATTACCAAAAGACGGGCAATTTTTTGTAGAAAGAAACCATCATGGCAATAACACAATGTTCTTTTATTAACAGGAGAGATAATCAGCTATTACCTAACATTTTCGCATCAGACAAATCTCCATTGAAATCACAAATTGTAAATAGAACGCTTTATGCCATTTTGGTCATTGTGTAGTTACTGCAGAGTCCAAAAAAATGCGTCTGTCAAAGCAGAAAATCCAAGATAGGTATTAAAGTGAAAATTAAGTCGAAAATTAACGAAAAAAGTACAAAGCGATTTTTGGTTAGGCTAAGATGCTGTTTTCAAGATAAGGTTATCTAACTTTTATAGGGTTGGTTGCCTTCTGATTTTGTGTGCCTTTTGTGTTATTTAGACATTTTGGTCCTGCTGAGTCGTTAGAGATTCGGGACTTTTGGCTTACTACCAAACGAAACCTCAAGTCTGCTGAATTTTGGATGAAGCTTGCTTAAATGTGATTTTGACAAATCTAGAAGTGAACGTAGCTTTTCGTGGAGTTACGGTCGGTTGATAAGCATTTGCAATTTTTTTTTGAACCTTTTCATAGTAGTCTGTGAGCGGTTTCGACCTTGAATCTAACTAATGATGGAAACGAAGAGCAGTTTGTACTTTGAACAGCATGGAAAAAGCATCACTTCTTCGCCAGTGAAAAAAATTATTCCACGAGCGTCTACGACATTTTCCCATATTTCAACAACAAACCCAGTTTTCAAGATCCTCTCGATTGTCAACTACTTACCTATGAATTTCACGCGCCAGTGGTAGACAATGTCTTTCGATGGACGTAAAAGAACTTTTCGCTTAAGCTCTTGTGGGAGGGGTCTAATTTTTTTCAAGTAGAGGGAACTAGGCGGGCCAGTATTAGCCTTTTTTTCCAAAAAAAAAAAAGCTAAGCTTATCGCTAGAAGAGACGCTGATTTACAACCATTTACTGCCAAATTAGGTCGATAAAAGTTTGATTCGTTCACCGTATTTCCACATGAAGCCTTGCTGCACTATGTGAAGTCGGCTTTTGAAAAATTTGAATATTGCCATATTGAAAGATCACGCTTTTTGTGAGAAGCAAAGAGGAACAGTGACAACGTGCGCGTGTCCTCTAAAGCTCAGTTGATCGCACTGAAACTCGTGTAACTATTACGTCTATAACTACTGATCAAATCGTCAGGTGTTAACTGAGAGGAAAAATGCGCGAAGATAAACAAAAAAAGGCGGATATTAAAACATCGCCCATAGGGCGGCGCCTGGGGGCCATCCTTGACTAAGCTATGAGGAAATCTGCACACATATGTTACGCAGCTGCAAAGAAAAAGAAGAAAAGATCATGACAGGATTGGAAAAGATCATGGCTAACATTTATGGATCGCGGAAAGGTAAACAAAGGCTTTTTATTGTGGTGGACGAGTCGATAGCTCTGCACGGGAGCCCTCGCATGGACAAGACCGTCTGTAACGGAGGGCCTAACGGAAGTTGTTCTACAAGGTTTGAAGAACAGTAGTACTCAGGGGATTTTTCGCACCGAACGGTTAGCACATAGGCAGCATTCGTATCCGCAGGATCAATTCCTTGAGATCTGAAAGCGAAAAAGAGATAAGCAGTACAGACAGACCTGTTAGTAGGTCTAAAAGAAACAACACCAGATTAATGGCAAACCTAATAGTATTCGTTTCGTTGTTCGCACCAGGGGCCGGCGTTCAGAACGTAAACCAATAATAATAATAATAATAATTAGGCCCTAGAAGATGGAAAGGAAGGGTAATTAACTCTCTATCTAACGCAGTTTTTTCGAACGGACTCTTCGAACGAAGGGCCTTATACATCAAAAAGCTTCGTCGAACTTCTACCTGCTATACCCTGAAGGCTCTACAGATACACCTCACAGCGTTGTATCGAAGTGCGGAAGAAATGGCTACACCAGGCGTAGCCTTGAAGCCTTGTTCTTACAGAGCGTTCGGGGTTCATAAGACGTCAATGTCTATCCAAAGAGAAGTCAAACACAGGGAGTAGATGCAGTGTTGTGGAGAAGAAAAAGCTAGGCTCGCCGGGCTAGCGAGACAGACGATGCGTAAAGGCTGGGTTTACAAAGTGGACGGTAAGGTAACAATTTGCTTCCCCTGGGAAAAGGCTCGCCTGGCGCAGCTGGGAACTTAACCGAGGTGACCGGCTTGCAGTACTATTAACTGATGAGTCGGACTCTTAGTATGACACATAAAAGAGGTGTTAAGAGTGGTTTCAACAAAATAAAAGCCACCCTTTGTAACCGAGTCCCGCATCCATTGGCCACGCTAGATAGTCATTGTTCTGCTAAGCCCAATCGTGCGTAAACAGCGTTACGTAAAACCTCTTAGAGAATATACACAATTATACTTGATAAATTAATTATTCGCAATATAGTCCACGAGTCGATAATACTGCTAAGCGTTTTGTGCGTCATGCCAATAAGGCCATCAAAATTTGCCTCAAAAACAATATCAAATGACGCGTTATTATCAACAACGACGACATTTAGTACAACGAGTGAGAAGATAAGATGATCCCGTTTAACCTGACATTCATACACACATAGGCTCGTATTCTTACTTAGCTTATTTGTGTTTTTAGGGTTCTTAGCTCCCCTTAATTTTCCCGTAAAATTAGAGTCGACGGCATAAACGTTCATATATGCGTAAAATGCAGTAATCCATATACGCGCGCCAATTCATTCTGATTCATAAGGTGGTCACATAGTACAAATTGATGTAATGACCCTGAGATGCAGTTCAAAAGCAACTGGAACTGTAGGTAAAAAAAAAAAGGATTATTTTGTTTATATAGCATCGCATAAAAGCTCCGAAAGACATCCTATGTTTGTTATGTCTTAAAGAATTCTAAGTTATTAATTTACACAATAAAAATAATCCACTAACACGAGTTGTACTGATGCACATCTAAAACAGCTCTGAAAGGTTCGTAGCACTAACATTTATATTCAGTGATTCCTTACTAGAGAAATCAGGGTGGCCCATAGAGCTCCACCTTCCCTAATGCCCTAGCATAAAAGTTCACGCGGGTGACGTTCTTTTTAGGATAAAGATTTGGCCAAACGTCGAACCTTGGCGCTGTGTGGGACGGTGCCGGGTGAGATGTGGAGAGACAATGAGAAGTTCTTCATTTAGCCGGTATGCGTCATTCAGGTTTTTGATTTGAGATTTAGGATATCTGCTAATAATCATACGACTGCAATTCATCTTCCCGGTCGATTCACAGTCATCGGCTGGCTTTCTTTCTTAAAAAATGTTCTCAGACTGTTCTCATTGACTTCAGATTGCCTACCGGGCCGGGTGCGTTGTCTAGCTCCAAGATGTCACTATAGAGTTTGGCAATTCTTGCTTGAACGATTTTCTCAGGTGCAAAGTTAATGCCGCACAAAGCACACGTAGTCCGGACAGTTTCGGCAGTCTTTTGGCCTCGACAGGATTTGAAATTGACTAGATACCAAAAATTCGCATTTTGCTCACTAGGCACGTTTGTTTTTGGAGCTGAAGTTCAACTTAAAAAAACTTCTGTTCATTGCATAGTTAAATTTCTAGGGCTTATATGGGCTGGCGAGCATACTGGAACAAAAATGAGACAAAAAGACGACTTTTTGACAAAAATCCGCCAGTGGTCACGTTTCGAACAAATCCATTGTATAAACGAAAGTTCAATTCATGGCTGTCCGTGGGGTGCCTGCATCGGGGGATGCAAAAATAAGATGCAGTTTATAAGAAAGTAGTATGATTTTTCTGGTCGACTTACCTCTCTTTATGCACAAAGGCTTAAAGCGCCGTATATGAATGAATTCTTATTTCCTGACCAAACATATTCCTAATTTTGTGTAATCGATAAATAGCAACATCGAACATCCCGGTTCTGAGAGTATCGACATCCGTTGAGGTTCGAAATGTCACCAGACGTCACATGACTACTACAAATATAGAATATATATACAAATATAAAATACTACTACAAAGATCCGGCCCATGAATAAAATTTGGGCTCAATAGCCTATATGGCCCACTAAGTGGCAATCAATAGATGTAGTATGACGGTCCAACTGGCCAGGGAGCAATGACAATCCGTCAATGGTAAGACGCATTTAGGAGCTCGAGTGCAAAATGATGTTTTGTGCCTTACACCTGAGAAAGGAAAAGCAAACGCTTTGCCTGTCACTGTTTTGCGTCACGCCTAAAATGTCGCTCATGTCATGCCTTGATACCTTTCATTAATACGCCCAATGATTCTGTTTGCCACCGATTAGGTCGATACGAAATTGGTGTTTACCGGCACAGTACAGAATCACTTGGATAAATTTCCAGCGCTGATCTATGCCCATGTATGACGTTAACGTTCCGTAAAAAGTTGATCACACCTAATTCGGGAGTGATTTCATAAAGCAGTAACAGTTCAATTGTCGCTCGACTTACCTACTCACGCTGAAGTGAGGACTGACGAGGGGACTACTGGCATCTTTCAGCTTTGCTCTACTTTTGCGTTGCCCCTTCTGCTTCGCCATAACGATAAATATTTTAATTGCGTTTCTAGAAAAGAGATCGGATCCGTATATGTGCTCGTGGTAAGGAACGAAGCATGACGTTGCTTCTTGTCGTGAACTAATGATTGATACTGGCTATCACGAAACGTTCATGATAGAGATATACAGATGGTGCTTATGCGATCAATCATTATTTTTTACGAATCTACAACTGTTCCGTCAAGATTACGGGTTCACGGAGAGCCTGAGGAAATCTTTCCGCTGTTGTTTCTGGTGGCGATAGTTTTTAATTTAAATTAATAGCAAATAGGGTATTATCCTGTAATAATATTATAATCGTATTGTTTCCGTGTTTGTATGCCGTCGTTCCGGAGATTTTAATTTCGAACACTTGAATATCACTCCGATAGACTCATAATAAAGATTTTGATAGAACAGTTTTACGCTGCAACGGTACTGACATCTACGTCTCACTATATATAACAAGAAGTTAAAGTTAAGAGATGCAATTGCTGAGACAGCCATCGTAAGGCTAATTAACTATATGAAACATTTCGATACTAGCTATAAAAGTAAATACTAACCAGTGTAATGGCGGGTTTCAAAACCACATAAGGTCCATCGAAGTAATAGGTTTCGAAAACTATGGACTTACGCAGTGTGGGGAAAAACAGCCAATCGTAATCGGTTTAGTAAAAACAACAGAGTTAAAATATTACATTTCGATGTAGTTACAACTATTCAGTGGTATAAAATACGTTAAAAGAATAGCCAAATGGGTTGAATGGTGTTTTTTTTTTTTAAGGACCCAAACCTTTAGTACTGATAGAGTGGAGAGGTCTGTTCCTGCAGTATAATCAGACCTGATGTTGTGTGCTATATTAATGCCGGGCCAGAATAAATGTCTCCAGTTTCATATACGGTGTTGTGGTTACACATTGCCTCACACAGCGGATCTCGGTTCAAATCGAAAACCTGCCGATGCGTAAACACCATCAGAACAATCTTTTTGTTCCGAAGATTCGCATGATCGATATACTATCGCGGGGGTATCTACAAGACAACGAGCTTTGTTTCTTCCTCAGATCGTACTTGTGATGCACGTTGTTGGTGAGACTTCAACCAATTCACAATACGTAAGCAATTAGCAACGACATCTCCAAGTGAATTTAATTTCCAGCTATCTTCAGGGTGTTTGTTAAGTCACACGGCAGTACGGCGTTCTAAAAAAGCGAGCCTCCGTAATTCCTTTCAGGGATATTACGTAACTTCTCTATGATGAGACTGGTAACCTTTTTGAAGCACTCTGTGGCTGAGTCAAAATAGCTGATCACGTTTATCTTTAGGGCATATTCTAGTTACGATTGTACTTCATTGCGGGACCGAGCCCTGGACTTTATCAAAGTGAAACAATGAATGGACCCCCATCTAACAAGATTGCTAGACAGTTTCCCCATGCGAACTAGATCGATGCTCACGATAGATCCCCGTATCGATTTCTCTCCGTATGTTACAGCCTTGTAGCTTTTCAACCTCAATTCAGATTAGGCCTCTTCTAGCTTTCCCTCAATACGAAATAACGAAGCTCGCATTACCGATCAAGACCTAAAATAGGACCGTGGAAGTCCGTTTCGGCTTCCCTAAAAGATGGACTCGCCTTTAAGTCCATCGATCTCTTCATTTGGACAATCTGTTGAAACGTCAAGCGAGCGTCAGTTAGCACCTACGGCTAAACAAGATGAGCTCAGTTCAAAACCTAGCTCTCCGCATAGTTCACCACACATTGAAATTCCGTCAAACGGTACAAGCGAAAATAAGCCGGGATATGTAGAACCGGCTCATGATGAGGAGTCCGATCCTCCAGCTCTGCATCATGAGGTTTATCACAGTCACTGCGATCCAGAATACCTAGATTCGTTGGTGGATAGTTATGGCAACCCGACACAAGAGCCCACAAAATCGTCAGATACCAATGTAAACATAAGGCTTGACGAAGGAGCTAAGGAACACCACAGAGTAGCTGTTGAGGAGGACTCATTAAGTCAAGATAGCTCTGTGCTAGCAATGCTACAAAAAACAAGTACGGAATCTTAGTCCCACCAACAACCGTACGCGCATAGAAGCAGTAATTAGTTAGTAGTTGTTATCGGCTGAGACTAACGAACAGAATCCCCTAGTATTATATAGCGAACTTACTACAGTACCACAGCAAAGCGCTAGTTGTCGAGCTTCCATTGATATAAACGCGTTTCTTTTCCTTTGTATTTCAATTTGTTACGTGTTGCAAACGTAATCGTACATGTAAAATGCTGTCTCTAGAGCCCGTCCAGCGTTCAGGTATCTTGAGTTCGAAAGCAATAATCATTACGGACGGGTGCCATCCAATACATTATGCCCAAATCATTGTGCTACATAACGGTGTATGGGACTCACAATATGAACTATAAGGTCAAGTATAATTGATGCCAAAACGGGAGAAATATGCGACGAAATCCAATTGTTCGATTTTCCTTAGGAAAAGGTTGAATCAGATATGCTAGCGTTAAATTAAAGGATTATATTAAATCAATTACATAACTGCTTTCTGAACAGGCATGATGGCACTGATACTGCTGGGCCCAACAACTGTCTGAGCGTGATTGCGATCTATACTTGTTTATCTGTAGATGCCCAGAAATGCACAGAGGCCGAATGGCTCTAAGTTACCATGATAACGAAGTTAAGATGCCCTTGTTGCATGGAGTGGCCGGTGCAAAGCGTGTACATTTCGATGTTGAAGACTATATCGTCGAGTGTAGAGGTCAAGGCCATATAGGTACGTATATACTGTAATGTGATAAGAATAAAGGCAAAAGGCCGCTCCTATTAGGATTTGCCTAAAAATCAATCTTAGTCTATTTCCGACTGCCTAGATTTACCCGGATCGGATGTTCCTATGCGTGGCTAAATTGTGCGAAATAAACGGATGACGAAATGATGGCAAACGATGGAAAGCATACAGTATTACGCGGGAGAAAAGCTGGGGGGAATAAGCGGTGTCTCGGCGCCAACGTTACTAAATGTAACACTGTGATATTGTCGAACGTCACGATGTGCTTGGTAATAGTAGTTGAGTCGAGACGTAACCTAAAGTTACAATAGCATAACGATCATTGAAGGCGCGCTATGCAGAATTTACAAATATATCCATTTAGAACTGTGTAAGTCAGAGAAAAAGTCGTACGGAGCGACCGGCATCAAACTCTAGCCAGTATCCGGTAGTATTTTGCCGTAGGTCTATCCTTGCTTTTTTTTTTTTTGAATCTTTTACAAATTGGCGGTCAACCAAGACCTGTATTCAACATTTTCGACATAGGCCCAGATTTTTTACAAAACCTGTTTTAACTGTGTTGTTTTCATCAACGTATGATCGACGAACGCCGATGACACGTCACTTTTTCGCAGCGCTGAGAGAAATGCGGTTATATTTACTTCTATTTGTGACCCAGTCGCTCTGATGGTCTTGTTGTTAATATTTACGTTGCTCATGAGTGGGCTGTTAGCGACGGCACGAGTGAGTGACAGCGCGTCCGTCCTGATGAGCGTGTACGTACATGCCCATATTCAGTCATTCAGGAACACTCACGTAGTCGCACAGATCGTAGAGATGGCCGCGGACGTATCCAGTCGCTTCCGCATCCGTGTCTCCACCGTTTAAGCGACGACAACGACAACGACGACAACAACGACAACAACAACAACAACAACGACGACAACAACAACAACAACAACGACAACAACAACAACGACGACGATGACGACGACAACAACGACGACGACAGCAGCAGCAGCAGCATTGGGCGGCGTCTCTGCCTAATGCTGTTTACCGTCATCATTCCCATCATCACCAGCTGATTGGTCCCGCCTGTCTCGTGTCCTTTAAAGCTTTTAGCCTCGTCTCTCGATAGCTTTGTCTCCATTTCGGAAAAAAACTGTGGCTCGTGCCATCAGGGCTAGTCAGCTTTTCCGATATCTTCTATTTGTATATATAGGCTAATCACTTATTTGGTTTTTCGCATCTGTATGTGTGACTGGGAGAGCCATGGAAAAGAAGTTTTCCGTACTATATTTGAGGTCCCGACACCTATTTTTCTCTGTCGAAATATACTGCCAAATCCAATCAGACGTGTCCTAATTTGGACCATTTAAGGCATGGTCTATTTTAGTTATTTAAGGCTTTTTCATTTTTTCTCAACTACTATTTACCACGATGTAAACTTACTACTTAAGATTTCCGTTGCACGTATCTTTTCGCATGCTTACTAGTAGCGCGATAGCATATTATGTCAGTCAGTACTATTTTTCTTTCAAAGGACAGGACGGATTAAGAATGGCTTTTCTGGAAGCTATTGAGTACAGGCAAAATGTTCAGGTTTTTTCATATCCCTAAAAATCCTCTTAAATATTTGGTAAGTATTAATAATTGTTAGCATATTTGATGGCAATCATTAGGGGACATGGTTGTTTGGAACCCGTTTAAAATACCCGCCAACAACTGGAGTCATCAAATAAAATTTATTGAGGAAGACGTTTAGTTATGTAGTTTTATGGGGAACCTTACGCTTCCGCCCTCGGGCACAGTAACTTCGGTGTATAATCTATTTTGTTTAACATTAGGGATCCATCGATTGAATTAGATGGTCTCATTCGATAGTCTTCATTTTATTGACTCATTGTTCTCTTACGTGTTCTCGATACATCGAAGACATCGATAGTCTTAACGTACTTTTCGGTCGCTCTGTAGATATATCTTTTCCATTGAATACAAATGCATTTTCTATATAGATGTATTTCGGTGTTTGGCTGACGTACGCTGTGAATGGGTGGTTTCGGATCATTGACTCGCTTACGATTATCGCCAAGACTGTTATCAGTGTCAAAGGAAAATCATCCTCGACCTCGATCGATCGATGAGTGGGCGAGTGGCGACCATTTGCTGACACGAGGTCACTAGATCAGGCCATAAAGTTTTGCCAGTTGATGATTAGTCAGTCAGCGGGCCATTATGGAACACGCCGAGTGCTCGTACGTTTGACTCGCTTCGATCAGATGGAAGCGAGCAGACATCGGCTGAAATAGCCGCGTTCACTCAGCGGGAGCCGGACTGACCTGGACCGCATTGGGGATCTTCATTGGAGACCGGCATGTTATACACTTCACTCGTTTTTGAATAGAATGAAGGAAAAAATAATCTGCCTGGAAGAATAAAAACAAATACTCGTATTAATATATGTGAAGCGTGTTGTCGAGCTTCTTCGATAACCGTCATACATATACTATTTTATGTTCTCCATAACCTGTTCCTTGTAAGATAGTTCCTTACGTCTATATACGTACTACGCTGAAGTAGCTAATCGCATGGCTTTCAAAAGTAAGACAATTATCTTCAGTCGCAACAGCGCCAAATTAGAGTATCTAGTAGCATCTGATTATGTGTCTAAGCCAATTTTCAGTACCCAGTATCGCGTTGCATTTTACCATAGGCAAGATTAGAGTACTTTAAGCTAAGTTTTGTATAGCTGACCCTGAAAACAGCTCAAATACAGTTTACGTTAAAAAGTTGACAACTTATCAAATGTTTAGAGACAATTTGCTATTTTCGAAGGAGCAGAACTTCGACCACTAAGACAGTGCGTATGGTTATCGGCCACAGGACATTGATTACTAAAGGTAACGATGGATTTTTTCTCCGTGTACCCTGCTGTATTTTCTATTCCATAATATAAATGATACAATTGTTTTATTTATCATCTGAATCGATCAAAAACTATGTCAGTATAAACAGTTGGTGTGATTTGTATAAACATTGTATGTTATGAAAAAGTAATTGTGCAATTCGGCTTGAGACATCCACCTTACTCGATTCGACTGCGTGTCGTAAACCTGAGAGCGGTTTTATCGAGATTGCTCTAATATCAGCTGGGCCAGCGTGAAACAGGACAAGCAAACACATCGAAGATTAGAGATCGCGTCCTACATTCGAATCGAGCACGCGACAAGGCTACAACTGGATTTCCAGCTATTTCGGTAACATGTGAAAGCATTTGTCATTGTGGGTTACATTGCGCGCTATTTACAAGAGATCCATTTTTAAAAGTCTTAAATAACATCCATATCGGCTCTCTTTCGTTTTTCTTTTGTTTTCGGGCTTTTTTTTTAGATGAAACATCTTCAAGAATTCTTCTTCTACCGTGGACACCTATTGATGTCGTGTCAGGACTCTTCCGTTCGATGTTTAAGATATATTAACAGAATGGTTTATAACATGACACAGTATCTGACTGGTAGAGAACGCTAGAGACGCGAAAGCATTTATTAGAGTGCGTTTGAGATATCACTCTTTGAAGAGATGTCTACCAATCGTCTTCCTAAAATCCTTTCAACAGTGTCGCGTCTCGTACTTCCAGGGATACTTTGTCCTCAGCCCCTTTCTACTCCCCCAGATGTCTTGGAAAAAAGCAGCCGTGCTAAAAAGCGGTGAGCTTATAATCCGTAACTGGAATCATCTGCTTATGAGTTGGTCTGTAAAAAAACGAATCGGCAAGCAAAGCGAAGCGTTCTCAGCAGTCGAATCATTGTACACTTTGTTTATGACAACACCTCATAACTGTACTGTGAAAAAAAAAAACAAAAACAAAAAAACTTTAAGTGTAGGATGTTATATGTGACCTGTGCAATTCATAAATAAAATTGAGTGTATATCCCTTTCAATCGAAGCTCAGAATATTAATGTGTTAATATGACACGTTAGAAAATCGCGTCTTCGGAGAGATTTTCTTTTTGTCCTGCCTTGCACTGAGCCGCACATAAGGCACCTTCTAATTTCATTCAAGGTTTCCCTTATTCGTATTTTGCTAGTATCTAATCTGCCAGGGACGAATTGTTTCGCGTGTATATGACATACTGATAGCTCCTTTAGCAGTATTGAAACAGAGAATCCTCCGTAAGTCCTTCATTATTATCCTTTCATATACGCAGACATTCATTCTGCTATATTTGGCAATTGTCCACTTCCACGAGTGGAGAATCGCCAGCTCTTAGCAACATTAGCGTCACTAATCGAGGCCGACAAACAAAGCTCTATGGGCTCGTACGTGTGTGTGCGTCTATATGGCCGGCCTATGTCATCCAGACCGCAGAGTCCAGCTATCAAATGCTACACTCTAATCTTAACGTCGTAACTCTGTCGTAGCCCTGAGATGCACCGGCAGACGTTCCGCCAGAGGACATGCGACGGAGGCAGCCACGGTCAATGGGCGTTTGGTTACCCCGCACCGATAATATTGCCCGATCCACGGAAGACTGTTTATCTGACGTCATCTGGAATCACTCTAAATCTTCCGTTTTCGATACCAATGACGTGATATTCTTGCCAGCGGTCTCATCTGTACGGACTTGCCACTACCAGCAAACTATTCGGTTTCCCAGAGCTTGCGCGAGGAAACAAAAACAAACGATCATGATTGTAATGGTGACGCATGTATCGAAAAGTACATTCTGTCCTCAACCTTGACCCAGACCCGGCCGTGGCCTCTCACTACTGCAAGGTCTTTCTCTCGTTGTTTCTTCCCTTCTTCGGGCAGTCCTCTAGCAGTTTCTTTTTGCTATCTATATTTATCTGTTTACTTTCGGTATCTATTTAAGTCTGTCTAGGCGAAAAGCAAAGCCGGATATGAGGTATGCATTAAGAGCACTATGCATTAGCATGTGAGCGAATGGGGGCTGATAGTCAGGCCAATTACAGTTCAATGCAGCAGGGCAGTTGCGCAGGCGAGAGGTCACACGGCGTGAGAATTAACAGTCAACAAGACGGCCTTCCGTCCTATCAAGCTCGTACGTAGTAAGCACGGCAAAATCTCTTTTTCTGCTCAGGCGTTCGACATCGCTTGTGTTGAAACTGTTAGTTCCATGTCAGGTCTTTCGAGTGGCGTTAAGCAGGAAGCATACAAGACAGCTGTATGAGCTGAGAATCCGTCGGGACAGACAGATGCGATCAGTAAAGAACGTCGTCGCTTATATAACACATACTGATTTCAACATATTGTCAAAAATTCGACCTTTTGTTATGAACAGAAATTTCAAAAAGCAATCGCACGATCGTTCGGTAAATAGTACGTATAAAATGATTATGTAGCATTTTTCGACCTCTACCACGCCACAACTTGCCTAGTGGAAAAATAATTATGTGGATATACCATTGAGAACAAAATGTAGAAGCGAACAAGGTACATCAATGTGCCTGCACATGTTCCGCACAGAATGGTGCTGCCTCATCAGAAGGCCACCTTACGCTGGCATTGCGCAGCTTTCGACTGTCTTAACCGACAGAAAGTACAAATAGGGTGAAGTGAATGAGTTCTTCACGGCATATTTATTCATTAAAGAAAATTACCCGTTTCGATGCAACGAGGTCTGATGAAGTATTCCATAGGGGCAGACTGGATAAATCGACGTCCTGGTTGGCGTATTTTTTAGATTAAAAATTATAAATATATATTTATTTTGAGCGGATCATAGCCCTACAGCTCAATACGCTTCCCTCACTGATGACAGTCATGTGTCAAGCTTTTCTATTAAAAATTGCGACGATCATAACGTCTGTACGGATGGTTCAGTCTCCGGCAGACGACTGATGCGGTCCCGAACGCTGGCTGTACTCCATGCTTCGACAGCTCAATAACGACAATCGTCTTACCTAGTTAAAACGATCAAGTAAATATATGAGAATCTGAAAATTACTTACTGCCTGAGCTTATTTTGCTACGGCCACTGTAATTATCGCGGTTTCTAGAGGGATAAAATTCATGGTTCAATAGTAAAACTGGATCATTAGAATTGCTTTTTTCCTTTATTTATGATACGTGCAATTTTGGCTTATTCTTTTATTGATATTGCTTTACATGATACCTGTTATATAACCATTTGATAGTAGTAAAGTTTTTTTCGTAGTAATTTAGCTTGCCTTCAGTGTATTATGTCAGGATCCAGACGTTTTCAGGTGAGCTGTCTAACGACGAGTATTTGATTTTTTGCCAGTAACAATCTGTGTAGTGACGCTTTGCCGTCGTAGGTCCCCTTATCTGTTAGGGCTTTGATTGCATTTCTTTTTTTTGTTTTTCTAATGTAAATGTGTTTAGTATGCACATTCTCAATTTAGATTAATTTCTGCCAGTTCGCTTGTTCCAGGCAACGCTATCAATTGATTATATGTCAGGTAGAAAAAAAACACAGTACAATATATGGTATAATTATACTTCACGCCTTACACATTTGAGGTAGTGACTGGGAGAGCCTAAAATAAAGAATCGTCAGCTATATTCAGAAAGACTTAAAATAGGGTAGAGCTACAACTGTTTCAGCTCCGCCCACAGCATTTGAACATATATATTGGGCTCAAAAAGCCCAGGTAGGGTCACACAGCTATGTTAAGAAGTGTTATGATCTTATAATATTTTTTTGTTTGCTTAAAAACTATATTAAATATGTATTTGGCCACATGCCCAAGCAGCTTGAAGTCGAATTTGCCACTGGGCGAACTTTTCTCAAACTGTTCTAATAATAAGAAGAAGAAAGAGTTTGAATTAACCTGCTGCATCTTGTTGACTCTCAACGAAAAAAAAAAATAATCGGACGTAACTAAAATTTGCCAATTGAAAAACATACTAGAATACACAACATAGTTATGTATATAGATGCACATAAACGTGTATAAACTGTGCGCCCATGCGGCCCAAAATTGACAGCCGGATGACGTTATCTAGGACAAAAAGTAATTTGAGGTATTTTTCTAATGGCCAAGGTTGATGATGGTTAGCCTAAGATGTTGGTCAGTATTTTTGTGACGCTAACAAAACCATGGATATTTTACCTACCAGTGCAAAGTTTTTGTGCAACATCACTGATTCATGAAATGTATAATTTTTTTCAAGGATATAAATAGTATAATGCTTTATTAAGCATAGTTATCACATTATTGTCATGCGTTTGTCAGTATATGATTGGCCTGTGCCGATAGGTGACGGCTGGCCTATGAGTTCCCTCATACTGACTCAGGAAGTATAATATCTTCCATTCGAATCCAAACGTTTAAGTAAAAACCATCTATTCTAGAAATCTCCCGTACAAAGAATTGACCTTGATCCCTTTAACATAGGCTGGTACGAAAAGCATAAGATGGTGTGCCTGAGCAAGCTATGCGACTAGAAATCAGGCGAAAAGCATAGCATAACTTCTATGATCAGAGACGTCAGATCTCTAGAGGCCAGATGGGGGATGTCGTTTGTAAAGAAGGAGAAAATGCTATAAATATGCCGGAAACGCCAAAAGCGATAACGATACTGAGTTGACGCCGTTGTGAGTACTATGGCGCACGCAGCGTATAGCTTTCGTAATAATTACATTACGCGGCGTACTTGCTCACTGATTTTAGGAGCGTGATTTTTAGAATAGATGTTTTGACTTTGTGCTAGAGGTGAAACTCGAAACGTTTGCTTTAGGTAACTTAGACCCTCGTGGATAATCGATACGGCCTAGGATGCCGGTTATATTTGCCCTTCAAGTGGGAAGGTTCACGGTACACACACGGCAATGTTAAGGACGAGCCATAACTAGTACTTTGTTTCGGCCATGAACAGCTAAACAATTCAGTCTCCCAGTGGCTTATTTTTGCCCATTGCGTATTGTTTGGCATAAACTAGCAGTTGACAAAAAATTTGCGTCGACTTATAACAGCTGTTTTGATCAATTTAGAACGTAGTCAGCGTGAGCAAAGCTCCGTAGAGAGCAGCCCGAGTTATATGACACTATCGTTCTGTTCTTGCCAGACGACACCGGGGAAAAGTCGCCTAGACCCATCATTTCCATTAGCAAACGCAGGACAGTCGATTAAAAGCTATACTTCAATTGTTATTCTACGGGTTTTTGTGAAGATTGGCTATTTACTCATTCGGCCGGTATGGTACATGTACATATGGTGGACATTAGCCTATTTTTTTTTTTCTTGATCGGTCTCGTTTCGCAACCTCTCGAGATCTAGTTATTTATGTCCGCTTTGGTCGATTTTTCGTCGAAACGATCTGCCGCCTTCCTGCACGATAAAAGCTCTCGCCCGCTTCCAGTTGCTAACAGCGAAAATGATTTCCATCTATATGCATCTGTGAAAGAGCGTCGTGTCCAACTCGTCCTGGGTATGCAAGGAAATATGGCAGGCATTTCTAATCTCTTGTCCGTGCTAATCGTAAAGGCTGCGGTGGAGAGTGAATAGTCAATGTGTTGCGCTGATATGTGTTTCTATACGGTTCCAAGCGCTGCTTCTTATAACCAAATGGACATCGAATGCTTGAAACGACAACGGCTGTCTTTCCAGGCCTGATAAGGACTATGAACGTCGCTTATCTTCTGCTGCTATCGAGCCTGCTGGTGTCAATAGCGATGTTATTGAGCTCAGGATACGATCGTACGTGCGTGGCGAGAACATACAGACACAGAGGCATACTGCTTCGTGTACCAAGAGTTTTTGGATTGTCGACAAGGGACGGAGTATCTCTGTTGAGCCATTTTCTTAATATGACCGAGAATTGGTGCCACCAGCAATAGGTAACAGATAATAATATCTATGGCACTTTGACTCTGTTCGGTGTTAGCCGTTTCAGTCAACCTACGATCATCAGCTGCAGCAGGAATAGCACAAGCAAACATCACTAACACCCAGCGGAATTGTCAATTATTCGCAGGCTAAAACAGACTAAAGGCTGGAAGATTTGTTCAGCACATGCCACGTGGCTCCCGTAGCAGGGTCTCAAAAGCCTGCAACAGTCGGCCAAGGAAGGACGTTTGCTATGCCTACAAGGTACTACGATTTTACAGGGAACCAAATCGTATCGTTCAAAGTCGTCGGAAGTACCTCGTTCATGAATAGGCGGGTCAGACGGATTCTGTCTAAGAATCGCTTCGATTGACATGTCGTTCCGTCTTTACGACCAATCGCAGGCATCACCAAAGGCGCAACGGTCGCAATTTTTCTTTCTGTTATTTTCTTTCAAATAAAGAATCTGCATTCAACGCGTTCTTCTCCAAAGTTCGACCACTGATGCTCTTATTATGGAATACAAGGTACTTTATTTATTTACCTGTTACAACTGTTCATGACATATATATATGCAAACATAATATTAATCTATGAATAAATACATGACCGCGGCTATATAGGATCACCGTGAGTCGCTATGAAGCATTCGTTCCTGTCAGCCAACAACAAAGCCAGGATAGTGGGCGTTACTTTGGTGGCAGCGGTGAGATGACTGACGATATAGACACCGGCGAGCCGATACGTCGAGCGCCTAAGTGAAGATTGAGTGTTGTCGATCGACCAAATGATGGCCGATCAAAAGCGCGTTGCAGCGGGAATCAACTACTTTAGAGAGCTTTAAACACAAGCTCAGCGATCGTTTCCCGCACAGGCTGCGCCTTTGCCGCTAACCGGTATACGTTCCAGCGTGTTGTGTTAACTAAACGAGCACTGCTGGACATGGTGTACCGGCTAGATAGCTGGGGCTCAAGTTCGAATTCAGGGTGTTCCAGCCCAACAATTATATAACCGCAAACTCGGTTGCCTTTGCCAACTTCATCACAGCAGTGATTTCTTACGCTGAGTTAGTCTGATTATATGCCGGAAAAGCCTTGCAGGTGCAAAGGGAGCCCCCTAAAGCTGTCCCAAAAACGGGCCATCAAACCGATGAGGGGGCTACGTGCTGATGGTCCCAGCTTGTAATTGTTAAAGCAAGGCGGACCACAATGGCAAACCTTCAGGATTACTGAAACTCAAACGCGGTGCTGCAAATCGACTGAATTATATGCCCGCTGAAAATGTACCACTTCCAGTGACGCATTAATTAGCTAGCACTCGGTGGGCGATGGTAATACCGATGCATTATAATATCATAAAGTAATAATAAAAGGATAGAACATCAGTAGGGATGACGACCAGTCCTGCGAAAGTTAGCCAAGGCCTTTGTGTGGTCAGACGTAACTGTACACTGACTGATACCAGGATGTACTTTGATTCGAGCCTGGTTGTATGGGCCTGTTGCCGCTTACTCCGATGGCGTCGGGAGTAAATCGGTCTTAGAAACAACGGAAGCCTAGATCACGAGTAGGTCTGGGCAGCGCGACGTGAAGTCAAACGTATCTCCATACAGGAAATATAGTACTAGAGTCCTTCCACGCAACATTTTATCTATTCTTCTAATCCCCAGATACTGTCATGACGTTTACGTTTACATCAGTTGTATTATGGCGTTTACCACATTGGTCCATATACTGAAGATGAGAGCGGGCTTGTTTGCCCGATAGTTATATCGACTACCAACACTGGCATTATTATGTACTACGAACTGCAGAATGTTAAAGCACGCAGTCCTATAACGACCTTAAAACGATACGATGTAGAATGTTCAGAGAAAAACTAACAATAGCATCGGAGATCTAGCATCGCAGATGACAAATAGAAAAGTGGTTCTATGTAAAATAAATCAGAGTTAGTCTCGAGGTTCACCCGAAAGCGAGCAGAACAATCAGATTCTGTCGGAGTAGAAGAGAGATAGCAGAAGAATGCCGGAGGAAACTCTGACGAACTGTGACATATGATGACCAGCGGTAATCTGTTGCCGAACTCATTTTCAATGCAAGGAATAAATTAATTCGCATCTGATTAGCTGCGGGCAAATGGTAAGACCGAAACCAATAGAAGTTCGCTTTTGCAATCACATTAGTCCTTACGTTAAATTTTCAGCCTCAAGTCTTGCCTTAGATTACACCTTGCTGCCCTAAAAATGCTGATATTCAGGCCTGCGGAGCCCCTGAAAAAAAAGTCTAGACCGAATAAGAATCCAAACGAAAACGTCGCGGTTATAACATTCTTCTACAGTTGGAAAAAAAAATAGACATCCACTAATGTAATCGTAGAGATTAAGTGTTGGCCTAACTTTTCGAATTGCCCATTCCGTATAGTCAATAAGTTCAGTGCATAACAAAAAAATTTCCATCTTCAGCAAACGTGCCGTTAATTTTCAAATATTTCTTGAAGTTTTTAACCTCACTTTTTATCTACGTTCTCTTTTTATATTTATAGTGCTATAGAGAATTACATCTTCTAACAACGATAATAATGATTATTGTTATTACCATTATAAGGCAGATGTCGCGCTTCGTTTCGATTCCCTTTTTAAGAGCCGTTATATGGTACGGGTGCCCTTATTCTTACTCAACTTTTTCAGTTCGGAACTAACTTACGTCATTGTTTAAGGTCTACCAACAGAAAGTTGAAATTTTGTTTTTCGGTGTGTATGAACGAGACGATGTTGTTCCTCTAGCCTGCTTGGCACTCCAATAAAGGATAATTATAAAATACATCATAATTGAAGCCAAGGTAATGTTGGACCGCGAATTACGTACGTTAACAGAATAAATAACAGCGAGCACTGAACACTAGAGTGTGATAAATCGAGGAAGACTCGTTATTGAAGTCAATAATTACATAGAACAAATACATTAGCATGTATGTTTTTCAACAGCGTTTTACTTAGTAGAACTGTGATCCATGGATTTCGGTCACACAGGACACGAGCGGCTCAATTAAACGACCAAATCTGTTAGGTCGTTGGTGTTGTTTCTCTAGGAACTTTTTGCGTGAGAAACGTGTAGTATTACTCAGATCCACGCGTGACAATGTCGTTGAGCGCTTTTTTCGAGACTTCATACATATGCATGCAACGAGTGTTTACGTGAACGCAACCCATAAAATGGATTTATCTAATTCTTCGATTGCAAGGTTATTTCAACGAGTGATCATCGTTTTCACGCGACAGAACGTGGCGCACTTTTTTGCTATGGTGTATTATCGCGGGTCTGCTTTTATCTAATATGCCGTCATAACTTGTTATTATACGTTTTTCCAGAGGTCAGTCATCTACAGGACTCATTTAAATCTGCGCTGTCGAAGCCACTGACCCTACCGCGGCGTCTCACAGTGCCATGGGAAGGGCAGCAAGCATAACTTTTAGATAAAGCGTTAACCAGCTATAGTAGTTATCATCCCTAACGCTGCTTTAATTTGTTTCTTCAAAAAGTTTCAGATAAGTATATTTTGGAAAAGTAGGCCTATCATAGTAATTACTCTATACCCTAATAGAAGTCGAGCTCATATTCTCTGGGTCCTTACGGAAGTAATGAGGCCTTGAAGAATAAGGCGATCAACAGCCTTTCAAGTTTGCAACAGATCTACGTATTAGGATGTCAATTTTCTACGATGCCGTACACAGAGTGCTGTTCAGTATAAAAAAGGTTTCAACTACAGCTAACTATTCAAGCCATTGATACGGTATGATAAAGCCTTACCGATCTGACGACCACAAATAAATAAGCTTTACGACAATAACACTAATAGTAATTGCTTAGCGATGTTGAACACATCTCACTGAGCCTTTCGCTCAAATCACGGCGTTTGTTTAAAGTTAACTGTCAACAACTGAGACGACATTGTTCTCTAACGTTTTACGAGTACGAAATCAATCCTAACCTTGAAAAACAAGTTATCTGAGATTTTTATCTAACAAGGATCTAAGAACAGGCGCAATTTACCAGCGAAGTATCGGTGCTGTTGCTCGTCGTGTGTATAAGCCAGTAACTTCTTGCATTAACTCCTGATAGGCCAGATAGCCAAATCTTTTTTGTTAAAAAAAAAAATGAAAAGGTGGAACCGTTCTAGAGCAAGAAGTTCAGAGAGATCACTCTAGACTAGAAAGTTTTTTAGCTTTACCTGTAGATAGGTCGCTCCACTTAACGGCTGCGTGAGTACTGATATTGCGTTTATGTTGTGTCTAGGAATACAGACCTCTTCATTTTTTTGAGAAAAACCTTCTTGTCTGCTGGAGACTATGTTGTCACATACCTATTTTTCACAAACATTTAGCTAGCACGGGTCTGTACGAATATACCAAATTTTGACGATGGTTAACTGTATTCTGTTTAGTGCTAGGTAGACGCTTTTTTTTTTTTCAAGATAAATATTTTTAAATGTTTGAGAAAACATACTCTAAGAAAGTGACCCCAACACACGATCTTATCCACAGTTTTTTAACAAAAAATCGAAACTATTAAATAATTGTACTATTCTAAAGTATATGTGTCATACAGATCTCAATTGTTTAGTTTTTATGGCCTCGCGGCCATAGAAAGGGGCCACTCTCGTTCAAGTCACTTAAGATGGTCTGCGCTGCTTTGAGACGTGAGAAAGTACTGTTCTAACATTATAGAAAAATCTATTTTTGACCTTGTACCCCCTCTCGACCTGGGTCAATGGCGCTCCTTTTGAGTCAACTCTAACCTCTGCGAGGGCTAAATGTGGTTACCGATGACGATGAGTAATCGCCTATCGATAAAAACTACGGACAATGACGTTGTCTACTAATCGTTGGAAAATGCGGTTGGATAGAATATTTTTTTTTGTGACCATTTAGCAAAGAGACCAAGAGCCGGCCTTTCTGTTCTATTCAGAGGATGTTTACAGTAAAAAGCGAAGAGCATGCTGATTTCATAGACCCCTACTGTTTTATTTAGCAAAAAATTTAATCAATTTTATTTAAAAATAATCAACGAATTCATTCACTTTCTGAAACAGTCGACCAGGGTGAAACTGGTGAGGACGTTTTTTTGTATATATACAAGTTTATCTCTCTCTCTCTCTCTCTCTCTCTAAAACCTGCAATCATTTAGCAATTTAACAAAACGAAAATCTCGATAAACCACAGATAGCGACTTGCAATCTCGACCGTACGAGACGAAGGTTTAAGGTCGTCGGGAACCAAAAGCTACTTGCCCTTCTCAGCATTGCTTTGTTATAAACGAACAACCAAGTACATGTAATACAAATGCAGCATGGGATCCTCTCACTGGGACCAGTAATTATAGTCAAATGTTTAGCTGCCCACATTCACTTGAAAATTAAGTTGAGTGAGGGCAAACAACAAATCGAATCAACACTATTCTGTTGCGCTTTCTGTCTGAAATAACAGATTTTTAAACATCACCATGGTACTTTCCTTTTGAATCAATTCCTTTTTGTCGTTTTATAGTTGAGACGAATTCGTCTGAAATAACTGGGCGGTTGAGTTCTTCGGAGTATCCCTGTATGTTCAGTAAAGGATCTAAAACCGGCATGAGAGCGGGTGAGCGTAGATCGCTTACGGTATTGCAGACATTTGCTTAAACAAAACACATACTACAACAGCAGAGCATAGCGGAAAACGACGCATAGATATGGGCAGATTAATATACTCCTGGTTAGCACTATAGAATCACGCAACGAAGCATAGAAGATTGTCGCTATAGCTACAGCATACGTCAAGACAAGCCGTAAGGTGGCGGTGGTGGTGGTGGTGAGGCACAATCTCTTAAATAGCTTTGATGGTGTACGTCGAGGCGTGCACGAGGCGTGCACGTGGCGAGCTCAAGATCGATATTTTGCATTCACAACAATAACCTACAGAAGGCCCGGATAGGCTGGGTTCACTTTTAAAACAGAAAAATGGCTCAAGTGATGTTAATAATTGATGGGTTACAATAGTGCACCTCACACCGACGACTAACTTCATCAGTGATCGCTCTGAGCGTTTCCTTTTTTTTAGGTTCATTTAGGTACGTTTGTCTCTCACGCAGCAGGTGGAGCACTATTTAAGGATCCTAGCCTAATTTAAGTTTCCATCCAAAAAAGACGGAGAAAAGTATGATGGTGACGCTATTGCTGCTAAATTCAGCAGCTTCGCTAATTAATCACGAGACGGCACCGAGCTGGCTGGCTATCTAATCCTCCTTACGGCGACCGGCAGATAACTGCTGACCGTAGCTTCCAGCTTCCGCAGCTTCCACCCAAGTTTATATAGCAGCACCTTTACCAGAGGTAAAACCAGAACGCGTTGGTACACAGACACTCACACACACACACACACACACACACACACACACACACACACACACACACACACACACAAACTAAGTAACACATGACCAAGTCAGCAAGCAGATACGAGTACGAGTCGGCGTTGAAAATAACCTGCTTATATTGTAGAGACCGTACGGAATGCTTTAGCTACAGGAAAATATGTTCATCGATAAGTACCTATTTGTGTGTGTTTACGCTAACACCTGAAGATGACAAATTCGAACAAAGTACGGTCTTTAGATCTATCCCTTTCTGTAAATATAGAGAAGAGTGTTGATTTGTAAAGGTGACTCCGGTATTAGAAAAAACATCGATGTGGTCGACCGTGAAGGCATGTAGCGGAAGGTCACCGGCTCCTTGATTAAATCGAGAAGGAATTGAAAAATAGAAGGGTTCCAATTTTTCCCTCAAGAGGGTAGTGGAAAATCCATAGCGATCTGCTGAAATGTGCCCTCAGTGTCTTTCGCTGATCGACACTTGCCCCAGAGAAGTCGCTTGATAGTTCTGCTTTCTGCCGAAGCGTCAAGAGACCCATGCGCTTGTTGATGGGCTGGCAAGACAAGCAACGAATAGAAAAGTCGACGGGTATAGGGTTGTGCCACAACGTGTGGGTGTATTGGTGCGAAGCCAGGCAACCCAACGGCGCTTATGACATCACGGCGATGACGTGCACAGCCGGTTTTTGCGCTAGGCTTCGCATGCCCTCATTCACCCCTCACCACTTTTGTACATGAAAAGGTCTTTCCGCCCTACGTAGACACAGATCAGTTACCTTAACTAGAAAGCGCTCAGAGTAAGAAATATTGATTAGAGCAATTGATTCTACAACGATGAATGAATCATTTCTATTTAATGAGTTACAGCACAATACACTCTATTATCCAGTGTGCCAACATCTGCAAAGCTATGTAGTCAAATAATCCGACACGTGTTTGACTAAAGTTGCGTTTTCAGATATCGAACAACGATAACGGCAACGGCAACGACATTTGTGGTTGAGCGGGACTTCGACTAGAGCAGTTACTAGGAACAAGAAAAGCTTAGAAAGCTACAATGTTGTATTAGATATCTATGAAGCGTGCACAGTGGACGTCTGCTTCCCGTAAGCTAGCGTCGTGTGCGTATGCTAATCTCAATCTCAGAGTTGCCAGAACTAAATAACGAATAAAATAGGTAGTTAAGGAACGTGAAAGGCGATTAAAAGCCTGCCGAAGGAACTCCAGGTAGGGCCAGCAGAATCAGTTAGATACAGTACGATAAAATCAATATTATAAAATGTCTGGACAACTACGCGATTGAGCTATGACCGAGTCTTCTACATGTTCCATACTTACCAAGTCATAAAAGCTGAGCGATCGCTTTTGTACAACTAGTTAGGTTAGTCCTCTAGTTCAATTAAACGAGTCTGTTGGTGTGGCTTTCGCTTCGTCCTTCCTGCGCGTCTTCGTCTCAGGTAAGACGTCCCGTCCCGGAAATTTTGAGGTATGCGTTTGAACGCTACTTTAGAATTATAGCTATCGAGAGAACGCTATTGTCGTTCAAAAGCCTTATACTGCATTCATATACGCCGAAAGGTCCGTATTTCAGTTTCGGACCTGGCACACTTAAGTAATCGTTCGTCAAAAACGTTAGCATATTCAATACTTCGGACAACTTTTTCTACAACACGTATCAAGTTGACGCCTATAGCTTAAGTAAGAAATTAAACTAGTTATGGCCAAAACTATACGGCTGATTAATTCGAAAGTATCTAAACTTAGTAAATTCACCAACTATACAGCAAATGCTTGCTTTACCCGTACGTATTTTTCACGAGGTTCCGCCTAGATAAACACTGTGGTTTTTCTTGTTATCTAACAAAATAAAGTAAAGTTTATTAGCCGTAATAAATTAACACCGTAACGTTAACTATCAGAAGCATATATATATATATATATATATATATATATATATAATTTTTTTTTCCAGTAAACGATTTTATCAGAGGCATGCCAAAATAGTAGCTGTCGTCATAGAAATTGCGGATAAAGTGTGCGTCTTGTACAATGACTATTGGAAAAGATGCCTAATTACTGATGAGCCGACGCGTTACATGTATTATGATGTATTATTACTGGCCATTCTACATTATTGCTAACTTTTATAGTATTTTCTAGAGCAGCGTTGTCAACAATTGTTTATCCAGTGCGAAGGAAACAGATAGCGACAGCTGGCGGCAGAATAGTCCAGCTAGGATAAGTTACCCGCAGTGGCGCTTGACCTGAACGTTGATTGCTAACGTATTGCTATACAATGGTGTAAATTTCTCAAGACGTCGTACTCGGTACTGTATTTACGCCATCTACAGCTTCGGATCACTGTATTCGGATTATAATCACTTTGCACGGTGCGGCCGTTCGTACGAAAGCATTTTCTACTTTCTAATGGACGGTGTGTTTCTTCTACCGTGTTTATTTCGCCACTGTTTGTCTAGCCGTATAACAGTTACTGCTACGGGAAAATGAGTATGATAATTTACTGAAATTTCCTACAGTTTAGATAAATCGCTTATTATAAACACTTATAACGATGTAGCAAGCAAAAAAAGCTTGTCTTAGCTATTTGAAATGAAACAAAAGATTACAATCGTGTTTCAATCTGCCCTGTGTACTCAGCAAAATCTATAAGTTACCAAAATATACAATCAGTGTGGTAACATATTTCGTTAGTAGGGTTGTGTTGTTTGTTCAGCATTATTACCTACGCGGTTAGAGGGTGATTATTTAAAGTCCATTTTTATGACACGTACTGAAGACCATATGTACCTAATAAAGCACTTAGCAGACGTCAGTTTATATTGTAATTATATGCTTGAATCGACAGCTTCGAGTCTTGCTTGGCAAAGTCGCCGGCTGATCTTTCTCTCACATACTTTTCTAGTTGAAGATCCATTGCTCCTACTGACAGGTTCTAATTAGTCTATGATTTCTTTGTTCTAACTTACTATTTATGGTGATCAGAAAAACAGAAGCCATATCTGCTTGGATACGGATAAAGTATGAAGATTTATTTAACTGGCATAATTTAGAATAAAAAAATGGGGTCTTACGTGGACTACGTGGCAGTTAGCCACTTAGAGGAATGACTCAGTACTAGCGAATAGTATATTGAAAAACTATGATACCAAGCACTTCAACACCTTGTTTCCACGAAGCTACAACACCTCAACGTAAGACTTATTAAACGTATCGTTAATAGGAACAAAAAAGACTTGGCTCGAAACCTGTGCATAAAGCCTTGAAAAAAAACCACATAAATTCTACTAGACGCTTAATATAAGCTAAAGCAAAAACAACAATTTTATGCGTCCACGTATAGCTACGATACATTTTAAATGGAAAACGGTAATTTTTTTAGTTAGTCACAAGTGGTCGATGCTCCCTCAGATTCAGTCAAATCTCTACGTGTGAATCTTACATTGTGTTGCTCATTATATCGACTTTAATCGTAAACGTTTTATTCAGTTCTTATTCTGCTTTGTAAGTATAAACGACAAATAATCTAAGCGTTATTCAGCTTTTTCCGACCTTTTTAAACTTACGCAAGGGGTACCCCCCTGTGAAGCAATGCCGACATCTCTTTACAATAATGGCCGCTTTAGTGGATTGCTGAAGCGTCTGCTCCTGCGACGACGGGACGCGACCATCTACTTCCAAGTAATTCGTTTGGATTCACAACAATTTCCCTTCGCCATATTAAAAATACGTTTGTAAACAACTACCGTGCTCAATGCGTTACATCTATCTACAGTCGTATCTAAAGCAAGAGAATCTGCATTGTTTTTTGTATTTCGTTGTTTTTTTTATTAACGGAACTGTATAAACAATACAATTAGACTTCCTAACCCATTACTGAGATATTCGTTCCCTGCTAGCCCCTTATTTTTTGTAGATTACATACAATTGATAATAATAACAACATTATTGTTATCTGTATGTTGCAACGGAAGTGGTAGCAGGGTAGTGATAGTGGAAGCGCTCTCGATCTTCAATATATTACAAAAAATGTTTTTTTTAAAAATAAATATTGATTGTTGTATAACGGCAGCGATGACATTGAACAGGTTGTACGTCAGTGTCCTTTGTAGGTCACAAACTGGCAGGGCATCTGACTGTATTTGTTAGCAATAGCTGGGTAAAAAGCACTCAGTCATATCGCTAAAAACCGCTTTCGGGTTATAGTTTCCCGAGTCAAAAGTACAGATTTTTCGAAACGCTTTTAAAATCCGAATTTGTGACTCGCATCTAGAGTCCTCAATTGTATTTTGTCTATAAGAATTCAGTAAAAATGATGCATGTGACTTCACAACATCGATTTTTACAGTGTTATGAGTATAAAAATGAAATTGTTAGGCTTGATATTCATCATTCTCTCTTCGGTGGAATAAATAAGGCGAGCTTTACCAACTATGTCCATTTGTACATGGTTTAAATGACAAGGGTCAATAATCTGCTGCACACAGCAATAAATATATGCCTTCACGCCATTGTTTTACTGCGCGATTAGTTTAGTGCACATAGCGTCCTACTCTTATGGACATGTTTTCCATCCCCAATCGGTTATTTGTCCTTCGGTCCTATCTTTACGCTTGCTTAGTCTCACTTTTAATAGTTGCCTGCAGTTCATCGCAGGGTCGAACTTCCTCAAGCTGTCAACTGATCCATGGTGCTTAGCTTGAAAGTAACTGGACCATGTTGACACCAGATGCTTCGGCGTGCTCGTTGTTTCCTGAATTGCCGCTCGTCTAAACGGTCCAGAGGCTTAATCGAGGAAGTCCACTGGAGCTCAGGTAAGGGGTCCGTTGAATGCCTTATTGAGCGGTGGATTTATAATAAGGGACGTCAAATTCAAGAAATTTTGAGCACCAGCTGCGAACGCTGCGTTGTTTTCGGGGCGACGGACTCGTCATCTCAGTCTCCGAATTGCAGCACAGCGAGAAAGCATTGAATGCTTTTGTGAACTTAGCGCAGCGCTGGCAGAGTTCGGTTAACTTACCGCCTGGAAGACAGTCGCCTTCCACAGGCACCGCCCTCGACGTCGTATTCAACAGGCACAGCAACATAACGATAAGAAGAACGCTGCGCAGTATACCCCTCACTGCAGGCCCTGCGATAGTCATCATGGTAATGAACGATGGCAGCAGCTTGAAATTCGTAAAAGCAAGAACGAGCGATGCAAAGAATCTTCCGAAACGTCGCAAGTAATAACGCTTGAGGTCAGCTTTTTCCCTCGTTCCTTCTCTCCTAAAGTATAATAGCTGCTACGGCTGTCTTAGTTGGTTTACTTGAAAACTAGCCACTGCTGCGTCTTTGATCTGTCAACCGTTTGTAGGCTTCAGCTTTCAGGTAGGGGTGATGGTGGCAATCTTTTTATAGGGTCTGTACGTTGTCTGTGAGGAGTGACACCAACAACGTTGGAGGGCCGAGAACGGATTGAGGCCGTCGCGGTGCGCCCTCGAAGATCGTTAGACCACCATCACCAGAAATCCCCTCTCCGCGCGGGAAAGAGGGCAATCCATGTCGCTGGGGACAGCAATGACGATTGTATCATAATTAATAGCAAGCATTGTAATAGAGCACCGTTTCGGTCATGTTTATGAGATGGGAAAATGTTTGTTTATAGGGAAGATAGTTTAGTACAGGTAGAAAAATCGTTTAGTCATAAAAACAATGAAGGGCGACTTATGCTATCCTAGGGTATATCAGCGAATTAATATTCTAGTGTACGAGAAAACTTCTTGAGGCCAACTACAGTCTAAATAGTCGTCGATTTACCTGTTGAGTTAAGCACTTGGATCTGTAGTTTCGAAGGCTATGGGATCACCAGCTGTAGTCACAAAACACGGCAAATCTTCTTAATACGCATAGTGTATCACTTGGCTTTTACCACGTCTCGTTTTATCAAGCTTGACGTTTTTAAAAATACTATTTTTTTCATATTTTTGAAGAGTCTCAACACAACCGTTCATTAATAACCGGGCGCAAACTAACTTGACGAATTTAAGTTAAAACAAAAGCATCATAAGTAAATTGTTCATCAAAATCATCACAAGTACACAAGAGAAAAAGTTTTCTAAGGCTTTTTAGCTCCAACGCCCCAACACTGAGCACATCAATGCCTATAATGTGTTACAGTCAAAAAAATTGCGCAAACCCCCTAAACTGAGCCTAAATTACTAATACCAATAAGTAACTGAGGGTGCTGCTTCGACTACAACAGAAGTGACTGACAAATAAACCACCTATTTACAACTTTTGATAACCGTAGCGCGTCTTTGCAAGAACACGTTGTTTATTGTTTTCTATTAGCTTTTTTAAGGTTCTGGAGACTTCTCGAAGAACAGCATGGTCCCATGGTCCCAGGATACTGGTTCCGATACATTTAATACCATTCAAACAGCCGAATGCATCTTCAGTGAAGTCGACCAAATCTTGCCAATAGCTTGTGGAAGCAAACGTGAGACTGCATGGGGGCAGGACTGAATAGATTTGCCAAAATTGAGTTTTTTTTTTAACGAGACGCAAAAAAAAACATTCAAAAGTATCTGCTCATTTTTTTTTGGTCGTTTTTGCGTGAGCTTCTCAATTGCAGCTTTTTATAAGACTAAATCACAGCCATCGCTCTTTTAAGTTGTAACAATCCTCTATCAGACTACTCTATTCCAATAGTACCGGACTCAGTAAGGCTAAGAGCCAACATTTTTCAGTTGCTTGGGAAACACTGGCAAGATTATTTTTGCCGATTTTATTTCTAGAGGATTTCCTTTTCCTTCTAGAGGATTTCTCTTCGAGGTCCGTTCACGAGAAAACACAAAAACTGGCGGCCGCCTCAAGCCGTTTAGGTCGTGATGGGCCAAAGCATTATGTCCTGAAGTCAGCCGCTTCCAGATGGTAAAATCTCTTGTGTTATAAAAACGACCTGATTTAAGAAACCACTAAGATATTACAAACGGCGATTATGTGACGCCGGTTCTAGTTAGATAGAATGTCCCAGTGATGACTAAATGTTTATTAGCTAATCAATGCGAATTCAAACGGAAAAAAATTAACAAGAAGTTAACTAGAAAATCCCAATCTTGGTAAGCCCCTTATAGTATTGCGTAATTAGCTGTAGCTCAAAGACGTAATTAAGAAAACTTTTGTTTTATGCGCTTCTTTACGTACGGAAATAATTGCATCCCTTAATAGTGTTTCATATTGAACATTTTGGGCGTAAAATGTAAATATTTCAAATAAATATATTGTAAGGAAAAGCCGAAATGTCCTTATTGCTGAAGGCTATAACGCCGCGGATAACTCATTGCCTATTGTTTTGTAATATAAATTGAAGGGTAAATTGAAGGAAGCGGTACAAAAGTTACACTACGTATCACGTTTTTACTGAATCATTGAGTATACAGCTTTGCACCAGCGACACCTCTGAAACCATTAACAACACGTGCGTCGAAACTGTCTTTGGATCGAAAAAAAATGCTTCGTGTCATCACCGAGCACAAAACATGAGACCTTTTACAGTATCTTCAAAAACGTACCTCAGCATATTATATTATACAACAGCTTGTCATTAGGCCAACACGTTGGCCACATATGCCTAAGAAGCCGCCATAAAGGTATTTGTTTGAAATCGCACAAAGTGGTGTACCATTGTGGCTCTAGAAATTAAATAACCCTATTTTTATTAAGGCAAGTATACAACATATCGTTCTTATATTACACAATTCAGGGGGCTACACTTTCCCATACTACAGTTTTGTGTTCTTTTTTTAGAATAAATTCAAGGAGAGGTAAACAGTTGGCTAGTCGTACCACACACAACTGCTGCCTCATGCTTGGTGAAGTACAAAGATGTCATCATAATAATTGGCTGTTATATAACGGCTTTCAGCGCTACGACAAATCCAGGATCCAGCTGCATAAACAAACAGCGCAGACATTGCCTGCTCCGTAATACCTTTTTGGAATGTTGGCTGACAAACTTTTTTGTCTCACTTCAAAGGACGGCCTAGTATGTCATAGGTCAAGGACAAAGTTGTTAAACTCACTTCGTCGCTGAATATCCGCAGCATATTCAACTATATATTGATTGAAACCACTTTTAAGTGGCACTTCCACTGCATAATCTCGCATGAGACACCTTTTTTACCGAAATTTTGATTTTAAGTAACCTACTATCAAGTAGCTGACGGAAGTTAGAAAACAATAATTGACAGAATCGCGTGCGATGTTTGCATGCCCTCATTTCCGTACTGTTCTGTTCAATAAATTAAAACACCGGTGCGTTGGTAGCACTCAAAATGCTAGTAAAGCTTCGCAAAGTACAATAAATATGTCGTCTGGTGTCTTCGGTTCAGTTCCAGTTAGTTGCGCAGTTTGCATTAGTTAATGGCACCTCTATGATGACAAAGCTTCTCGAACCCTCCTCTAACATTATCTACCATTTTCACCGCTGTTGCTCGCAAAATCGCCTCAACACCTACATCCCTACCTATTGTATAATACAGAATTACCTAACATCGCTGAGCTCTTGTCCTGGGTTCTGTAAATTACTACGCGTTAGACTCGTAATAGGGTTGCTTCAAATCGAGGAACTTCATACACCAGCTACGGACGCTTCGCTGCTTCCGGGGTCCAGAGCTTTGGTAGTCATCTTCCGGGACGCAGCATAAAGCGAAAAGATTTACGTCCTTCGTAAACTTTGCGCAACGTTGACAGTTTTCACTTAGTTTCGTACCCTGAAGGCATTCGCCCTCAACGGGGACCGCCATCGAAGATTGGCTTAGCAGGCGAAACGTAGCAAGTAGAAGAAAAACGTTGTATAGCGTACTTTTGACAGGGAACTTCATCAACATCATTGTGCTGAGTCGCAGCGAAAATCTGAGATAGTAAAAAGTGATGATGCCAGACGCTCGTAACACCATTGACGCCTTGAAGTCTACGACGTATGATAGTTGATTCTAAGTATTTTCTGGTGATGCTGAGTAAAACTATCACCAGTGATATCTTTAGAGTTTGTTTTACTGAATTGAAGAGGTCTGCGATGAAGCCGAGTCTGTCGTCTTGTCAATTGCGTCTCCTTTAGAACTCCTCCAGCTCCTTACAGATCGCGATAACTCTGGGGTGGTAGGACGACTTACTACTTATATATGGTGCGCATACAGTCATTTGATCAAGAGTGAAAGACGCCAGTTATAGTGGGACGGGATCCTCGAAAACGAATGGATTGCTAGGGACATCCTTTCTCGGCCGGAAAGGGCGGTGCCAGCCCCCGCAGAGGCGGTTAAAGAGACTGGCTGTTGACTTGTTGCATAGTCAGCTACAGTGTGTATAATTGTAACGGGCTCTGTATCTACCTGTGGAGGGCGGGTCTAAATGTAGTGTTTGGAAAAAACTTACGAAATCACTATTTTTTCTTATATATATAAGCTAACGCCAACTACTATTAAATATATTTTCATCAAAAAATGTGATCTAATTACCCTTAATGTTAATTATTCACATGGATTTCAAAGCGCTTCTTTTTTTTCTTGTTGTTGACTTATAGATGTATATCCTACAGTTACTTTATCATTTTTTTTTGTTTTTTTCTCAAATTTTTTTATGGCTTTTGACTCTGTGAAACTGGTATTAACGGCATGTAAAACATTAAGACGAAGCCATCAGATAAATATAGTAGACAATCGGACAATCGAAAAGGAACGAAGCAAACACATCTGAGACGAGATAAACTAATGGACGTGCGAGCTCAGTGTAAGTCTTACGCGCTAAGTACAAAGAGAACCAATAAATATAAAAACATTCTTGTAACGTTAATCTATACCGAGATTTCCAGCTTATTTATACTTTATATATATATATATATATA
>NW_019211454.1:69334097-69358129 GCF_002443255.2 Varroa destructor
TATATATACTTACATATACATACCTATATATAGTTATACATGATCTGTATGTGTACCATGACGCCTTTGCAAAAATAAATGACAATAATAATGTATCAACCTTAATCTGTGTACTCTCTTCGTCTCAGCGCTTTAAAACTAATGTTAAATGTGCTAGGTATGCACAAGGCAGGAGCAACTGGTGAATGACGTAGGAGGCCTATGCCGACGTATATTATATCGGCACATATATGCGTAAGTGTGTAATTGAAGTGCGCATACATATTTTGCCCCCAACGTCTTAGTCTGGTAGAACCTCATAGACACGCGTATATAACCTCAATGTTTAATGTGTGAAAACAGTAATGTGTCTTTGAGGACATGTGTTTCATGATAGTTAATGTAAAAACTGTTCGAGACCCGCTCATACTCACACCTAAGATAGAATATTTTAAAGATACGTGTATTTTTTTCAAAGACTTTACGGTTGCATTTTGCTAAAGACACAAATGCTGTCCAGACCCAGCGTATAAAAAATTGGGCTGTTGATGGTCAAGGTGCGTTATAGAAAACAACGGGCCCAAACTTCGATGCGCATGACGCTGCTCGTAGTGGTCGACTAATAAGAGAAAGGGTTGTTAAGTTGAGCCACGTTATCGTCAAACAACTAAATACCGACCATCAACCTGTTTGAAACTAGTTCAAAAAAACCCGCTACGAATAAGTTCGATCACTCAATCGTACTTCTGTTTGCGAGACTCTACGGAAATACAAGGAAATCAGATCGTTTGAAAGTGGTTGATCTGACAATAATGTGCAACTGAAGTACGGGACGCACAGTCCACAACCTGCAACAAAGCCCGCACTGACGCCAACAAGATGAGGGAACAAAGCATATAGGTTGGTGCCACGGGGCGAAACGATCGATTCTGACCTCTACTGACAACAACTAATAAGCCACTGCACCAGATCCAGTAAAGAAAAAAACGTCGTCTTCGACCACGACAATGTCAGACTACTTACATTTTCAGCTACCTGGTACAAACTGATGAGAAATTTCAATGCATCCGCCGCATATCCCGAACCCTGCACTATTAGATGCTCTCCTTCGGCCTTTGGAGAGCTCCTGTCATTGATTAATTCAGCTTAAATAGAGAGATGCAAATCGCTTGTCGCAATCTTTCGCCCAGAATCTGCAGAAGTTCTACAGTAATGTAACAAGAAAAATGGCAAGAGGTCATCAGTTTATTAATGTTATCTTAAAATATAAAAACATATCTGCTTCAATTTTGGCTTTAAAAACGCTCAATAGCCACATATAATAAAGTATTGGTAATAGGCTCAAGGACTTCTGGCACAAAGCAAACTCCATTGTTCATAAGTCCCTGCTTGTTAGCGCTACATATGACTATATAGGGCGTAGTATTATATGGAAATAGACTAAGAGCGAACGTTACTCACATTATAGTTGCTCCGTTTGTCCATAAACGTTCAGGCTAACCGCAGCTCAATTTGAATATTTGCAAAATATACTAAGAGTCACAGGCTGCATTCTAAATATATTTGGAAAATAATTGGAAAAACGTTAATGTCCTTTCCGAATACTATAGTCATCATAAGTACGTTTAAACTTATATATTCTAATATAATTTGAACACTTGAAAAGTTGTTGGCATTTATTAAAAAAAAGATGTTATTATATATGTACACACAGAGGAAAGTGGGGCTATATAAACCAGTATTATATAAAACATATTACTATATATATAAACGAATGTATCGTATTTTCGTGCCTATGAGCTGCAATTCTAAGCTGGTTTTTCAAAATATGTTGGTACTCTCATCGAGCATCGTCTTGCCAGCATGACTGAAACAGCGTATCCTGTTGGTCAGCGCTAAATTATAGGCATACGACGCTTACTTAAGGTTTTTAATCCGTTAAAGATTATATATCGAGCTTTTGCTTTACCCGGCGAATCAATTCAATAGCGCAGTGAACCAAGCGGCAAATCTACCGAACTTTTAAATGTAAATGAAAATAAAAAATATGCCGAAACTGGTTGATAAGTGGCTGTGGTAGTCATGCTTGCTTCGTATGTTTTATATATTTTACACATATATTTGCTATATATATTTCACATATGTCGAATCGTATCGTATGCTTAACGCTTATCAAGGGGCTGCATCGGTAGCGTTATCCACACGAATGCGTAAAGGTAATACAATGCTGAAGAAAATTTTACTTTTTCTTTTTAATTTTTGTTTAATATAATAATAAGAAAAAGTAAAATAAAAAATAAAACGAATTGGATAAACGGCAGTTGGCATCGTAACTGAAATACGGAAAAGGTATCGGATGATGGCTCTCTTAGTACCACACGATGAATTCTCCAGGCAGGCGCAATCATTCTCAATAGTAAAACGGTAGTCAAAGCCTTTTTCGAGATTCACACGATGATAACGAAGCTATACAATTTCACTTACGTTTTAATGAGGCGTCCCTCCTTAGGAGGATAGGTAACTCTTCAGAAGTAATTGCGCCCAAACAAATTAAACTTATTGTCCAAATGACATTATAAAAAAAGGCTAAATTTTGTTGTCACGCTCGCTTTCGTGTTTTAAATTTCCTAGCGTGTTTTTTAAGGATTGTTTGCTTATGCAGCCATTGGAAGCCAAAGTTCTCCAAACCCGTCCAGATTGAGTACGAAGAAAATGTTTCAAAAAAACCGTTTCAAGAACTTAATCATCGGTAATCACGAGACTCGCATAGAACTAAGTGCGATCCGATTGGACTTGGAGAAAAATATCCACATTTTTTATTTTAAGCCATCTAAAGCTCGACTTTATATAGCTCAACGGAATATTGTTACTGCTGACGGCAGAAAAATCGCAATCTATAACATAGGCGAATTGGCAAAAAGTACGTATGGGGACTACTTACGATGAAAAATATCGTTAGAAGGTTTCAGAAGACATACACTGAGCAAAAACGTATTCACAAAAGGTCACATTCTTTTTTGGATAACACAGGCTGTCATGGAGTGTCTTTCCAGCCGTTCATCCTCTGAAACAAGGACTTTGCTGTGGACGGTTCCGTTGCCGGTGGAATAAGAGGTACAACTTGAAAATCGTCCATTATTCTTACAAAACGACATCAGTAGCCCCGCTTTGGACAATGTGTGACTGATCGTTTCAGCTGCGCGACAGGATCTATAATAGATACATAATAATACAGGACAATACGCTGTCTTAATAAATATGCTGCTCATAAATACGTTGTTTTAATTATAGACATTAACAAGTGTTTCTTGCAGCCTTGTACAACACACGACAAGGTGACGCGAAGTTATATTCCTCTGCGACTTCCTACAGGCTTACATTTAAAAATACATCTGCAACGATAGACAACATTGGGAACATGATGAAAAACGGTTCATCAGACTCTATTTAAACCAATATATAATGTGATTCCGCATATAAAAGGATCACTGCCTTTATCGAAAAAAAGAGCTTACTGATACTGGGCCTAATGTTAAGATGCAGGAGATGTATTAATTGTCTCAATGCACATTTGAATCCATTATTACAGATAAGGACAAGTAATAAATAAGGTCTATCTTACTTGATTCAAACTAGATTACCCGAAAATGTCCTATACTTGGTATAAATAAAATAACCTATTTGTATATCTATGGAACTAGGACTTGATTGGTTCGTTTTGTGCCGCCTAAGCGTCAGTAAGGCAAACGAAATACTGAAAGAGAATAGTAACTGAGAAAAGTCAAAATCTCATTAACCAAAATACAAGAAAGAGGTATGTTATTAAGCTACTGTTTATTTTTGATAAAATAACTAAATAGGTATTCAATCTAAAGAGAAACGCTTGTGCCAGTCGTCTTCATATAAACACTTGTTATTATAACATGTATCATTTAACATTTATGCAACGAGTGCCGTTTAGTGATAAAATTGCATCAAGTTTTCTATTACCCTATCAAATAAATTTTTTTGTATATCTTAATGTAGTAACTTAAAATTGATTTTCCACTTGCATGTTTTTATCGCATATACGACGAAGCTTTATTTGTATAGTGACAGTCACCTAGTTCGCTGTGAGATTTAGCATTGGAAAAGTGTATTCTTAATCATATAGAGTCTCTATACTTCATTCTAATGCATGGAAAAACCTCACGTTGGTAACGTCCTGACGTGTCTATGTATTCCGTAAGAAATTTGTAGAACTCTCTCTCCCATGATGCTCAGCGATTACTCAACGTTACCACGAGTAACGCCACACGTCGCGGTTCTCCATATTCGTGATGGAGTCAAGACTTCAATAACGAACCGAAAAAGCTTATCCTTAGCAAAACAAAAGCAATTATATCTAACAGATATGGATAACAGTTTGGCAATTGTGAGCAAAGTTCACATTTAATCGATTTCAGAGAACGCGTGCACATAGATCTTAAAATTATCAAACGCGGGCTGCTGGAAGTAAGATAACTTGCCGCCAAAAATCGTATCCCGTTGACGCGATCTGTAACGAGCTTTTACCCCTGAATAAAACTCTATTTGATTAAATGCTAATGACCCGCACGAATATCACTAAGTTAATTTAGGCCCCTTCATAGATGTTTCTTATACTACAGCTCTTGAGATATTCTTGACAAACGGCTGCTATATAATGTAATGATTTCCGTATATAATCTGAACCCTCGAACTGTATATAAGTGCTTTGAGTGCAACTCACCGATGCGACGATTATGATAGCGGCAATTAAAACGTTACACCATTTCAAGTTTATGGAATTCAGCGCGCCGTGGCGCGGTATATACAGTAAAACGTAAACAGCCGCCAGTTTAGATGTGGCTAGAGTAAACAAGCCCCAGCTATCATATCGCTGCTCTTCGTTCAACAACTCAATTTTTCATAATATCCCAGTCTCACCATGGCCGCTAACGATGCGGTAGTAGCGGCGTCAGAAAGGCGATATATATTTTGTACGACCTTTAGCATTTATTATGAAAAATGTACGGCCCTTTACTTACACATGGTCGATACTAATGTTTGCTTTTTATACGAAAGCATCTATTCAATAGATGCTTTTATTTTATGTAAAAAGTTTTTTTCCTTAAAAGTTACCTTTTTGGAACAGTCTGAGATTTTTTGGTTTTTCTGGGCAATGCGTCACTGCAATTAAGCCAAAGTGTGTTGACTACACAGCTTCTGCTATATCTACACTTAGCGGAAAAGCAATAACAGTGCATATTTTTATAGAATAAAATAGACTTTAGACCGCTTATCCACAGAAAAAACGAAAGTACCGAAAGCTTGAAAATGATAATATTCAGATGAAATTGTTTGCACTGGTAAATGCTTGAACACGAAGCCCTAGCACGAAACAAAGCGTGCCGGGGTTTGATTTGGGGGTTTTTTGGGGAGGGGGAGGGGTAGGAGGAGAAGGGAACAGCCGTCTGAAGCAATACTAATGGCAATACCATACGTAAAACTTAACACGTATTTAGTTAACTAAATAACTTGAACCTACCAACAAATCATGTTTGCTATTGCTATAGATTGATTGAGTCGTCACCTTATCTAGATGTCGAATAGTGGGCAAGTTAGCTTTTTATTTCTTTTTCTTTTCAAATCCGTTGTGCGGTGAATCAAACTTTATCTCGAGGCCCTTAGATAAAAGCTTTTGGCAAGAGAAATACGTTTTCCAAACGCATTGTAGTTTACCAAAGCAGCAAGAGACTTCTGTGTTTTCTACGGCGTACATTTCATGTCTGTAAGGACTGTTCAATGAAGGTCAGTAGCCTCCTGTGCCTTAAAGATGCGTCTTACTCGACTGAAGGACGATGAGAAACGGCTGACGACACAGCTGAAAGAGGACAGCCGGTGAATTAGTATGAAAAATAAATTGCGGTCACTTAAAATTATTGTCTTCACTCGATAGGATTTACTCACAAATTACGAGCTTGAATACTTTATAAACTGAATGCGGCTTCTCATTACTTCCGAACATTTTGCATAAGTCCTGGGCGACGCACAACTACAATGACAAGTTTCCGCATCGAATTTCTTTGGGTGACGGGAAGTGGTGCCTCCACGTTGATATGAAGCAGACGAAGGGATCGGCAACTCTTGAAAATACACTTAAGCCCAGGTTCGAGCTAAATGGTTACCTTAAAAAGTACACGATTCGTATTTGATGTGATTAGAGGGATTTCACGCATTGGTAAGTTTTTCAACAAAATCAGATATGGTCAATAACGATTGTGGCCCAGTCGCATCAGGTGAACAAGAAAAAAGAATCCCAAACGCTAGCTCGACGCGCTTTTTAACAGTAGCTTTAAACGAACGCTATCATCTTTCGAGCAACTGGATACAACAGCCATTATGTCTGACCATTTATGGCCTTTTTATGCTATTTATTCCCTGATTCGGGTCCGCTTACATCATCGTAACATCGATTAGTATGTACTGAATATTGATTGACTTTTGCATTGACAGCCGTTGCGATCGACACAAACGGTAGAACGCAGGACCGGATCCATGTGATGCATATGACCGAATACATGGCGTCCTCTTACTAAAACAGTCCAATGCACGAAACTGTTTAAACGAATATAGGTGTAATTGAAGAATGGACGCGAAGAAACAAACGCATCAGGTGATCAGAGCAGCGGATTAGGGACTAGTATTTGTTGAAACACGAGATCGTCTCTTAAAGATCCATAAATCTATTATTACGTACACATATCAGTGATTACAGATATATATATACATGTTACATCAACTAGGTACGGCAGTAGGCTTAAAAGTCCTCGTGGTCCCAGCCACGAAAAAGACCTCCGAGCATAACCGCCGTTCCTATGCAATTAATAGAATTTACAATTGAAAACATCAGTATTAGCCTGACCCGTGTTTGGGTTATATGATGTCACTTGCCAAGGCAACATATTTCAAAACACGTTCAGGTAAAGCTCTGAACATCTTCTAAAGGTTTTTATTTATGCTCGTATTCGAAATTTGCAGTTTATCCTTTAAGTACATCTATAACTCGTCCTTTTTCCTAAAATAGAAAACCAGCTTCGCATTTAACAGCTGTCTGCGTTTTATTTGCTACAACATAGCATATTAACCGCGGCCTAAATGTGCATGATGGCGAAAAAAGAAAAGGAACATAGTAGCGTACTAGATCATTGTAAACTTGTTAACGTTATGGGTTTCATTAGAGATCGTTGCGATTAACTAGCCCAATTTCACTAGAACTCTTCTTTTCATGCCAAAAGGTAATGTGTGTGTGTGTGTTTTTTTTTTGCAGCACAGTTGCGCTGTGCGAATAGGTATACATTACAGGTATGAAGAGCTGCTTAAGAAGCCATTGTACAAATCGACCATTTGGCTCCGATTGGCATTACGAAGTGCAGACGAAGTATACTTAAAATGAAAAAAAAAACGCAGACGAACCCGGTCTTATTAATCAAGCCTTGTTCATTTGTTCAATATGTCTTTTGATACTGTCTATAAGATTTTTTTAAATTTTCGTATCTTATACCTCATCGTAAAGCAAGGCTATCGATCCTGACAACAGTATAAAATATTGGCCTGCAAAGATTTTTAATTTTTCAGAAAACATCCCGATTTTTTGCTTAGTCAGCCTTCCATATTCTGGTAGCTAAGCCGACTGCTTAACCCGTTCAGGTGGAGTTATTTATAAAAGGAACCATCTATGCAGAGATGTTATGAAGTAAACGTGTTATAAATACACCTGTGTTGACGCGACCTACACTGTGGCTTCAAAATGTATTCGACCTCCCCTGAATTTCAGACATAATTGCCATTATAAGCATTATAATGAGTCCATGAAAAGCTTCGACTTACCCATAAATGGTTCTATAATTTCAAACAACATTTCGCACAAATTGCATAGGTGAAAGATCTAGGATGAAACACAGGTAAGCACCCAAGCGTATATCAAAAGGCACAAAAACGCGTACCTCACAAAAACGTGTCTCTCACTGTCCGAAATGTATTTTAGTTTGCGAATTGTTGTATTATGCTGATTTTATTGTTAGGAAGATCTGATATTAGACAAGCCATACAGATGAAACTTCTCTAGAAACATTAAGGTCAAGATGCTTTATTGTTGCTATTGTTCAGTTTTTCCAGTTACAAACATTTACCGAAAAACGAAAAATGTTTGGACGTAACCCGAACGAGGACTCCGGCGAGGCTACGATCAAAGCTATCCTTCACGATCGTTTTCTAGGTAGCAAGAACTAGTAGGAATGATGTTTGGGAGTCACATATACACGAAACGAGTGGTGTTTCCAGTGATTGAAAACGTTGCTCAGGCGTACGACTGATGAAACTCTACGAAAAAAAAAAAGGTCATGCCTTTTCGATGAAATATGAAATTGTAACATTAATCGGGCTTAGAAACTACTGTTTCTAGCTAAAAAACATGAATAACCTTGAGATTACGTTCCATTGATCGACGAAACTTGATAAACATTTAGCTCCAGCCTTTGACTAGACTGCTATCATGAACTAAAGTTTTGTTAGTAAACAAGACGTTAGGAGGCAAAAATACTGTTTAATATGAAAGTGATTTATTTACTTTTTCTGAACTTATCGAACGATTCGTTGCTGATAGACCCTTTTTAGTAAGGTAAACTGGGAAGTTAAAGACCATAAAAGAGGTGACTACGATTCAGGCTCGCAAATGGACCGCAGAAGGCCGAACGACGAATTGGTGTGGCAACTGAAGCTCTTGAAGTAAGCAAAGTGTAAACGGTATGATTTCTATCGATTTAAAGTGGATTGTCTCGAAATGCGTATCATAAGATCGCTGAAGCTGGTATCAAAAGCTAAAAATAGGGTTCCCCATAAATTAAATCGCAGATAGATGAAAATACGTGTAATGTGTTTCATAAACGATTTGTGTAACTATTACCGACGAATAAATAGATGGGACATGAGTCTGTCTGCGCTGTCCGCCGACGAGGAAAAACAGACTAGCCAGTGACACCTCGAACAAGAGCGACATACGACTTTGGTAATAGTGTTGAATATCTACACTGGACTCGGGATACATACAGCTCGAAAACGGAAGAGTCAATGCTGGCAGATATTTCAGTTTCGTGAAGAGCATCATGTTAGATGTGTGGCGCAACGATCGATCAATCGATCGGCGCTTTCAGCGTAATTACGCGGCGACAACCCACAAACCAGTCGCGATCTGGATCGAGTAAACATGATCGAGCGACGGCTTCCACCCCATATTCACCAACAGATTTCAATTGCTTTCGTGCCCTAGAAGAGGCTATGAAGCGAGTCGATCTTCTTAAACAAAACATCGATGACTAGATGATGTAGAGCAATGCAAATGATAAGCATAAAGTTGTTGATAAACTTTGCGTGTTGGCCTTTGAAACCAACAAGCAGAAATACATTCAACATTAGCAAAATATCGACGTTTTATTTATACAATGGATAGTTTTTTAGTTTGCTAAGTAATTCCACACAACCTAATAGAAAAAGCATAATCCGACTGAGCTAGATTAAACTTTATCAGAATCTATGTCGGTTTACACGTTCCGTTTTTATTCCTTCGCTGCTTCTCGTAGTTTAGTATTCAAACCGAAATGAAGTTACTGCAAGTTGAGCTAATATTGCGTAGTAATTCTGCTGATTAATTAGATTTTAGATTTGCAACTATTTAGTTCTACAGTATTACATGACAGGTAGAAATATTTGGTTTGCTTGACCTATAATTTTTGCATATAACCTGACTCCTCATAGTTCTTGTTTTAATATATTTCAGCGTTGTAACGGCATACATTTAGGTCCCTATACGATTCAGGTCCTCAGATATTTAGATTCGGCACGAATTTCGCATATCAGGCACAGACTGGAAAGGGACTCACACTAGTCTTTGTATCAAATGTATTAAAGCCGCATTATGGTGTATTCATGCAGGTCATATATATATATATATATATATATATATACACATATATATATACACTTTATAAACCAGAGGAAAGTAGATAGATGATGGGCACATGTTTTTGCAAGGTCGAGCACTAACTGATACAGTAAGGCCCAGTTTCTTTTTTTGATTGAGTTTGGCCCAGTTTTTGGATCATGAAATTCAGACTGTGACACGATAAAGATATTATTTATGTTAGTTATCTACCATTGCTTAACTGGGTGCTAAGCCATTACAGATCAGGATGCGAAACGGTATATTGCTTCACTCTCACAACATGTTGCATGGTAAAATATCTATAACTTTACTCTGAAGTTCCGCTTATCACACACATATTTGAAACAACTATATGACTTAATGAATAGACATAATCCGAAACGGGTTAATATTTACAATGAAAGAGTTTTACGCCTCGTTACCGATGTAAGGAGTTCCACTTGTGATTCGAGTTTACCATTTTATTCGACCTTGTAGCTTGCCAATTGTACGTCCTCATTGCAACTTCCATGACAGCCAGTGGCAGCACTTTCTCATTGAAGAAAAATCCGTTTTCTTATCGACAGCCATTGTGGATGCATAATATTTATCTAAATATATTAGTCGATATATAATTATTGTTAATATCATAGATAGATATATAGATGTTTCTTCATCAAATATAATTAAAATTCTTTCAAACACCCTTAAATGATTCATTATTATATTACAATATTTAATTTCCAGAGCGCAATTAGCAGTAATCATTCTATATTTGCATGCCGAAGGATTCCAAACCAAATCCTTATCATATGGTTTTGGTGGGTTTCTGCCGATAATCACAGGAGTTTTGCAAAGTAGACCCACTTGCTTCTAAAAATTCTGTCTAAATATGGACACTTTTTTCAATGGCACAGTTCGTTTTAGTTCTCTATTGATATCTCTACAACTTTTTCCCTTCTGAAATTGTGATTCTTCGACAAGTACCTTTGCTTTTCGCCTCATACATCTTGAATGTTGGTGACTGTGACCGCCAAAACATTTGCATGACACTCGCGTTCACTTGTCACGAATCATCTATTTCACCCAGAATTGAACAAGAGTTTAATATTAATAATACACTAAGAAGACTGTCTGCATTGCCCACTGAGTTCTCCTGCCTCGGTTAGTGAATTTCTTTGCTACAAAGTTTACCTAATAATGAAGGCATTATCGCCCCCTAGCGGAATATTTGCCTTTAATCATATCTATATATTTAGAGCACGGGGCACGGAACCTTTTACGCTTTCAAACTGATCGTGTCCACGAAGCAGAGGACGACGTACACTATTACACCTTGTTAATTCTTCCTGTCTTCGAAGAAACGCGATGGGCACCTGGAAAGTTATATCTTGGAAATGGGCAACTCCAGGGTTAACACCCCGAGGGCATTCCCCAGAGAAAGTCTGGCCGTCTTCACCAAATTTGCGCTAGGCACTACTACTGGAACAAAAAAACGATTACAACAAGAGATAGTCACTGGCAAAAGACCTTCAGCATCAATAGCCTTCAAAGTCGAATGGGCAATAATCTATTTAAAGCGAGCTAGACGCGTCTCTTCTGATTCCAGCCAGGTAGCAGCTCACCAGATTGTCATGAATGACGAAATCTTGAAAGAATGAGCAGGAGGGCAATGGCTTGCCCTCTCGTTTAGAAGTCGTGAGTTTGACGAAAGTCTCTCCGACCGACCCATTTACTGAAATAACTGGGGCCGCTATTACTTAGTAACATTCAGCCTGTAGTACGGCAAGTTGAATATCTGGGCTGTTTGGAATGACGCCTAAGGGAAGACAATGGGTTAATTTTGCTGACGCTACTCTTGGAACGAAAGTATCATACATTTTCGGTGATGTGCGTAAAACATTAAACCCATTGCCTTGCGTAAGCAAAAATATTATCGAAACTTTTGCCTGATAGCTTATATATGGAAACATGTAGGAAAAGAGGAACGTCACAGACTTTTTCAAATTGTTTTCGCATATGCTCATATGACACCTGCGCATCCGCGCCGTTCTAACGAGTGCAGGTTCGTTTTTAAAGCGACTAAAAAACTACAGTGTAGACATAATTATTTATTTTGTATAGAATTACTCGGCGAATACTGACTTATGCGAAAATTTTGTTTATTGCTCACAGTGAAATCAAGGCAAATGCGGTTTTATTTCAACAACCCCGTTGGTATTCTGTGAGTTTTTATAGAATGCATGGTTTCCATATTTCATTAGGGTAAACGTTTTCGAAAACTTTGTCCCATTTTGGATAATTATTTCTCCCGCAGGGACAAACACAACGTAAGTCTTGCTTAAATAACGCCCTGGATAATTTTACTATGAAAATACGGTTATTATGGCAACTTAGTTATATTTTAAACACTTAAACTCTATCTAAATATCTAGTATTAACTTACGCTTAAGAAAGTACATTTCAAATGTAAAACACCGATATTCCTGGATTTAGATATCCATTTCTCGACGTGATCTTTTTTCAAATATTCCCTTTATTTGCCCTGTAATAGTTACTCGTCGCTGATTTCGTACCTGTAATTATTCACTTTTTTAGTGTACGTCCATTTTGGTATTAATAGCAATTCCTGACTTAGATAAACTACTCAACCGTCCTTTAAGAACGATGCGTCAAGTCGGAGTCTTGGAACTGAATGAGCGACTGATACTTGCTTTGATTCTTTTTAAAAAAGTTTTTAAGACCCAGTCATTTCTACTCATGACATCTTCCACATATCACATTCATAAAAATCTTCTGAAGCCTTCTAACAATGGTCCTTTGAAACCATGTAACGAAAAGACAAAGCTCACGGTAATGCAGACGGTCCTTTTATTTAACTTATTATTCAACGACTCAAGTTCTTCGAACACAAGATCAAATTTAATTCTTAAGCTCAGAAACTAATGCAAGCTTGCTCCCGATAATTTGATAAATTAATACCTAACACGATTTTTTCCCTATTTAAGTTACATAAAAGCGCAGGATCCATTTACAAACTGGCCTGTGTTTTCTGAAGTGGAAACGAAAAAAAAAGTAGGTAAAATTCACCTTCTCAATTAGGTAGCATACTCAAAGCTAGTGGCATCTTTGAAGGTCTTAGTAATTAGTAAAGGTAAGGTTCATATCGGAAAAGCAAAGATACATTTCAAGCTTGCACATGCAAAAACACCTAATTTTATATTGATGTTTATTTATTTTTTAATTTATTATTAACTCACATTTTAATGAACAACTTGTCGTTTACTATAACTATCCAAATAACCTAACTTGAATTAATGTGGTCTCCTTTCATGTGAAAGCGATCAAATAAGCTGTAGCTGTGGTTAAATTGAGAACCTGCTAAGATAATTATTTTTGCTATTAGATAATTGATTGAGGGAACCGTCTAGTTGAATAGAGCAAATAATTGTTTTTCTGTTAGTCATATCATAGAAACGAAAGCTAAGACCATTTAAGAATTGTAAGTATCTGATTACTATTGCGGTTCGTAGAGTTTCTCCTTCTAGCAGTCTGTTATTTGAGAATTTTAACAATATGTAAAATTGTTGCCGTTAATTAAACAAATATGCTTTAAGGAGAATTGCAGTATACAAATATGTATATATTTTTTTTTATTTAGAGGCGTATGCATCTACAAAAAATTACTACGCCTTCCACTCAAAGCATGACAGGCTCGATCTCAAACGTTATATAACATTTATTACTTTTAGAATAAATTATCCAAGCAATAAATATATCTATAACATCTAAGCTAAAACAGCGTAGTCGCCTGATCCTTTCGTATTGTATCATTTCAAACCATTTCACTGTTTCGATAGCACTTTTTTTTTCAAGATTTCTCTCAAATCGCAAGGACTCATACTGATGTTAATGGGTTGAATTTCTAATATAAAGCTTATATTTGATTTCTAGTTTAAGAATGTCTTTGGTATGTTTTAGCTTCTTTACCAGATATTAATTTTCGAGGAAAGATTACCAGGCGAAGCTTGCCAGTCCCCACTATTTACGGTGAGAAAGAACTACTGCGTTACTATTGTTTATGGTCATCATTGTACTCTTTTTTTTTTTCACTTATTATCCCTAACGTCCGTAAATGAGTTTTTTTGTCCTCGTTTCGGGTGCGCTAGCTCTGAGGTGTTTTAAGGTCCGCGAGATTGGTTGCGTCCAAGAGCTACCTATATATAGAGTATTGGGCTTATCCCTGTCTTAATTTACGAAAATTCTTTATACGCGTCATAGCCTCAACAAATTCGAGTTATACTGTGCAAGGAGAATGCTTATTATCTTAATTTCATTTTTTCCGATTCTTTCTGGAAAAAGGGCAGTCCGTTACATTCACGAAAATCAACAAAACAGCTACCATATTTTAGGAGTTCACACCAATACCAAAAGATAATAACGGGTTTAGCCTTTTAATTAAGCAGTGTACGACATCCGGGAGTGTAATGTATCGACAGTGTTTATTCTGCTCTTCCAGAAAACGCTGAAAACGAGCAACTTTCGCTTTATTGCGCGATCATTAATGGGCGCTACGTGATAAAAAAATCACTAGAAAATTAACTTTTTAGTTAAATCAAGTAGTTAAACCCTTGAATAAGCGTATCATCTACCCATTCAAAGCGTGTTTGAAGCACATTTGAAACTTACAGAAGTAAAGACCATACTTTCTGTCCTAAGAAAGCTTTTGCAAAAACCAAGGCCAAAGTGATGAGCCAAATGATGAAAAATGAAAATAAGTGAAACAAAAAATAATTTAATTTCCTTGATATTGTGTCGATCGCGTTGGCTGAAAATCTGTGCACAGATGACGCTCGTGAGCAAACAGAAGCTACACATGTGGCATGTACGTAATAACACTTCGTACGTGATTTGTCTTCTATTGCTTGTTAAGGTAGGCATAACGCGTGTACCTAACCAATATTAAAAATTAACCTCTAAAATCAGTCTTAACCACATCCTCGCGGATCTTGAGGAATAATTCGGCAGTGAATTAAGGCAGAGAAGGTGTTTGTTCCTTCGCGCTGATACTCAAATTTCAGACGCGCTTTTAGAACACTGATGGGCGCCTAAACACCAATTTTTTTTTTGTAATTCTGGCCAGTAGAAAACAAATCGTAAAAAAAAATGCTTAATCGTTTAGGCGCGATCCTGTTCATCATTATCTTACTTACTGTAGGATCGCTTTTCTGGAAAGTTGAAAAGCTGAAAAAGGTATATCAAAACTTGCATTATAAAAGCCACTTATAGAATGTTGTGCTCGTTCATGGAAGTCATAGCTCGTAATTGTGAGTATTTCATCTGGAATGTAAGCCTGAAAGAGAGCCAGACGTTTTATAATTAGTTTTATGAATAAAATTGAATATATTTATCTTTTTAGATGCTAGGGGCTTAACTATATCTTAGACCGGTTAAAAAGCAATTTTGTGTTTTCAGCTCTTAAAGAATCTTGGATAATCCTTCAAATCTTTTCTAAATGAAGTCTAATGTCTATAGCCCGTCTATCTACGTCCACTACATTCACTAAGTCCAGCTAGCTTGTATTAGAAAAACCTAGTCAGATTCCAAGATGCTGATGTGGAAGTGGTGGATGTTGGAATGCAAATATTCCTTCTTGCGGCCAGGTTTGTCGTAAAAAACAGCTATTTTTTGTTCTCAGTATAGATGCTAGCAGACAGTAGAAATGCTTCCTTCGTGTGTGTGTAATCAGTTATATGTATATATTCAAACGGTAGGCCAAGGAACTTTTTTTGAGATTACATGGAACCCAGTGCCCTGCGTTTGAGGTTATTCGTGGTACGTACAAATGATTGCAGAAAATACTACGGCCAATCTCTACTCGCAATCTGTTCAGAGAGCTCCTGAGATGACCTATCCAATTATCCACGCAATGTAGCTGCAGATTATCAGCGTCTGCTTTTTGCGGCCGTCCAGAGCATGATCTATGCTTCAGTTTTATATTTCGAACTATGGGGCATTGAAACAATAGGATTCAAATACTGCTGATTTTCTTTCACTTTCGCACAGAATCCTTGTTACCCCAGCGGAGAAATGATCAACATGGTGGTGTAGCATATGTAGTTTTAAGTGTAATCTTTCACTTAATACTGTTAATGATACGACAAGTGTCCAGCGTATCAGCGCTCCAGCTCTCAAACCAAACCGATTCACAAAGTACACAGGTAAAAAAAACTGAAAAGCTTCCCAGACTACTTTTTTTTTTTTAACCTGATATATAAACCTTTTGACCATATTTTCTTTATGAAGTTTTTTGTTAGAAAGTACACAAACTTAATGTCTAAGAACTAGTAATTCAATGCGTGTATAAAGACTGGCGGAATTCACCGACCGCTGTATTCACAAAGGCCGCACTCACTGCGACCGCGCCCAGTGATATCAAACACATGCTAATCCAAAAGGGACACACCCAAAAAATTATAAGGGCTTTCAGCGACCAAATGAAGATTTGATACAACGATACCGAAAAGAGGTACAGCCATTAAAATATCTATTGCAACGAGGGTCGACGTAAGCGTATCCAAACAACAAATTAGCTCCTAAAATTTATCACGACATACATTATAAACTGGCCGTCTAATATGGAAAAACATACAGGTGCTGACCAAAGAAAGCGTTTCTATATGCATGTGAGAACAAGCGATACGACAAATAACACCATTTTCAAAATGGCTTCTATGTAATTTCGTACTTGTATTCATACAACATAATAATAGGAAGCTTTTCACAGCTTACAGAACCCGGTTTTAACTTGAGAAAACTTTATCAACGTCTTTGAAAGACTTGCAAGACTGGTCATGACTTCTTATCATCAGGCGTATATATATATAAAAGCCTGTGCGTCATACAATCGCAGGAGAACCGTTATAAAGTAGCGTGCTTATATGATGGCCAGCTCAAGTTATAGGCCATGTCCAATCCTTAACAATTAGGTCTATAATATACAACTATCGTTTATCGCTATGTGTAGTCATTTTGGGCTAACGAATATAAAGTTAAACGATAACCTGAGTAGGTTAACTTCGCCAAAAATATAAAGAGAAACCTACAAATGACTGAAAGTACCAATGGCGTGCTGGGGAACTTTAAGTTGTAGTCCTTAAAAAGTGGAACAATTAAATTTCGGGAATACGTTCAACAAAGAGTTGCCCCTTAGCCACAGAAAAGCCACGTATGGGCTAAGAAAACTACAGTTAATCAAAAACACAATTCTAATTATACTACAATCGGGGCGTAAACGACGAAAAAAAAATTAAGCTTATTCGTTGCAGTTCATTATCCACTTTCCGTTAATCGACAAGATACGAATCATCTGAAGTAATCATTTGCCCCTTTATTTGTTTGTACAGTGTTTACACACAAAGTCTATTAACTTTTTTCACATGTTATGTATTTGGGAATCGATGCCTAAGACTTCTATTAATCCAATGTTTTCAATACAAATCTTTACTTATTTCCACACAGGGCCTGTACAAAAGTTAAGGGGTCACTGAGCTTTATTGACACTTTCTCAGTTAACATTTATTAAACAATATTATGCAGCTTATTTTGCCAATCTTTTTAGCAATACATAAGTTGGTAGTGCCGTGCATTTCAAAATAAAAAATTAGAGACAAGTTATACGACAGATAATTTTAAGGATAATACGTTCCGTTTCGAATCCGATCAATCGTAAAAAGTTTAAAAACAACTTCATTTTTTAAACTGCTTTCTTACAAATTATCTTTTTGCTTTTTTTGTCTAGGAGATGCGTACATACAGGGTGAGTTGCAACAATGTCTGAAATGTTTTCACGGAAAGAGTCAACTTTTTTTTGTCGTAATAATTGATAATATCTTAAAACGTTCAACATACTCCTTAAAGTACTCCTCCATAAAGTCTTTAAAACTTTGCACTAGCTTTTCGATTTTGGATCACTGTTGTTTAGTGTAGACATTACGAGGCGTATGGCGGTTGATGCTAGAGACTACATCAGCACGATGTACCTGTCACAAAACAGTTTTGCAATGAATGACACACAGAATTTCTAAATACCAGTTGTCGTACAATAAACTGCCGGCATGTTCGAGAAAGGCAATCAATCTGCTAAATGCGAAGAAGGCTCCCAATCCCGTAAATAGTTAGCAAATGGAAATCCATGAAGGTTTTCGAAATAGATCAAAGACTGTGCCGATAGGACAAACGAGATGACACAAAGGAGACGTGAGTAGAATTTGGGGATATCACCACAAATAGAACGACCCAGGTAAATGCTAATATCTCCCCATCCCTTCGCAACTGAAATGATCGGCTTTGCAATAATAACGCATCCCCTATTCCACGACAACAGAATCATTATTCGAAAACAATTTGGAGAAAAAGACGTAGATATCAATATTTAAGTAGATATCCCAACATATTTTATAAAATCAAGCCCTTTGTCATAGTAATAATGAAAACTGACTAACTAATTGAATGTACAAAGTACAGCTAACGTAGTATTGCTGGTTAGGTGTATTTGTAACTCTACAAGCAGATTCAATACTGAGTACCTGATGATTAATCACTGAAAAAGTACTGTCGCTGTTGTAGCTAATTTTCTATGAAATTTCACATTATAATCACGTTTTACAGAGGAAGCGTTTGAATTTACTGCTTAATCTCCATAATGGAGCACGGAATATTTTTACAGCGGCCAGGGAATGCATTGCATTCCAAATATATAAGAAACGTCTGTCATTTGTAAAAGGCGTGTAGTTGGCTTTTTTTTTAAAGAACTCGTGTGTATCCAACAAATGTAAAGATACTAGCTACAACAGTAACCAGTGGATTGAGGGTTTAGGCCCTGCAAATATATAACATACAAATAAACTATATTTATATAACCTTAATTTGGACCGGCATATCTTAAGTACAATGCCACTAATGGAAGTTTGTTAAACAAGGAGGGACTGTCTGTGCAGCAGCACGGAAACTACTTCAGCTAAAAAATAGAAATGAAAAGCAATTGGAAAAAGCTAGGCTTTAGGAATAACTTACCTAATCTCCTCTAAAAAGAAACAACTTAACGTTTAGGATCGTGAGGCTGTTCGTGGGTGCTTCAGTGGAGACGCCTAAAGGACATAAGTAGGCTTACACTTGAAACTTCGTATCGTTAATATTGCTTTTATCAAGTCTTAGCGATTTAATTTTCTATGCTGTTACTGACTACCCTGCAGTCCGGAACACGTCACCGTAGCTTCGATTCTAATTAGGAAGGCGGGAAGGGGGTCGCACATTCTTGTAAATTGTTAAATCCGTCTTTTAGTTAACTATTAAATCAGTTAATTAACTTTAAAACGACGAACTCAATCATAGCCTGGATTGGAATGGTATTAATTATTAAGGAATCGCCATTATTTCATATTAGGAAACGACGGACAGCAGAAACTGTTTCCGACTGCTTGCATGCTGCGTTACTGCTAAAAGCAGTAACGTCATTACGTTCTCTATATGAGGGTGGTTGCAGGTAATACACTCATTCACGTGACATCTCACTCACGTGAAACCCATCCTAAACCAAGCGTACAAGCTTCAAATCCAATGGCCTTAATAGATGTACTTTCATAATCTGCTATGATCATGGAAGTGCGATACCTGAGCAAATGCAAAAAAGTTCTCAAAACGAACTGTGGCAGGAACGTCAAAAAGAAGTGCAGAAGTACTTAGCCGAACATGCGCGGCTGCCTCGTTGACTTACTCAAGTGCAACTTTTGAATTGAAAAACTTTTCGGTTAGGTACAGAATGAGATGTAGGGTTATGACGTAACACTCATATATTTTTCTGCACTTCTATAAAAGCTTTTCGAAAATACTAATCAATTTATTCTGGCAACCTTGGCTCTGTCGTGAGTGTGGGAGCTCGATAGGAGGGGCGCGCTAATTTAAATGCATCTATCAGATGATCGACAGCATATATCTGGGTGGTTTTGAGAAAACACAAGCGCCCGTCGTTATTATGCGTCACTCGTGTAGAGTTTCAAGCTAAAGCGATCAGTGAATAGCTGACAAATTTTTAAGGTGCTCTTGAGATATTTGTGCATGGAACATTCTGGGATGTACTGCATGTGACTACTGTTTGGATGTTACCTTTTCAAGGCAGAGATTGTTGCCTGTTTTGGCCACGTTTAACCTTTTTCTTTTTTGGTCTTAATGTGTTTAACCATTACGAACTTGTGAAGCGTTTATATTGAAAACGTGTGTTCATGTTTTTGAAAACTACCACATGGATATAAAAGAGGATTTTCGAAGTATACATACATATATATATATATATATATATATGTACGCATTTCTTTGCTGTTGAAGGTGTTGGTAGTTTCAGTGAAAACCTAATAGAGTATTCGTAAAAATACTACTGCAAAAATTGACAAACGAATTTATTGCAGTGATAAAGCGCAAAGACTGTAGCATTGTATCGAAAACATTCTAACGGAATGTTACGAAACGAATTACGAAACAAACATTTCAATAACGGAATGAAGATAACACTGTACCAAAATAATAGAATGACTGCAAAACAATGATGGAGTCATAGAGGCAAGGTAATAGATTGACTGAATCACAAAATTGAATTCCTATACAAGGATAAACTGATTAATTAATAAGATGTCGAAAGAATCGCAATCAAGCTAAAATTTACAGCTTAGTTTGTATTAAAACGGGCTTTTCTACCTGCTCTATTTTTCAGATAATTTCAGCATTATAACATTGCTGCTAAATTACTTCAATGGAAACTGGAGGCATTTTAATGGGATTTTGTAATCAGCAATAATAATGAAGGTGATTTTGATTGCATTGACAAAGCTTCTAGTGGAGTCAACCACGCAAATACTTTCTAAATTTGGATTTTTTTTGCCTGCTTCAGCGACTGTTCCTAAGAGCTAAATTGAACTAACTTGAACTTGTTTGTCTACTTAGTACTGCGTACTCAAAAAATATTTTTTTTCTTTTTCTGGTCGGCCACCTTCTGTTTTATTTGAATGACTAAATCGAAAATAAGAAGGTGATCAAACACTTTTGTAAGGCATTACATTAATTGGCATCATAGCTGTATATTTTTCAGTACTTCGCATCTGGTAGATACAAGTTCTTCGTTCGCCCTGGATCTTTATATATTTTCCAGAAACAACACCAATATCGCAGTAATCCCTAATGTTTTATTATTTAATTATCTTTAGATGAACGTAGACGCGATACTTCTATCAGAATATATCGATAAGATTATTGATGCAGGTTATGCGCCATTTCTCTCTTTATGGTTAAAATTATATTCATTTGGCAATTATCTCATTTAAATGACTCGTGTTTAAAGAGGTCTAACTACGTATATAAGTGAGGAAGTAGAGCTTTACACGGAACGCATTTCGCTACTATGAGGCTATCGTCTAGTTCTCTTTGAATCATTGAATTCATGAATGTAGACTGTCTGTCACCTTTTCGGTGATATACTGATATGCAAAACAAGATTATAGCGGTTCGGGTATTGTCGACAATGATAATAGTGACGGGAGTTTCGTAGATAGTACCCAACTTCGTCGCCATGATAGCCTAGTAGTGGGTAACGTATTTGCTTGCTAATTTTCTCTAAAATTCGGAACATTACGCCAGTACTCGTAATAGCAATACGAGAAGTCTAAAACAATGCGTAACCGCAGTATCGGGTGTAAGGATTAGACATTTGCTATTTGAGAAAGAAAACCTAAAATATTATAACGAATAAGGATAAGAATATGAAAGTTGCTTAAAATTAAAAAAAGAAAACTTCGGCCAGTTTTCAGGCACCTACAGCTCGAAAAACCGAATAAATGCAAAGGTTATTTTTCGAATTCTCCTGCGCCATGTATCCAACATAGAGTTATTTGTATACATACAGTTGGCTGAGCCGCCGCCGCTGCTGCGGCCGTTGTCTGCTTAAGTGAGTGAGTGAGTGAGTGAGTGTTTGGATGAGGGACGCGCTGATGATTCCTGGGTGAGGCAACATGGGCAAGGGAAGCGGCTTCACCGCGTATCAGTTGCTGCAGAGTAGTCGTCCCTCTTGTTTGCAGCGAACTGAATGCCTGAGTTGGAAGCGATCGCGGAGGGCGCGGAGCTACCGTAAGACGGCAGTAAGGCGCCAAGGGCAGAATAGAACCGCCATCACCCAGAACGGCCGCCTATTGCTGCCGGACCTCCCCCAAGCGCTCCGAACAGCAGCAGAGCAGCCGCTGCAGAAGAGGCAAAGCATCATTGTTGACGTCGATGCTATTGTCGCCAGAAATTGCATGATAGCACGAAGTGTAACGATACGGCTGAGCGCACTATAAACGCACCGACGTCAAAAGGGGCGCTAGGAGACGTCGAGTGGCAGAACAAACGACCACCAGGTGGCCGACGCAGTTGGCAGCCTATCACATCCTCTCGAGTCATGCTGAGAATCAGCTGCTGAAGAAGAGTGGATGGACGCACAGTGCTCTCAAACAGCAATACAAAATCACGCCCCTTACGGTTCTTCTACAGGCTGCCCTACACTAGTGAGGAATGAGTAAAAGTATAGCCTTATATAAGACATAAAAAGGATTTATCTCGTGTGAATACTGTCAAACGCTACTAAAGATCCAAACCAGTAGCGCAGTAACCATGTGCCAGTTAGTATCTCTCCAAATGGAATTGTAAACGCGCATCGGTGGCTGGAAAGACTCGATAAAAATGATCTGCAGTGATGTTCAGTCTGTGCTAACCGCCGACCGGCAATCTAAAAAGCAAACAATAATTTCTGTTTAACGACTAGTTCAAAGGCAGGAAGTAAAGAGGTAAACTAGGATTTTTCGTCGAACATCACGATGTGTTAGCTGGTAAGTTGTAGCAATATTAGGTAAAGCGACAACAGAAGAAGATGCAAATATATACAGAGAGACCGCTATCAGTTTATCTCGCTATATCCGATGTTTAAAGTTGCCGTGATAATAATAATCATCATGATGATATGATGAAATGAGTCGAGATTAAGGAAGTAGTATCGCGGAGATGGATTGTACAGGATGAGAACGGCTTATTTGTTAAGTGACATGAATAAATACTCTATTGTTAGTGACTTTCTATATCGTACTAAAATATTATATGCGTACGATATACTTTTCAGCAACCATGTTGTCCTTTGCCGTTCAACTAAGATTCATACAACCATTAATATTTATCATATTCTGCAATATTTACACAGCTATGTACACATTTAGAAGTCTTCAAACCTCTAATAAAATCCAAAATAGAATGATTTCTGACTAATGCTCTGCAAAATGATCATGATTGCTACAGCGGTAGCCTGATCAAATTAGCGGACAGCGTTTATAAAGGAAAATGTAGCGGAAAATGGAGAGCGTTGGGTCATTGCAAATCAGACGCTTCAATTGTGGAAAGACAGATTGCGCGGACATAATTTCAGCTGCCTAAATCATCAGGTGTCCCACGCAAAAAAGCAAATGGGTTGCGCCCCAATAAAGCAAGGCGCAGTTAATTCGCCGACCTGGAATACAATTCAATGTAGTTGTCGTTTAAAAGGCGTTGCATATATATTTTTCTGGTTCTGATTGATTGTATTGCCTCCATCGAACACCTATCACGTGAAACTGTTATATTTTTCGAAAGCTGAAGTCTTATATATATATATATATATATATCACGGGGAAACACCTTCGATTATTTGCATAGAGATGACGAAAGGGTCGCATTTAAATGTGATTTTCTATTAATTATGTGGGAGGGGTAGAATTCAACTAATTTTTTGCCTTACGAAGCATTATAAGTTACGTACCTTTTTTTCGTTATTAAAAACGGTCCGCCTTTTAACTTAAAAATCACTCGTTAGAACGTTTGAGCATAGCCCTATTGAAACATATATATATATATATATATATATATATATAATGTGTAATTTAAACGTTTTAGAAAATGACTTTTTATAGAAATTAGTCGGCAACTATAATCAGTTCACAACTCTAAGGGATTTGTTCAGCAGTTCTTT
>NW_019211454.1:69358229-69375360 GCF_002443255.2 Varroa destructor
AGTTAATTAATAATTAATAGAAAATCACATATAAATGCGACCCTTTCGTCATCTCTATGCAAATAATCGAAGGTGTTTTCCCGTGATATATATATCATATAATTTTATATGTATAATCGCTTCAACATTACTGCCGAACAAGCAACTTGTACATCGGCATTCACACAGGAACCTCTTTGAGATTAGCTCTTGTTTGTAATATCTACGCGCTACGGTTTACTCAACACAGACACAAGGCAAATAAGCAATAGACGTTTTAAAACAGAGTAAATTCTATTCCTGTAACATGGCGACGTGCTCTCTTAGGTGAACGTTATATAGGATAAAACTAGTTTAAGCATTTAACAACACAATGTCCCAAAGTCAAAAACGCTTATATAGGACATTTTAGGGCCCCACCAAAAGAAAATGTCCGTATGGAAGGATCAATCCTATTGATATAAACACATTCTTATAAAATATTAGACAATATTTAAATGACCGTACATTGTAAATGGAAGATTTATTTTCATAAAAAACAATAATCTGTTAGTCATCAGCTTAAATACTATTACATTTCTTTAAGCAACAAAGGAATTTTACTGCTAAGAACCTATGAAATTTCGATCGAAGTAAATTCAAGATATATATATATATATATATATAAGATTCTCAAATCGGCCAGGCAACAAATCATCTGGAACAAATACGTATATGCGTATTTAAAAATCTGGATAGCTTATGTCAATGTGGTAGCGGCTCAACTAACCACCTTTTCAACTGCTGTATACTATACGCTGTCTTAATCTCTAACAATTATCTTTGTTTTCATTCAAGAGTATTAGATAACAAGCCATGCTTAAGGATGTATGTCAAAAACCAATATAACCGAACACATCCAAATAGAACTTCTGAGGGAGGTGACCTGCTTCAATTCATTTGACCTAACAGAAAAAACTGGAGATGTAGAAAGTCATATGTAAGCTAGCACAGTGCTTACAAAGCATGTAGCTTCCATTGCTAACGTATATGGCAATCGGCTATCTTCACCTATACGAAGTTGAGACATCCGAGTCCATTTAGAACTGCAACGATGCAAGTGAAGTTTGAGGATACGTCATTATAGCCTGTACTGAACGATTGACGCCCAGTTAACTACTTCTTTTTACAGTTTAGTTTTGATATCTATAGTTACGAAGCTCAGATCGAACGTTAGTCTTTAAATTAAACAATACACGCATACGCATATAGTCACAGAATTTATGGACATGCAGATACTATGTTACTTCTCCCGCCTTCAGCTACATTATGTTCAAAAATGGTATCACATTTTCCGTATTCATTTTGAGTTTTTTGGTCAGAAACAATATTTTTTCTAGTTGAATTTTATCTCTTTCTATTCATACCTACTACGAAGCAAGGTGTTAGCGAGCGAGCCGGTTCTCGAAGTGTTTGTATCGAGGATAATGTGGATACGACGCTGCTCCATTCATAGCACGTTATTTACGCTGGCAAAGCTCCTAAGCAAGATCTATCTATCAAAGGCAAAAGCTCGCCTATCAAAAGCATATAATACTGAACACTTCAAAGGTATGTAACAAATTGGTCAGATGTAATATGGGTACTTTGCGTTTTTCAAGCTACTATTATTTGAGGTCTATTATATCGTCGTTGTTCAATTTATATTAATTTTGAAATCTAAAAAATATTGTAAGAGATGCGAATACAAATCTGTGGGCTGAGTGTCTTTCTCAGCAATTGTTCACAGGGCGCTCTTGTCTAGAATCCATGGCTAGCTTAACAAATAGCCATATCACGACACGACAGATGCCTATATATTTCTGCCTACGTTGTACGGCTACCCAACCATTTGACAAAGCGGATTCATTTGTATAGATACACGCATATGAAACCGACGGCGTCGGCGGCGGCAGAAGTAGCAGCTGCAGTTCAGCCTGGAAGCAATCGGCAGGACTGAATCATACAGTGTATTATTCTAAATATAGATTTCTTAATGGACAATGATCTATAATCTACTCATATACTCCTATGGATCAATTTCTGGTTGAATATCTACACTAAGAATTTTTATTTCGATAATATAAAGTATATTGGCCCTTTTATGATATTAGAGACTACAGTTGACAAGGGCCACAGTTTCATAGGCAAAAACTATAGCTGTGTTTTGGCTTCAGTTTCGCTCTTATAACAAGTAGAGTGCACCTTCCTGAAGGCCAGTTATTTCCTCCAAAATGTTCATGCATAGCTACTGGAAGCTTGGTTACGGTTAGGATCTTAGGTTTAGGTTCACCGTACAGAATTGATACGGTCAACACAGTCATCTCTATTTTTCAGTTCACAACTATTTTTCTCGCATTTCTGGCATACCTGGCAGAAGAACAGTGATTTTTGAGCTTCGATGAATACGTTACTGTCTTTCTCTTCTAACTCACCTAAAATCCAGCTTTTGTAATATAAACCTACACTAGAGCCTGTTAATAGGTAGCCCTTACAAAGGCACACAGAGCCTGTCTAATGCGTCGAGTTTTGCAAAGGCAGAAAATTGATGTCTTAAGAACATTACATTTCCTGCACCATCAACCGCGTTTGTGCCACAGAATGGGTCTACAGGCAGTTTATTATTAATAATTAGTTAATTATAGTGCTATTTAATAATCTTGCACGGATTAACAGAAGGCTTACATAAGAAATACGCTTCTAATTTGTTGTTGGCGTCTCGTTTTTATATCTTTATTGCTTTTCAAGCTATCGTGATTTGCGCTATATATGTAGATAAGAGACTCTTGAAAAAAGGTTTTCACTTTAATATAAGGGATAAGCTAATTTTTGAAGACTTGGTATTGAGATGTGTTCCTCCCAACACAAGCCAAGATGGCTGAGTGTTCTGTAAACAATTTTCGTTACACCAGGTAATATATGTAAGCAAGTCACAAAAAGCGCTAGTTAACTTCGTTGTCGGAACAGGCGTCTATTTATACTACGCAAAGGTATAAAGACGGACTGTTGACAATTGAATGGCTTGAATGACTTTTAATACGTCAACATCACTTGATCAATTATTATGATTAGGAAACACATTAACTTAAGTAAAAAAAGTTCGCCAATAGATTGGCTGTGCTTTAATACACGTATTGAGGTGCAAGCAAAGTATGCATGTTCAGAGGCAGGCCTCGAACAACTTTACCCCGAGGCCCTTATTTCGCGAATGCTTGAAACTTTGTGGAACAGCTGTACGAACCTATAGCTCATCACTTCTTAAGAGGCGTTACCTTTTTTTTTTCTCTATGAAATGGATCGAAGCTAAGGTTTAGCATCGCCTATAGTTACCGAAATCTCATTTGTTCAAGTTAGGCCGTACTGTTTAAGAACTGTCTCGGAAGTCAACCTGTTTTACCGGCACGTACTTCCTTAAACCTAATCGTGTCTAGACGCTATTTAACGACAAGTCCATTACGTTACATTTGCATGTGTGTTCTACGGTTAAGACAAGGGCACAGTGTAGTAGCCAACAATGGCACTTGTATCCGCATGTATCAACCAGGAATGACTACTTTTCAGTTTAATATAATACACCTTAATATGGCGACTGTCGGTTGCGATCCCGATGAACGAAGTTAATTAAGCGCTATTATCCTATTTTGAAGTTTTCCAACCAGTGAAATCAGCGAAGCTGACAACTAATTAGTGTTGTATTGCGAAACCGTCTTTAGTCGTGGTTTTCCCTTGTGATTCGCTCCTACGGAGGTTTGAGTGGTTTCTAAAAAAAGAAATATTGCATAGTCTCTTTTATTGCTCTGTTCGCCGCGCTGTCAAGGCTCGTCTGAGATATATTACGCTTTCAAGGGATTACACCATTTCTACGCAGACAGAAGCCAAGTCCTTAAAGCGCTGGCTATTCGGTAACCCAAAAAGTCTTCAACTCTCGACAAAGAGGCCTGTATTCTTAAAATATCCGCTACAAGACAAGCTATATGATGTTCTTAGCCATGTGGGCGTAATAGAATTATTACCATTATGAGAACGCGTTTTCGTCGCTCTTGTAAGCTCATTGTTAACTGTTAATGCACCTCCGTCGATTTTCGGATATATAATAATAGTGTATTAAATGCTGGTTCGATAAAATACTCCGCGGTGCGACTTTTTTATAAAGCAGATTTGTCTGTATTTATAATGAAAAAATAATTCTAGATTGTACTTGTTGTCGTAACTATTCTCTCATTTAGCTGGGCCACTTCAGTCCGTCCTTTCGATAGACATGAACCGGATGGTGACTCAGCTAGTCAATAATTAGGTGTCGAGTATTATGAGAAAAAATGATATAACCAAGTCACCAGCTATTCAGTCCTATTTTTCGTTACAGCCTATCATAGGATAGTCTTATTTCTTTTTTTTTTTTATTAACCTACAGCAACTAGAAGCACGGTCATACTGCTTTTACTTACCAGCGACAGTCCTCTTTGGCAACGGCATAGATGGATGAGAGAAAGTTAGGTATCTGGCAATGCTCGGAGGCCCTGGTGTGGAAGGCACGTTTCCTCCCATCGAAACATGTAGAATCAGCGACGGTGTCGCTAAGGCAAGTGCCTTTCCAGTTGAAAAACGACCAAACAACGACAAATTTATTCCCAGCTGAGAAGAAAAAGAACGCTAAACGGGCATGAAGCATGCGGTGGCCTAATACAACGTAGCGTTGATCCTTTTATAGCTCATCTAGGTAGTATAGATGTTTTATGTTTGCCTCCCAGGGCGATGATCATGCTAACGAAAATTTAATTTGATAATAATTAAGGGACCCGTGGGTGAGCACTGATTGGTAATCGGAAATACGAACATGCTAGATACAGAAACGTCGTGAGTTTTCTTTAGCGGTGCAAGGCAGTCGGGGACTAAACCGGGTTATCTGTTTTGTATAGGGGTAGTATATTCTACATAATCCGTGTAGGTATTTATTTGAGCATGTAATATATATGATAGAAGTCATCGAAATCGCGATTAGTGAGCAGTCCACGCGTTTATCTAGCTAAAGAACATATACTTATCTTGTTTCGGTGCAAACAGCGTACTTCTAGTGCTTCTAGACATGAACGCGTTTAATCGCTAGTGAGTTACCTTTGGGAAGTTCCAACTGTGTAGCACTATACTATCGCAGATGCGTTGCAGGGCTTTTAGCAGAGGAAGTTAAACCTTACACTGACTGGCATTGGCTTATTTTTTATTATTTGCAAAATCTATTTCTACGGGTCTGTTCGGCTTCGAATCGGTTTATTCTGATCCTCAATCAAAAGTCGAATAGCATATTGATATGCGCATGGAAAGCAGATCTGCCGGCAGAGCTTTACCCGAAGAGAAGTAGAAGAGGATCGATCTACATAACCAGCAGTCCTTTGCTTATAGTCTGGTGAATTGTCATGGACCTGTTAGGGTAGATGTAGTTTCGATACGTTTCCATTCGCATACATTTATCAATTAGACAATTAAAATGATAAAAAATTGGCTTCCCTCAACGACCCAGCGACGTATACAGTATTATTATTACTATCAAGTATATATATATATATATATATATATATATATATATATAGATATCAAGGCTGGCTATTGATTGGCCTCGTTCGCTTTGCAGCACTCAGAATAAACGCACGTTTCATCTCTTCTGCTGCCAGTTGATCAGTTAATGCTACAACAATGCTTCTATTTCACTGAGCATCTATATTAGGAAACAAAAACGAATAGGTACAATAATGATGGACGAATTAAGTAAACACTAGAATACCTGCACAATCACGCGGCCGCGGTTCAGTTGGAACACAGGACTTCCCTTTTCGTCGGATGATTCATCCAGCTTCTTCCTTTACAGTCTATGTGGTCAAGGACTGAGTGAAAAAGCCCTACGCTTATTCGACATCCGACCCTTTGAGAAATAACTTTATTATATTTACTTAATTTATAGTAGGCAAGTAACATAAATGGATATACCTCTCGAGTAACCGTTCGTTCGTGATTGAAGGAGCTTTAGGCATGATTGTACCCAGAGTTATGTACTTACTATACGTACCTTTGAGCAATATTCTATCATTTTTTATATACACATCTAATATACATTTGTTTTGTAATTATTTATTCCTTAATCAGTGCACGTGTCGTTAACTACTACCAGCTCACAGTCACAGCCTTCGTGACGAAACTACTTATCTGTGCCAGCAAGCAATAGGTTGTCTTTGTCGCAGCCGAAATCCGTAGCGTAGCATATATGTGGTTTGTTGTACCCGATCCTAGTTATGTTAGCAGTATCAACCTCTGAGAGTTTTCAGTATCCCCACTTTGAGTAGAAGGTGGTCGTTTGTTTGCTTGCTGCCACTTTACTATTGTGAGGCTATTTTTCCTGTTTCGTAAGAGATGGCATGGCACGGTCGCTATCACTCTAAATAATTTACAAACGTTTAGTTGCCTGCATTTAGGTAGATGACAGTCTGCAGTTGTTATGTGTCTGAACGTATTGCAAGCCCTTAATGCAGTTCATTTGTAAATTTATTTTTTTAGCTTAGTAAATGCTTTACCAGATAAGTCTCTGGGCTGCATCAGCACGAAACATGTTCCTATTAACTCTCTATGCAATACGCTCGGTTTAATAGTAATTAGGCACATTACCTTAGCAGCATTGGCTGCCTCTGGACAGGTGCGAACCTGAGCCCGTCCATGCGATACGTAGTGGGTGTTTCTCAAACATATGTTTTAATTACGAACTACAAATATGGTGTTTTCGATCGATATCAATGCTCATTTTCAAGGTACAAAACTAATCTTAATCATTAATTTTTTTCATTGATTAGTACCACCAGTGGATCGTTTGCGGGGTTTATTCTTAGTATGTAGTAGGCACCGTTTCTTTGTCCCTTGCTTGTTCTATTATCTTTACTGGCTTATTATGAAATGCTTTAGGTGTTTGTGAAAAGGCGTATAACAAACTGAATAAACGAGCGCACAGAAAGTCCCGCTCTGAAACCTAATTTGCTGTCTTCAATGGAGATGTCTTCGGTTAATTGTCGCTGCAGAAACCTGGCTCCAATAACCAATCGTTTTAACTTTGTTCTTTTTCAGAGCAGCTCAGATGATGTCTGAGAAAGCCACTGGCAAGAATATTACGCTAAAGTTTATTCTCGGTCTTTGTGTAATTGCAAATTTTTATTAGCTAAACACTAATCCTTTTGTTTTTTCTTAGCATTTGTGTTAGACATGTCAATGTGGCAATTGACTCTACATGGTTGTGCAGTGTTAACCTGTTCGCCTGTGCAACTTGGCGACACGTGAAGCGGTTCGGGTTTAAAATCTTTCGCGGACCTAGTTTCCTTCGTATTGAAAATCAGCCCTTTAAAGCAGTGTTTACCGGTAGTCCCGGACGTAAAACTCGAAGCGTTTAGATCCAGCGATTAGCGTTCTTGCAAGGGTCTATGAGCTTCCACACTTGCAATTTTTCCAATCAAATCAAGTACGTGACACATAATTTCACTTTAATGTCAGCTAATGCCACTGTTTTAATACCGTTTCGGACACCTTTTCAGTTTCGCTATCCTAAGCAGTATTTTTCATTGAAACTGTCACTATTATGCCTGCTGGGTTTCGGGGTCGTGTTGTTTCCTAGTTTTCGTTCATTTTCGTCTACGTGGTGGATTGTCAATTTTTCGATTAAGTTTGGTAGCTTCGGATCCTTGTTTTAGAAGATCAAAACGCTCTTCGATCTGTCGTTATTGACGGCAGCCATATTTGGTATCTGCATGTATGCCTTCAAACACAATAGAAATTTCGCTGGTCGAAAGCGGGTGTAGTGGACAAAGCCACTGCATCGTGTCCAACGGTTGAATCATGTACAACAAACATTTATTGATAGTCAGGAAAGTCATAGGCTTTCTCGTCTATTCTGGTCAAGTACTGTAGACGCGTTTATAATTCGTATCAGATTTTTTAGCTTACTGCCACTGCTGCTAGGATGCCGCTATGACTGCAATGACAAATCAATAGTTGATTACACCCCGACATTTCCCGAGAGCGATCATTCGCCCAGTCGGTAAATAGCAAAACGTCAACGGGATACATAGTTCACATATCAGGGGCTGGCATGGTTCAGGTGTCTAGTGAGCATTTTTTTTTGAGTACATTACCACAGTAACAAGAAGGGTTCGGTTTAAATATTGGCGTTGGCGAATAAAAATTGTTAACAGCAGTTTATTGTCACGAGCCAATAAGACGCCATAGATTATTACCACAAACACAATAAATTAGGTTAGTAGCTGTTCGTAGGGTTACGACGCTGTTTTGTAGGTCCAGAAACACTCAGGTAAATTCAGCAAGAGCTACTTTGGTTACCCTTTGGCGGATTATCGAGCAGGTGATTCCGGGAACGGATTCTCACGGAAGGAATAGCCAAAACGTTAAAGAAATAAAAGCCACACCAAATCCGGCAGCAACTGAAATGGCTCGTTCTTTATAACTAATTCGTAGCCTTCAACAAAGTTTGTCTTCGGACGGCCTCCACCAAAATATCAGTTTTTGGCTTTCATTATCGTTAGGGGATCTATTAGTGTAGATTTTTCGAGCCGACGCATACGGAGTTACCAGAAATTGAAAGCATGAAGACCCTCAGCAAACCTTTTACCTCCCTCTTCCCAGACCCATCTTGCAGCCAATCAAGCGAAAGATGAATCTCTGCATTATCTATTCGGGTAATGCGACTGCAGACATAGGTGACGATGGCAAGAAAAACTCACAGCCACCAAGGTCCTGTAGGACACGGCGTGTGTTGTAAGCGTAATGGGGTCCCTTTATAACTTGTGGACGCCAACGAACCCTTAAGCAATCTGCTATTCAGACATCTGAGATCAATATGGCTCATCGTATAAGTGCTGAATCTAGTGAAGGACATAACGAACGCTTACCGAACACCTTCACTACATTCACATTTGATGTCTGCTGCCGACGAGTTTCGGTTCCCTGAAAACCTTATGCATTAGATTCGTAGAGTGCGTACATACGATTTTCTTGGCAAACATTTATATGCCTTTATTTTCATTAGAGAGATAAGTACCGCTATTGATGTCAATAATTAGACCGAACGAATTTTTTATTTGGTGCAGATTACCAAAGCATTGCACAATACAAATGATGCTTGACAGACTTGATTGTGTAGGCAATAGATATCCTTTTACAAGCTTCAACTCATTAGTAGGCAGCGCAGTAACTCCCGTGTGTGACGCGTCGCTTTTCCACTTTCGACCTATACTGAAACAGGCCAAGAGAGTATCCTTTCTTTGCTAGTTACGACGTATATATTTGAAGCTATAAAAATAAAAAAAACAGATTTTTTTTTTGCTTTCACCAATAAACAGTTCGTCCGTTATGCTACTAACTCGAATAAACTTTAGTTTTCTCACAGAAATGGTCGAATTTGGCACATCTAATGCCATGTCCGCTTCAAAAATTTATTAGCACGACTTTGTGAAGGAATTGAAAAACCCCAACGGAGTGACAGGGTCAGCTGTTTCTCTATTTTCAAACGGGCTTCGAAAGCTTAAACGTGGATTAGTCTATATTTGAGCCAATAAATCCATCCAACAACAAGTTGACGTGAAGACATTTGAACAGAGCGGATTGTGAGCAAATCTGTTTAGTTTACATATGTGCATATATTTGCCATAGTCGTATCATGTTAGTACAGATAGATAACATATCTTGTATAGATAAACACGTCCTCAGTGTGTTCCAGATCGAACGCCCGCATCAGATACTTCCAAACAGTGTAACCCTTCGATCAATACTATAGGGTTCCACATCAACATAGGTGTGTGAACACGAGCAGCGTTAATTACTTCTAAATCCCTATACCCTTTTACGGATGTAGTCCAATGATCCGCCAGTTCTTTGAACAATAAGGTTATTGTACGAAAATTATATTTCGAATGCAAAAGTAAATATCATTCATGCGGAACAAACTAGATTCGGGAGACAGATTATATTCATACAAAATTCATGGTTTTTCTGTTAAAAGTCTGTGCGTATCCTTCAAACTCGTTATGTAACTCTCCTACTTCTTATCAATGAATAGTTCCGACAGCGGGTTCCACGAAAACTGCTGTAAATATCATTGTCTGTCGTTTCAACTATGACCACATCGACTGCTTTCATGTTTTCCCGGAACCGCCGCATGGGCGGCTATTCCTTCGACTGTTAGTGGTTCGGCTGCCTGAGCTGGGCTTTCAGCCTCAGCGTAGACAAATTATTCTAGTATTTATTAAATGATCGACATCTTCACGACCTCTTTCGTACTTCTAACTTGGCTCGCTAAACCACTGTCTTTGTTCAACTAGCTGGAAGTTCATCAGCCACCGTTTCGAACAGTGACATACTGGCCAGGCATTGAAAACCTTAACTAATGTGTAGATGACCTAACGTTAAGCACAATGTCATCGGGGTTACATAATCACTTGAAGACAATATTTTGTCAATAACGTGTCGTCGAACGTAACGCAGTCGAATAGGGAAACTTGTCATATAGCTATATGGATATATCGCTCAATGTTACTGTGTTTCCAAACCATTCTTACCATATTTGGAGAAATTAAATGTGACCTATATGACATATATAGGTCACATTTGATTTCTCTTAATACTTAATTATTTCAATTGGTACTTCTTTTTTTCGACAACTGGTAGCTATATAGCGTAAAAACTCAAAGGCGCCGTCCTTCGTTTACCTGTAATTAAGACGAAAAAGCGACAAACTAGCTGTATCAATAAAATAAAATCAAACGATTTGATTGAGTACAAAAGGAAAACCTTGAATGGTGGCTTCATTCAAGTCTACAACGCTTACTAAATGAGGATTAAATGTTTCCAGGGTATACGCTCAATTCTCTCGGGTTCTGTGACCGCGCAAACGTCTCGCAATGGTTCACTTTGGAAATAGTATAAGGTATTGTTGTAACTAGGGCTACGCGATAGGTTGATGTAACCATATATATTAGCAAGCACTATTCGGTATTTTTTTTATCGCTAAAAAAGAAACATAAACTAAACCTTGTTTAGTTATCTAGTAAAGAAATTAGGCTTAACAGCCGGTTATTAGCTAATGAAAAGGGTGGTCTTTTTCCATTAGAATTAAGAACGTGTTCAGGGTTCGTTTAGGTAAACTAAACAAAAATCAGCGCAAGTCAATGAGTGAGTCTTCTGCCGAACTTGTAAAAGCGTAATTTGCTCAGGGTCATAATCGATCATCAAATACACTGCGCATGAAATAGTACAACAGAAATGCCGAACGTATATGTGTGAATACAAACGAGTGGAAAAACCCACGTGATCCATTTACAATCATTTATATATCGCGGCATTGGCCTGGTCAGTAAAGGAGCACCGTTTTCGGTGGCGTCGTCATGCGACCGAATAGTTGGTCCGGTTCGACCGACTAGTTGTGCTTCTATCCTAATGAAACATGATGATTGAAAACGAAACTAGATCGATCAAAAACGAAAGTTCTTACCGTAGTCGGTAGGACAGATTAATCGGTCCTACGATCACGACGAACAATGTCGCTTCATATGGCGATGCCAAACAATGCCCCATCAAGGTGAGCATTGCCAGTAGGGAACTTCGTGAGTACATCCTACCGTCTACACCTCCTGTTACATTCTAATAATATTTAACACACAGTTCATAAGCCCTCCAAATAATGTTATATAGGTGCTAAATAATACCGAAAAGAGCCGCTTTTCGATGCATATCCTATAGAATTGCCACCGTCCTTTCCAACATGTCGCTGACATGCAGCGACGCGGCAATCTCTCGCTGAGCACTGTCCGCTGGTGCCGTTGACGATTTGATAAAATTCGATATCTGTCCCTCATCTTGTGCTGCTCATTAGCATTACCACAGTCGTCCTATCGTCGCCATGTCATCAACCCATACGATGATCTGCTTGACTAGTGACCGCGAATGTCATAGGAACAGCTTACATGATAATCACCATGACATTACCATTTGTCCTTATTATAGTGCTTCGTTGTTTCAACTAGCAATTTCGATACACTGAGCTCTTCGATAAAAACCAGCGAACACAAAGGTGATGATTGATTTTAATCAATGCCAGAGTGATCAGTGCTCTTATTGTTACTGTTTTCGTCAGTGAATTGTTGTCTGCTAGCAATGGTCGTTGACGCAATTTGGAACTTCTGCAAATCATATTTCATTTTGCCTAATATTAGGTTCATAAATAGGCGTACAAAGAAAAATGCAGAAAAAGGCTAGCTTTAGGAGGTCGTCGAGAGTAGCCGCAGAGTGTAAGTTTTCTATCGAACTGCATACACGCATGTATACATACATGGTGTAATATAGTTACATTTGATCCCGTATTGATATTAACTATGATAGAAGTTGGTTTTGAGATTTTGCCGGGCTCGTTGTTTTAAAATAAACCACTCTTGTTTATCTTGTCTGAGTGTACGTAGTCGATTAGGTCTTTTTTCAGGCTTTCTTTTTCCCTAAATGGGTATACCATTCTTCGTTCGAGTCCATGAATATTGTGGATAAAGTTTTTTCGATTAAAATATTATGTATACATGATTCTACAGTAGACTATCCGTATATTATGACACGCCACATTAAGGCTTTTTATATCCCTTACTTATGCTGTAGACAGTTGCACCCTTGCAAGTCCTAGGGGACGTTAAGATAATGATTGTTTGTTGCAGACGTGTAGGAATTAGCAGCGTCAGCCCTAATATAACATTGTCGAGTGCAAGCATACTGCAATCGCTGCTATTGCTCAACGTATATCTTAAAGAATACGTATTTTCTTACTTATACCTACTGAACATGAAAGTCTGAAAGAACAACTTATAAGATGACTAGTTCGGGTTACAGTGCATGCTTTGCGGTATATTTCCGTGTCTTTTAGGCCCTATCAGCTAGTAGCTGAAGCTCCAGTAACAACTATGGCTGATGGTTGATGTTTCTGTTCGAAAATGCCTCAAACGGCTTCGGTCGCAATGAACTTCGATGAAAGCAAATAATAAGGCAGTAAGAGACCTTTGCTACGGCAGTAAAGCGACCAACACATGCGCGCCGACAGACAGAATTAACATGACGGATGTTATTCGTCACGGATTCTGTTGCCTCTGCGCAATGTTACAATATCGCTGTTATTATGGCAAGTTCAGATAGATATGGCCATCATCAGAACGGCGCGGTACACAGCAGATGAATAGTAAGTGACAGAAATGCAAGTTATTATTTAGCTTATAACGAGCCCTTTGGCAGGACAATGTGGCGGCTGTTCGATAGGTGGCGCTATTTTGCCTATATATCTATTTTTAAAAATATCATAGTAGTCAAAGAAATGGAAGGATAGCAAAATTTGGAGGGTTCAAAAAATTCGACTGATCGGCATCACATTGTATAGTCGCCTATTTATATAATATGTAATATATGGGACAGAATAAAAAGTTGGAATCTCTGATTGCTATTTAGTTCCCTAGGTTTAGAAATCCTCGAATTCAGGCGTATTACTGAAAAAATATATGTATTTTGAAATCGTGACCTAAACATCCTCGTGGGTTAAGAGAGCAAGGTTTTTAAGTTCATGTTTGCAGTTTATGTTAAAATTAAAGCTGTTTGGTTGTCAAACACCTAAATTTGGAAGAACGGAGAGGAATGAAACGCGTTGCTGGGGACACGTTAAGTTGCAGTTAAGACAGGACGGTGAACAAGGCAAAAAGTTACCCCTATTGCAAACACGATTACGCGGATTACAGAAGATTGCACATAGACGCTATGTTTTTTCATTCAGTTGATTGGACAGTGGCAAAATATCTACCCACGAAACTAAAAGACGTACAAATCTTAAATTTGGGTTTTGGGAAAGAAAGGCATGCCTCGTCTTAGAGGCGGGTCGCCCCTGCAATAACCCTAACGCAATTTCCGACGTAAAATGCGAAACATTTAGTAGTCACGTTTCTTCAAGGTGCTTATTCGAAAGTGACCATATACTATACAGCTTTTTCTATAGGTGTAGATAAAATTTTATTGCTAGTACGTCAATAAAAGCAAGAGACTATTTCCGTCGGTGTATCAGTAAACAAATTTCCTTGTCAACCTATTGCCCTTGTCATTATTTAGTAGATTAAACATAGCTGATTTAGCTGTTCTGTTGCCTTTGCTTCTCTCCCTTGTTCGTTGGCGACTGTTTAATGGCATCCACACAAAATAGAAAGAGAACTCCGCTGCTGTCATACAATTGACCGGCTGAGAACGATTGGTCTTTTATGTGCTCTTAAAATAGCTAAACATATATGAATGCACTATAGATGATCTGATCAGCTTGAAAATTTGTGAGCTTTGTTTATCGACCAACTGGTCAGATATATCGGCGATTTAAAGCACTCTTTTTTGACTGACGCATAAGCAGAAATGTTACGCAACAAATATCACTTGCGTTTGGCTGCCAACAGCATTCGAGGACGTTGACATCGGTATGTACATAGCAGCAGAAATAGGCCAAACCTGTAGGATGGCCAGAAAAGACAAGGTAAACCAACTAGTCTTACGTGGCCGGTTTGCTGATTGGTTTAGCCTGAGATGCCTGCTGATCGCAAATTAAGTAAAAACTCATGTTGTTGATGTTCCATATAGCCAAGCCACTAAACGCTGTAGCCTTCGGAACGGCTGCTGAAACTACGTCATCTTGTTTAAAATAGAAATATTTACACAACGAATTCACTTGGCCACCACTAAGTTACTGTTAGCTAGATGTCGAGTGATTTAGGGACGGTAAAAAAAGGAGAAAAAAAATGTACGCATCGTTTTACGGCTGAACACGCACAGAGACAAAAACGAATCAGACGATACAAGCAATACGAAAAGAGACAACGTTTTCACGTTTAACCTGTTTCCATTAGCCCACTACGCAGCTGGACTACGACAACGATGATGATTGTGATCACTAGTAGGCAGAACTAGCTATGCGCTCATGTAGACATTTCATCGATCTATTAGTAATCTTATCAATGTATGTTATAGAGAGATCTGCCTCACAGTCACAACAGTGAGGAGCTACTTCGACATCTTTACAATGTACCACTGATATAGAGATTCTGTTCATATGACTTTTCATCTTAAGAGCCGGTACATCTATTAAACTATACGCCGTCAACATTAACCTAATAGGTGTGCGGGACACGTATGCATTGGAAATACGATTTAGAAACAACCTAACAAAACAAGCTAATTAACCGAATTTATACGGATCATGTTATTCAGTATCAACTGCTCGTGTTCATGCTCGCCGACCTTCAGTAGTGACTTCGACCGATTTGTACAATAGAATTTCGTTTTTAAGAACTTCTTTCGGTTGTGTTCGAAGACGTCCTATTGATTTGAACTTCGGACGGACTAAAGTCTACGGATGAATAAGAAATCGTTCATAAATTATAAGAAGCTAGTATGTGTCTGCGAATAGTACCATACACGCCGATACAGAGCAAGTGTACAGCGCTGGTCGATCATACGTTTGGACCATTTTAGAGAGTAGGATATGAAGAGTCCGTTATATGAAGGAGGCGAAGAAAATTTCATTAATGTGCCTATAGATATAGTTTGATTTTTGACGATAAGACTGCGCCGAGTTAAATTTTTGATCTATCGCACTGAACAAACATGTCTACCCCACCAAAACAGCTAGTAAGTATTACCTAACTTTTAATTACAAAGGAACACATTTGAAATGATCAGCGACAGCACTAAAAAAGATTGTTCTTAATTTTTTCTTGTCGCTGATGTCTGCGAGGGTTTGTAAACGCGCTGTGCATGGGTGTGAGTTTGAGTTTTTTAAGAACATTGATTGCTGATAACAATGCATAAATATAATCCTCCATTATTTCTAGGTCTCGTACCTCCACTCTAATTAGACCTCTGCAGCAAATGGATCGAATGTCTAGCACATTTAATTTAAATGTTCCGATAAAGCCTGCGATTCTTCGAACTTTATTATTAAAGTTTTTTTTTCTTTTAATTTATTATTATTTATTTATTATTAGAGTTTTTGTCTTGAACTTTTACTAGAGGATTTCTATCTTCATTCCAGAAAAGCCAACTCCCTGCTTAGTTCAGTCGAAGGTACAGTTAACGACCGTCGACTGAAAATCCTAAATTCTGAAAATGTTTAATATGCAGTTCGTGTTATAAAAGAAAAAAAAAATAAATTCTAACCGTTTTCTCTAATTATGTGTATTATTGGTGACCTCTACTAGCTATCAACTAACGAGGGTAGATTGCATTTAAAAATCATACCTAGCTACTTTCGTGGGCTAATTATCTGAAATATTTGGAACAATATGAGTCTTGTTCTTATGTATTTTTGGCAGACAATTAATAATTTTGAATCAGGTTAGGAGCGGCATAAGAGAAGAGCTGTTAGAACATCGTTAAAAATGGGAAGCCGGCTCGCCCAATTCTCTTCCTGCACATTGTTGAACTATAAATATACTTCTAAGATCAATCCTTCTTCGTCATTACGGACAAAAGAAATAATAATAAGTCAATAATTGACTCCTGTGAATCGCCCTTTAATTACCTATACAAGCTATAAGAACCGTTCTGAATTTGGTTCTTATGGACCATTTTCCGTTTATGAACTCTGCCTAATCCATCCACCTGGGACTACCCAGGGCAACCAATTTTGTGATTTTCTTAAGTTTTCGAAAAATATCGTTTAACAACAGATCTAAGGACGCTATCTGTTGACCCGATCCATTTTACCCACAGTATTTGAAAGAAAGTTCGTCTGCGTCCCCCAACACCTAAAGGGGAAAACTATCGAAACCACGCTGTAAAATATGACTAAATGTGTCAATAAAGAGCCGCAATCGTGTAATTACACGATTTAATGCGACGAGGAGATCAAAGTTTGTACCTAATAATAATAATAATAATAAAAATAAAGGTAAGTTAACTTTTTTCCTTGCATCCCCTATCTTATTCAGCCTATTTCAACTTTCCCCATAAGCCATCTACTCTGTCCAGCCTTTCGCTATGTTGATGTCAATGCTTCCAGCGTGAAGACAATGGTCAATGATTTATTTTCACTCTATAT
>NW_019211454.1:69375385-69416831 GCF_002443255.2 Varroa destructor
TGTCTGACCAAAATAACCACTGTAATAGTTCTCAGCCTACGCTATCGACGTGGTAAATACCGAAGGCGTGCTATTATAGAGACCAATGTGAGTAGAGCAGAAGGTTACGGCTGAGCAGTTTTTCGCACAGTTTCAAATCCATTTTACCATTAAGCTCTTCTAGTAGCAAGTTACGTATGTTAGAGCAACATATTAAGTTTTGAAATTAGTCTAATTTCGATTTCACAGCACATTTGACCTTCCTCTAAGACATTTCCTTCTTTACCTTAATACCTAACCTAATAGTTGGCAGTTTTATGATGCAAGTTTTTACATTAAAACAGGTCTTCGCATATTTATGAGACGTTTTTTGGGTAATCAAATGCATTATATTAAATGCTAAAACGTTATACGACCACTTTCGCTCGTCTCATTGGATTCCTCTTTTGCGCAGCGTGGCTTAGTGACAGCGTTAAATTACTGCATCGTGACCGCTGCATACGCATATGCCGGCCTTCTTCAGTAGCGTCTCTCTTCCTTACGCTTTTTCGTAAGATGTTCGTGTTAGTCCAATACGTCAGCGCAACGTATAAGTCTAATGGCTCCGAGACATAGTCAACGGTCGAAAGCAAAGAAAGACGCCGGTGAAGAGTACAGAGTTGCAGCAAAATCCGGTAATGAGAGGCCCAGTTTCACTGACTCTTTTCTGAGGTCGACGATAGATATTCGTAATAGGCCATCGAACAGAAAGACTATCGTGGCATTCCGACTCGACATTTCGATCGACAAATAAGAAGATAATGAAAAAGAAGGACCAAATTTTGATTACGATACCGTAGAGAAAAGGACAGTCGCCTGTTACTGGAGTAGACGTAATTGACAGCAGTATGATAGAATAACCTCAAAGTTACAAACAGAACCCTAACTCTTTGCATAGGTTTACTACAAGTAGCAGCAGGACCGGTAAAAATTTGACAGGCTGATTTCAGATGCACACAGTTGTTTACATGTTACCGCGGTCCGTTGAGTGAAGCTCTATCTCTTTGGCATGATCAATGATCACAAAACAAATATCGGTTCTAGTTACATCGTCTAGCCAACTTTTAGCCGCACTGTCAATTTTAAGCAAAGCATGTTACCCACCGAAAATCTTAGGCCTGGTTGAATTTTTTGTGAAAGGAAACTACACAGAGAGGAGTGTATAAATTTATAACAAAACAACGGAGTTGAATAAACGACGCGATAAGCACGTGGGTCATGGATTCAGTGAATAGGTAGTATATTATGTTTTAGTTTTCCCTATATACTTCGATTTGAATTTGTATGCGAGTTTCGCTTAAAATAGAGATGTTGATATACGGTAATATAATTCGTCATGCTTATTGAACCGTATTTAAACCCCTAGGGGAAGTAGTGCTTCGGGCGGCCGATTAGCAGACTTCCTATGTGGAAAACATGTATCACAAAAATTTAGATTTGTCCGATACGAGCAGATTTCAAAGATACCAATCACAGAATCATAATTATAGATAGGTAGGTTACGAACGAAAAAACACATACATATTGGCTTCGTTAGATGAAAAGTAAAATTATGCAATCTAGCTATTAGTCAGATTTGTATTGATTCTGTTTCTAAGAAAACTTTTTTAGTAAAGTTTCTTGCACAAATCGTTATCGAATACTACGATGCCCCTGAGCATAACTTCGAATAGCATAAGTTAAAGGGGACCTAGAAGCTGGTGAGTGTCTACTGATACGTTTGTATGCCTGTCATGGGAGGAAGTTGACGATGTTGGAACACGCTTCTCATAGGAATATAATACTGCGGCTGTAGCTGTTAATAGTGTGGCGTTGAGAAGTGCGACAACTTTCAGCCAGATGTGATAATAATGTTAAAACGAGTCCCTCGAGGTTCGTGGCAGCTAATAATATCTATTTGTAATACTAATAATAATATTGGGTTTTGCTATAATTCGGAACCTATAAATAGTTGGTTACAAATACTTCCTAGTTGATTTAATAATTTCTCTTCATTAGAATTACAGGTGGGCCAGGGCGACATAAGGGCCGGATCGTCAGTGATAGGCACCATGGTTCCGGGCTACAGGCGATAGATGTTGAGACTGTTCTGTTGCAATGATCCGATGACATCGAGGCAATAGTCGACTATCTTCTAGCGTCCGTCGAAAAGGAGATGCGAAACGTGAGTGCGGAGGCGGGCTTCCTCATCGATCTTGTGGCAAACCTTCGTAACATTAAACAGTGCGTTTTCAAAATGACGCGCCTCGATACGGTGCTAGGCAACGCCAAAATTACATCAGCGCCACAGCAGGCGCAACCGATCTATGGAGACATGTGATAAATGATGCTTACATGCACCCGGCACTGGCCTCGATGTTGGTGAACATCAGATCTTCAGAAATAAGTAGAAAATATGGAATTGGGATCTACGATGGGACAATTTTATGATGTGCGTACACATATGTTTGTCACATCGACATAAATTGGAATGGCCACATCTGATTGAATAGTTAGTTTATTTAGCCTTTTATCAGTTACTATAAATCCAGTTTTAAAGATTAGCAACGATAAACGACTACGCTCTGTAAAAATACGCGCTCAGCTTCGGAACAGTTGACGCTCTTGAGCGTGCGAAGCTTGGATACTGTTGCAATAAACATTAGGAGAATCTTTCTTATTTGGAGAGATACGCAGCTGATTCTGCCGTGGGTGAGTTCACTCGTTGCTTGGAGTGCAGTGGCTGTATACTCCGCCCAGCATCTGTGTGCACGACGGGGTCGTGTAGGGCAACCGTCCCTGGGGACCTACTTGTCCCGCGTCCAACCGACCCAATGGCGCCAGATCGTTCGAGAGAACCTTCTTGACCGTCCTTTTGGCCTCGCCGCCCTTGACCGCATCCAGCCTAATGCTGCTGTTATGATTAGACTGGAAGAGAAACAATACTGTACATGCACTCGCATCTGAGAAGTGACCCTTTAAATAGCGTCTGGGTTTCGGTGCTGCTGTGCAGTGCGTTAGCCGACATTTAAATTATTAACGTAAAAGTTTGTAAAGTTCTATAAGAATGTTTCTATTGCCGACGACTGAATAACGGAGGAAATCGGCCGAACTGTAAAAACGATTTGTAGCTGTTTAGCAGGAAGGAGCAGCCAGCGCCGGTCGTGTAAAATTGACCCGTAACGGATTGTGCATTTGGCCATCTGCCTTTAGGTTACAAGACAATATTACTTCTTGTTGCTAGATAATAATTCGAAATATTTGATTACAAAAAATGTATAGGTTATCGCTATTGCGGTAAATTATAGGATTATTCTAGGATTGAATATTCGAAAAAAGGGAAAGGGGTCCGCGTAGTACTAATTTAGTAATTAAGGAAAATTGTTTTGTTACATTACGGTGCAGTCTTACACCGTGACACTAGAACTTCGGTAGGGTTTAAGTTGACTGGTAACGTAAAAACCATATATAAAAATCATATGTAAAAACTTAACGGTATCAAGCTCTAACAACCCTCTGGCAGTGAACGGGGGCCAATAATAGTTGTATGCACGTCTATAGACCTGTCTAGTCTTGTGTTAAGATGCGACATATTCCCGAGAATCTTCTAGCTGTCAAATGATATGGAAAATTGCTTACGCGTCATATGGTCTGAGGACATGTTGATAATTTCCATTCTACTTAGCTTTACCAACTGTAATATTGATCGTATCTGTCGAGTCGTCTATTGAATGGGATTTACTCGTTTCGAGCAGCCTTCTAGACGTCTGGCGTGTCGCCAAAGTTTATGTTTTTTGTTTAACTGTTCGAGTTTCTCTTTGAGACGTTCTGCAAGACGTTTCTGTGTTCATGATGATCAACTACCATTAAGTCTAACTGACTCTGCGTGATGCATCGGCCTAGATTGAATTTCCTTATTCGTTCTATTTAATTTGTCTCTTGCAGGAAAATCCCCATTGCAAAATACGACCTCGAATTAACTACGCACTCTTATGAACTCCTTTCTGGAAGAAATCCTCGATATATCACGACCATATTTGTATTCCGTGCAGTTCTGAATAATACCTCTACCACATAACATACAATACACATTCCTATAGCAGAAGCTTGGAAAAGCGAGAACTAATCCGATTGAAATGCGAGTTATTACCTACTGTTGAAACGAAGCTTTTCTTTGCCTTTGCCTCGAAATCCTCTGTCTAGAAATCGAAATTCATCATATCACTTCCAGGAAAAAAAATGAACACAACGGTATGTGGCAAAATGACTACGCCCAGAAATTACCGCAAGGACCACGTCTGCTTCTTCCCCATCTGTTTTTTCTGCCTCTACGAGAAAGATTGCCGCTGCGCTGCGTCGTTTGATGCAGATGGTCTAATTCTGTATTGTTTTTTCCCTCTCTCGTCCTTTGCTTTCGTCATCTGGTCCTATTACCTCGCTTCTGGGTCGTCTCCCGCTCAACAGCACTGAATTGTCGTGACCGGCTGGCCTCGATCAAAGGAGACAAACTTTATTCATCTAGAATAGCTATCTGTTTGGCTGATTGGCTCAGAACCAACCACAAGCATGACGAGGTCTGGTTCCCGAAACAGTGCACGATCTTCCACCGAAACATACACACGTAGACGCTCAAACACCAAACTCCACTACTGCTAATAATAATCATAATAGACAAAACAATGCGGACGGCTTGCAAATGTGACTGTAATTGTTAGTGAACTGCTAAGATTCGTTGCGTTGCCATAGCTCATAAATTCTTATAACGACATTTTGAAACTATATTGCAGACGGGTACATATCTGCAAATTCAAAGGAAAAAAAGAAAGCTGAACATCGGGATGGCTGACTCGTCAGTTGGGGGTAGATTCTCCCGTGTCTTCCAGTATATCTTTCAGTAATATCTACAAAACCAAAATCTTCGTATCACTTTTTTTTATTAACATTTTATGTTTGAGTTTAGATTAATCTCTGACACATTGATATCTTTTTAGGAAGCTTTAGAAGCTTCATTATGACAACGGCCCAAATCATAGATTGATCATTTAGATGGGGGTTCGATACGTGTGAAAACATTGGCCAACAGCTAATTTTCGATCACACGTCAAAGGCGTACCTTCTCTCCTGTCTACGTTACTTTGTGACACAAAGCACAGCTGATCTGACAGCAAGATAACGTGCCCGTTACGACAAGCCGCTCGTCAAAATGTATTTGCCTAATTTTATATTTTATATATATATTATATAATATTGCCTAAATTTGATAGCCGTAAATTGCGTGATTACCTTATTTTCACGTTAATGATCGTGTAATCCGTAACGTAAAATTATTACCACAAATTTTAACTGTTGTTGGGATTTCACTTCGCAATATTATACAATGTAATTTTAAAGAATGACTAATATGTCATTATATCGAATTGTCGGAATAGTATTCATCACAAAAAAAAAAAAGATTATTTTATATTTTTTTGAAATGGCACTACTGAGCTGAATACGTGTCATCTTGATCGCGTCTGGGAGTTTCTGGAAGAAAAATTGTGGCTTTTGCATCACTTCACTGCAACTAAATTACAGGGAGTTTTGCAGAGACTGAAACAGATAAAAGTCCGATGATACAAATACGGGCTACACTGTTAATGCATTGAAATCTCCCATGTAAATCTCTTCGCTCAACTTTTTCCCGGTGGCTAAAAATATATGGAATCGGGCACTGTCACGGTGGAAAACGACGCTACGTCTGTTCACAAGTTTGGGTTATTTTTTTCAGTAGCTTGTAGAGTAAGCTGGTTAGCTTCTGGTAGACAGGACCCAAATTAGTCGTTTGGCTTTTCCGATCCCATCTGTTACATAGCACCTCTTTGTTTGGGTCAGTCTGGGTCTTAGCACATATGGGGGGGGTCTTCTCTTGCATTGGCCACGCATGTCTTTCGCCTATGGTTTTCGTAAAAGGTTCCATCGCCGTCATCGAACGCTTTGAAATTTCGTTATGCTTCTCTAGAGTTTCGCAGATAGAAATATAGTCGAGTTTTGTTTCCATTCGAAGTGCGGTAAAAATACCCGCCTTTTTTGTAGCCAAATTTCTTCGAATGGTTCGAGACTGTGATACGTGGCCTTGAAGCCATCTAGCTCAAAAAATGACCAATACCCTTTTTGATAGCCCTATAAAATGCTCTATATCTTTGGAACTATTCGATATCTGTAATTAGCGTCTCCAGCGTATTGAACGTATTTATTTTAGGGTCCGTTGTAGTCACTAGCTTGTATGATATGTAAATGGCAATGTAATAAAGTATACAGGTCTAAATTCAAGGTCTTCTACATTTACCAATCGTACTCAATATAAAATTTGGAACGTTTCAGCGCTGTATATTATAGGGAGGCGTCCGATAAACACGAGAAGCTGTTTCATTGAACTGTTTTTTAGCTCTCGCCATTTGTTCAAACCCCCGGGCTGACTTCATCTCAACGTAAATAGATTTAGTACGTGCGTATTCTGTACAGGTCTCGTGTCTAGGTTATCTTTCTCCGTACTCGTTTTAGAGTTAAGATGTACGCAGTAATCATTCTCAGCAGCGGAAGCTCGTCTGAATGATCTCTAGATGACTTAATTTTTCGATTTGTTCACAGCGGGTTAATCAGTCGTCGTGATGTGCTTTTGGCTCAATGGATCACATTAACCAATAGCTTCCAAACATTTTAACAGTTATATGATGTTCTATACATAACAAAGGCAAAATTGATCAGACAGGTGATTGCATAACATAATTTTAGGAAGATGCTTCTACCTGAATATAATAAGTACACAAAAGTAACGGAAACTCGTACAGCGCTAGGCCGACGCACAAGGAGTTCAAAGAAAACGACCTCAATATCCCCAAAGAACACGCTAGTAAATACTTTAGAGCTATGGATTAGGGAACTTCGGTGAAGTAGAAAATCTGATTTCTAAATATTTAATCGTATTCGTCTTGTGTCTGGACTGTTTTCGATTAATTCAGACGGCCGTACTAATACGCTCATAACTGTCAAAAGGCAGAGTGGTGATTTTTCGATCTAGAAAATGGAAACTGAAGTTAGCGACGCTACTAATTTTTAGTTAATAACAGGGCAGGTTTTACAATTGTGACACAAGCAGACGATGCGATATGTAAAATACAAAAAGATAGATAAGTGACCGTATATTATGGTCTACTGTGCTTCGGTAAAGCCGCAAACCCATCGTTGAGCGTTTGCGAATGCTGGTAAATTCGATTCGACACAAGCAAGATACTGCTGAAGCACCCGTAAAAGCGCGTACATTTATATATGGATGAACCTGTTTATAAAAAAAAAACAACACATTAAATAACAATATCACGATAGATGTTCCTTACGAAAATGCATTGTGCAGTTATGAGCAGTTAAATAAGTACAAACTTACTACGGGAAAGTTGAAATCTAATCAAAGTTGACAACGGGATCCAAAGGTGGACTGACGCTTCTTTTAGGACAACTGAAATTTTATTTCTTTCAATCGGGCCTATCACGTTCTATTATACACAATTAGCATTAGCTAAATAAGCTTATCGTTAAAATTGACTTTAGAATCTTTTTCTTCGTCTCTCATAGAGTGACAGCATTAGCTAGTGCGTTTTATTTCGATGAAAGGAAATCGAACGAAAGGCCGCTCAGAATGTTCTATTAGTGCTTATCGTGAGCGATGATAGCGCCGAGCGGTTCCTGGCGCCATTACGGGTAAAAGAATGGTTACGGCAGGTGGTCAGTGAGGGCAGCAGTAATCTTCTCGAAGTAGAGGCAGCATAAAAAAAAAACAGCTAGGAAAGCCTCTGCTGGCCAAACCAGTGTTGCCTCTAGTTCTAGCTAACGAAGGGCTTTGTTTTTATTGTTTATTAGTAGGGAATGTTTCGACAACGGTGTACAGCTAAATGCGTTTTTCGATTGTCGACCAACTTTTGAAGTTCAATCTATTTAAGATAGTTCTTGCGTTCCGTTTGCCCCTGTCAGTATCCATAGTCTACGATTAACTCAGGGAAGTGTTTATCTTAGTCAGATATTTTCACCTGTTGCCATTCCTACAATTCAACAATACCTTACAGAGAAAACAATGGAACTTAACGTTCGTCTTAACGTAGTTTTTTTTAGAGTTACAGTCGGGCTTAGAGATATCCGCTAATGAACATGTTGGCTCGAGCTGCGCTTTACTTCTTCTTCGTAAAGGCAAAACTCCAAGAAACCAAAGTGCTACGCTTTGTAGCTACATATATTGCCTTGTAACACTAATAACAGATGAAATGTCCTTTAGTATTATTTAAGTAGCGTATGTAAATAGGACAACAAAATGCACCCTCTCATACAATATTCAAGGGGCACGAAGCGCGCTAGAGAGAAATGCACGAATCACCATGCAACAGCAGAAACGATTCGAAAATTCTTATTCAATTAAATAAAAGTCACTATAAGGATGCTGCATCGTTAATGGTGACTGTTCGCATACTGTCGCATAAGTGACCACATAATTGTTGAACTTACCGGCAAAACTTATCAGACGTATAGATATCTAGACACACACACTATTCGATTAGCTGTTAAACCTATTAAAATACATTCAATGACGTTCTTTCACAGATCGTTGCTGAATCACTGAAAAGCTTCTGCAGAACGAAACAAAACAGAGTTCATCGTAGACGCGTGGCAACGCGACAACGCGATGAAGTACACGCGTTTAACGGCAGACGTGGAGCGCTTTGGAGTAAGCGGTTATGGGCGATGTTTACAACCTCGAAACTTTCTGACGACACTTGGAGCTGGTGCGTGTAATTATTGTTTTAGTTGCCTAAGCTCAAAATATTACCAAAATAAGCTCAAGATATTCCACGCGAGTTAGCTGTGGAATTAATGATTGTCATAGCAATACCGGTCGTTGCTGACAGGACGCGAGCTGAGACACAGAGCTTCCGGCGCGCCAATTTCCGGATTGCCCTCTAATAGGCTCAGGCCTATTGTCTACGCAAAAATTTATTTATCAAAGCTAATTCATCTTTCAATTAAGACATAATGATACGTTGCCAATTTTTTTTTACTAGTGCTCTTTTTTTATTGTCAGATATTCACCAGTACGTGGTTTGATGATCACAAGTGAGGTTCGTCAAAGCAACTGACAAAGTTGACATTGGCTAGCAGTATAAAACTTAACTCGTAGGGAAACAAGACTTTTTATATAAAAAAAGTTGAAATTCCTTTAACAAGCCCAGTTCGTGGATATGCGCCTTGCTTGTATCGCTAATATGCAGAACAGAGAAATATAGAGAAATAATTGGCTAGTTATTTAAATCAAGCAGCAGATAAGTATTCGTAAGTTTAAGTTCGAACTTTCTGGCGTCGTTCACACCGCCTTTATAGCAACTGTCATTTAGCCGAGCCAGCCCTCGGTGGATCTATCTTCACTGAGCCAATATATAAAATATACTTTGTTCACTGAGAACCGATTTTTAACGAGCTTTTTTCTCGTCAAATCATTTATTTTAGAATTTGGAGAAAGCTCCAAGAGACAACGAATGTTGTCACTGAATAACCCTGAGAATTACTCACACTCCGCTGGCTGTTGTCATGACTGGTCTCTAGAGTAGTCGATTGTTTGTCATACCTTTGCGTAACGTTTTCTCAAAGCGTTAATGACTCTGCGATAAAAGTAGCAACGTTTAACCACAAAAATTAAAATGCTTAAATACAGTGAATTGCCTAGCAAGTAACTGAAGTGACTATATATATATATATATATATATATATGAATATATATATATAGAGAGAGAGAGAGAGTCACTTAAATGTGCGAATATATTTTTGCTCATTTTTAGCGGAATTTTTCAAATCGGACACTTTACAACATAGTTTTCTTGAAAAAAATGAACGACTTTTTGTGCTTGTTCCCTGGCAGGCCGTTTCTCCATCGGCTTTTCTGCATAATCGGATTTCTTATCGTGTGATGTAACATCGGGGAAGGCCTTCAAATATGTTTTGGCGTTGCCAGAGGGTTCAAAATGAAACTGGCCTACTCTGACCGCTTTTTACAATTTGTAGTAGATTATATGTTTACATTCCATGTTTGTTAAATTATTTTGAATAGGCCAATCTCGTTTTGAGATCTTCACGAACGCCCTGCGTATTTCGATACTTAATTGAAGAAAACTTTCCTTTATATAACATTGCAATAATTTCCACTAACCCTAGGCATAGGAAACCTCTGCATACACATATCTGTATTTACAAAAAAAAAAGCTGACCTGGGATCATTTACCTGTTTGCAGGTATACTTTTCGGTTTCGGTACAGCGTATATTGCGCTATGCGTGGTAAGTCTGCGTCCGTTAAGTCCGCCCGTACTTGGATCGTTGGATCCTGCAGCTGGTGGTGGGATAGGTGGCGCCGAAGTATCGGCCACTGTCTCCTCACGCCGATCACTCCTTTATCCGCGTTCTGTCTATCAACACATTTCAGACCCGCATTCGGGGCATTCGATAGTGCTAGATGAAGATGCACCGGAGTCACCAGTTAGCTTCCATGAACATCGAGGTAACCGTGCGGTCGAACTAGCTAGATAGTAAACACACATTAAGAGACAAACATGCGGAGGATCGATCTTGTTGTTGTTTTGATCATTCTATTGTCATTACGCTGACCTACTATATTCAGGCCTCACTTGATGCAAGATGCTTTTCGACGAGCTAGGACTTTCTCGCCTTCCATCATCAACTTGCTCAGCGTACAACAAACGTCCTATTCATCCATAAAACATTTAATTCTCCAAGTGTTTTTTCAAGCTCTATGTTATTGAACGTATAAAGGTTCTTGAAGACTATCTTCATGAGACTTGATTTCGGATTAACTGCCTCCGTTGTTGGTACTGAACGACTTGCAATGATCGTACCTTCTGAGATTGGGAGGGTATCCGCATATGTAATTGCGTCGACCTATAGAATAAGGGGATTCGATTGCTTTTAGACTGTTCATTATGTAAACTGAAGGTCACTAGAATGTTGCACGCTGAACAAAATGAACTAAGTTTGTCAACGTATTGGAGACAAGACTGATATCCCACTGTTTACGTTTTGTTATTTGGCTATAGATAACTGGAACCCACTTTTTTTTTGTAATCGCGAGTACGTTATGTTGATGTGTGCACGTCTGCAGATTCTGCCCACGATACGGTGGCGCGTGAACTGGCTAAACGAGTTCGATTACTTTGCTTCATTCTAACGTCACCAAATACCCATGCAACAAAGGCGGCCCACGTGAAAGCGACCTGGGGTCGGCGCTGCGATCGGCTTCTATTTATGAGTTCTGTCAAGGACGATAATCTCCCTTCCGTGGCACTACCAGTTGGTCAAGAAGACCGAGATCACCTTTGGGAAAAAACCAAGTTGGCGTTCTCGGAGGTCTGTATAGTTATATAGGTTTGCTATATGGGTCAACTCGACTATAAATAGCTTGAACAGTTGGTAAAATAGAGCTAATACTGCCACATTGAAGATATAGCTTATTTCACTCTTAGCCAAAGCGTTGCCACCCTTGAGCTTTATTGTGGCTCGATGTATTTCTTTTAGCTTGCATTACATCCTACGACTAAACACAGTTCTCTGATTCTATGATTGATTAATGCCAAAAATAATATCAACTACAAATTAAATCAAGCTTACTAGTATGCTATATAGGTTTTTTACGTACTGTTTTTGACGTACCGACTTAAACTTGCTAGTTAGTGGACGTACTATTTAGGCTGCACAAGTGAAAACTGAAAGGGAAACTGCGCGCCACTGCACTAACGAGTACCTGCCGGGCAGAACCATGTATTTTAGATTGGTTTATTTTGAAAATTGCGCCACAATGGAGTAGCAAGTATAGTTCCTGTGATATGAATACCTTCACTGGTTTAACGGTGACGATGATGTCATTTTATCGATTATCGTAACAGATATATGAACATCATTTAGAATCAGCCGACTGGTTCCTGAAAGCGGACGATGATACTTATGTCGTCATTGAAAATCTACGCTACTTCCTTAGCGCACATGACGCATCGGAACCAATCTACTTCGGGCATAAGTTTAAACCCTACGTAAAGCAGGGTTACATGAGCGGAGGGGCAGGATACGTGATGTCTAAAGAGGCCGTCCGAAGGTAATAATAATAAGAACAGTAATATCAATGTAACGAAGTATCAATAACGTTATAGTATCTCTACCTAAACATCGATAAATAAATAGCCTTATGTTGAACTCTTAAATCATCGTATTCTACCAGTCGCGTAATCTACAAATATCTAAATCAGTCGGGCCAAACATTGCGATGAATGGTCTGCGGCTTTTACAAGAAAAAACAGCATAACTTTTTTTTTTTTGTTTCTGTGCTTCGCGAACGTGCTGGGGTTAGGTTATAGGCGAATTTCGCTAACTAATGAATATAGAGGCTTCAAATAGCAGGCTTCTATGTATATATAGTAGATCAGTGTGAAAAACTGAAATGAAGTTTAACTTGAAAATTTCGTTGACATTGAGACCAGATCAAATTCAACGGGTAGCTAATTACACGCGATAATTTGAAAAAACGCGCGTCGAATTGCGCAACTGTCTGCGTTCTACGCTCTTGACAATGGTAAACTCTGCGCTGAATAGCTCAGATAGAATCCAATAGAAGAAGGGAAAAAATGTTGTCCTCTAAATTTAGCGTCTTATCTTAAGTTTCATTCCGGCGCATTGAGCCAAAAGCAATAGGTAACATTGCAAAGACGAGAAACGCAGAGATAAATGAAATCCTATACGCTGACTTTATATGATATATGTTTTTAGTGCTATGCAAAGGAAGAGATGGCAAATATAAGCTGATCTCCGACGGATACAGATGGGCTATCAATACATTAGACGAAGCACAGGTGGGTTGGGTGAAAGGGCACGGTAGAGTTCGTATTGATTTACTACTCGAACTAGCTTGGCGGTTCTCTCTCGTATCTCTCTATTTGATCGAAATGACAACTCGAAAAATCGCCGCGAGTAGTTGAAGAGCAGCGGAATAGTTAAACTGACGGCACAACTGATAGGATAATACAACTAACCAGACAGACTCGCTCAGCCGGCCAGATAGGGTATAGCGCCCATTAGGTACGTCGCTTGATCTGCCAGCTGGGCATTCAGCCCCCGCCATGATGCTACTGCGATAGGGTTTCTATCTGCGGCTGGCACCCTAATGATCGGTTCCGGCGACCTATTCACCCACCAATTGCCGATAGTATATATACGAATCGCATAAAAATATCGTCATTTGTTATAGTCGCAAAAAGCATTGCCTTTCTTTTGGCTGATGTTTTCTCTATAGGTGAACAATTTGTCGTATAGTTAATCCGGCAAACGTGCTTTTCTTCAGCTTCTTCAGAAATTTTTCTGTTCTAACCGCTTACAGAAATAGTACCCTTTAACGGAGCAAGCGATACGATATGCACCATCATCTGATATTGTAACAGTTTAAACAAATGAGATACATCTCATCTCACATTTTCTGCCAAACGAAAAGAATATTCTTACAATTTTTTCTTCTTCTAGTTAACTCCTGTTTTTTTTTTCAATTTCAAAAATAGAAAGGAAATAACTAAATATGATGCTAATTAGCCTAGCACACGTTAAAACACGCTGGCCGTCTTTCGCGTTGAAGTAATCGTCACCACATTATTGAGGACATTATCTTGACGACTGAAATTCATTTTCTTCTCAGTTTGCTTGTATTGCTCCGTTAGAACTACTTCTAATCATTGTCCCGAACCGATTCTTTGATCGTATGACAACAAGCGAGCAACTATTAGGCTTTATAAGCATATACGTATGTATAGTGTACACCCGTCATGTTATAACGAGTGATGTCATGGTCGATTTTTGAAGGTTCATCGAGTTTGGTATCCGCTCGAACCAAACAAAATGTCGACGCGACCACAACGGTGCGGAAGACGTAGAGCTCGGGAAGTGTTTAGCGGATGTAGGCGTCGACGCGGGCGATTCACGTGACGCTGGGGGCAGAGGCAGATTTTTCCCGCTCACACCTGAGGCTCATCTCATCCCGGGTCATATGCCACCCGACTTCTGGTTTTGGAACTATACCTACTACCCAATGAAAAGCGTAAGTGGCTTACAAGTTACTGAAGATCATATGGCGTGTATATGTATATCACTGCGTATATATAGGTTTCTAGCTTAAATAGCTACAAATTACCCGAAGAATATGAGGCATACATGTCTCAAGGAAATATTCTCCCTAAAAAAACATTCGCTTCCTTCAGTTCTCGTTTAATTATGCACTCGTCTCAAAGGTTTTTCGTCTAATCATGAACATTATTACTCATTAGAAACACTAAATATATTCGCTTGGCACAATACATTATTGGAATTGATCGTAAGCCAGAAGATGTAAATATTGGTAGTTTCAAAAAGCTAAATTTAATGACGGTGCCTATTGTCCTTTGACCTTTTTCTGTTTTGCAGGGCATGGAGTGCTGTTCAGATACAGCAATCTCTTTTCATTACGTATCGCCAAACATGATGTACGTCATGGAGTACCTACTGTATCACTTGCGACCGTATGGAGTTGAACACTACATCGCTCCTTCACAACAAACTGAAGACGACACGCCTCATCAGCCGGCCACAACTTCTTCACGGTCATCATTGACTCGAAACGAAATCCGACAAGTATGGTCACTAGATGCGCCACAACGTCCCACGGCTAAAATGCAGGAGTCATCGTTGCAGTCGTCCACATCGTCAGCCACCAGGTTTAAGCAGTCTGGGGATTCGATCGGCAACGCTTTATGAGCATAAACACCGTAATAGCTATAGGAAACACAGTCAGTCGTCATATCCTGTGTGCGCTAGGATAAGTAATTTCACCTGCCGCCTTCCACTGACAGGATTCCTCCAAGTATAAGCGCAAGCGTGGGACGACTCGGCAGATGAGCAGTGCTGTGGATCTCCTATTGTAGGATCTCGCATGTAGGACCAAGCGGCCAATCACCGCTATTTCCTTGCCGACCTCAGCTTGGCATATATATATATATATATAATTTCTTTCTGGGCGGAAAGAATGTGGGCAGAATACAATGCATGCGACCGTTTCGTGTCGACTGTCAAAATATGGTAGTTCAGTAAAACTATGGTCGGCCGTTTTAATTTGTATGGCTATATATGCTTCCAACAGAAGAACAAGGAAGATGAATTACTTAATCAGAATGGGTTACCATACGTGTACAGCAAATTTCCACTAACAAATAGGCCTACAAGGAGGATGCCTACATTCAAATGAACGTTCCAGACATGAACTCATTTTACTAATTATTGATAATCGAAGCGTTATCAATAAAAGCCGATAGGGAAAATATTTCTTGAAATTAAGTAAGGTCATAAAAATAAAATAAGTATATAACACATGGGAGACTCGAACTCACCACCTTTGTATGCAGCTTTTATTAACGCTATTATCGAAGCAAATAATACTAGATAACACAAGGCATTATATGAAAGCGGAAGGGAACTAACTGCTGCTGCTGATGATGAAAACGTGTAGCTGCTACACTCGCGCACTCACACAGTGACGATGTAATGCGACTAAGATGAAGCGATAGATACCTTCCATGATGAGATAATTGAACTTACACGAAGATCAAGGATAACGATAGTCTTCTGACAGTCTACAAACTATATCGATCCTGCCAAACTGAACAGAGAGAGAAAGAGAGAGAAAAAAAAAAAGTTGTTTTTTACGTATTTTTAACGTATAATCGAGTTCCAGTACTTAATTCATTCCATTTAGCAAGACGTGACATTGATGATTCTGGTGCTCTCGGCTGGTTGGCTCGGTACTTGCAACTAGAACGTAATATTGCCTCCTCTGTAACAACGTACAATACACCACATCGAAGCGTTATATAATTTTGACTTTATTATTTATATGCCTGTGACGACGAGATGTGTTCTAGCGTGAATGAAAATCAACGAGTATTTTCGTTATTTGTTTAGATTTCGTTTGTGTTTAGCTTCTGTTCGTCGTCTGGAACTATAGTAGGTAGATCATGGTTTTCGTAAGCTTGCTTCCAGTCACACTCAATGCGTTCGAGTCTTTTAAAGGAAGCTTCAGATACTAGTTAATGAGGTGTGAGTATGAGTACCGAGATGAAGAGGTAAAAGCGCTACAAATCCTTAGATGGTCACTGGCAATTTGCATACCATTCCTGTATTTGTAAATAATATTAGGATTCATGACGTAGCAGGCTTCAGCCGAAAACAAACGTAACACGATTATTATATGTCCATATTTATATATTAACCATTATACACAGGGAGTCACAATAATGTGAGAGCACGTAATATATGGCCGTGGAACTTATCTAATCAAAAGCAATAGCTTATTAATTTAGAAAATAATATACATAAACCAGATTAAATGGATTATTTTATGTGTGAATAACTTTTTGTCTCGTCAAAAGAGAAAGTATATATTTTGAAGCTCGGATTGCCTGGTACCAATTTGTCGCAATTCATACGACATGTTGGCCGACGACGCTAATGCCAATGTACATACTATGTAGGAATGGATAGGCACGGGGAAAAAATGGCCGACAATGATAATTAATCAGTATTTATTTAAGCGTAAAGATAAATAAACTGAAGGGGTTCTCAAAAAAAAAAAGCAGAAATGCTATTTCGTCCTTATTCAACCGTCAGGTTCGTTACAACGACTACCAAAAGCTACAACCTGTTATAAGAAGCATGTAATGTAATGTAACTTTAGTATAAGGACAACGGTATTAAACAAAAATTCGCACACTCCAACCTCTCAAGAGTCAATGTAATGATATTCTAAGGACTCGCTTTAGATCGTCCGAATCCTGCTGTGTATACGTCAGCGTTCTTGCGTTGGCAGTCAATGGTGCGTTTGTAAATTCTGTGCTTCGATATATAATTCATGTTAGAAACAGAACACTGATATAATGAGCATTTATCTTTAAATATACAACAAACGCGATTGGCGGAGAAGAGAAAAATATGTAAGAGCAAGAGAATGACTCCTTAGATGTCGCTAGCACAATGTCTTCTACCAGTCGTTTCGGTTCGCTTAAAAAGTAATTGCATCTCAGCACCTATGGCTGGCACCAGCTGGCTACCGATCTTATTCTAAACTTGCGTAACTTCCAGTCAATAAGAATGCCTTAAATTCACAGCTAGAAAGGGGCAAGTTGTCGGCATGCATACGCAGCCTGTATGCGCGTACACTATTCCTGTATAACAGTCGCGTTGCACCTGCACGCGCGGAGCATCTCGTCGCGAGTAAATTCAGCTAGTCGTACCTCACTATCGTCTGTTCTTTCAAATGGTAATTTGCGGTTCACAATATTACCCCTTCAAGCAAACTAACAGCTGAATTTGCCACTGTAAATTACGTTAGATAGAATTACGATCGCATATGTCATTTGTCCTACGCATAAAAGCTCCTACGAGTCTCCGCCCCGCTGACTACTATAAATCGGTTTGTGCCAACCTCAATTTTATAGGTAGTGTGTCATGGTAAGCGCTGGTAAAGCGTTGCGAGGTAGAGTAGTGTATATTGCGATGCGCGAGAATTACTTGGCCTTAGTTTTCGTCCACACTTCTTGTGTTTCCGAATAAACTCATTGCCTTCAGACTTAATTCAGAGCCTTAGGTCGGGCTGATTCATTTATTGCTTCTTAGTTCCGGAGGAGGGGGGAGGGGGTGCGAAAAGTTTATAGCACGTAATATTGTGTCTTGCTCACATGCGGCATATGCTATTGTTATAGCAGACAAAGTAAAAACTGAGTGGAGAGGGCACCGGATCAGAGAGACGATGAGTTGCGAGATCGAAATCATCAATAGCACAACGCATTGAGTGAAACAAAGCTCAGTGAAGTACAGGGTTTTTGCATCCAATGTTTTGTACGGTCGTGATCACTGGGGTGGAGTGGAGAGGGTGGCAGCCACACTCTGATACACTTTCGAAGTTCTTCGTGTATCGGAGTTTTGTCTGTCTAGCTGACATTCCGGAACTGTTCGAGTAAGCCCAATCCCACGCGAGGCAAGGCCCGCTGGTCCGATAGATTCCGTGTTTCCGTTTCCGGCGTACTGAAAACGTAAGTCGAATTCATTTGGAGGGTGCAGAAAGATTTAATGCCGTTGACGCGCACGATATCTTGTTACCTTCGGTACCGTTCTCTTCTCGTAACAGCTGCCAAGTACAATATATGCTAAGCCTGCTGAAGTGAATCCGGTGACCAACCGGCCATAGTGATTTATGGTAAAAAAATCTTTGCATGAAACCATGTGATGATGGGGCGATGACAGGGAACGATCACAATGGGTCGGCGGATAGTGCTATTTTTTTTCGATTCAAATGGAGCACAACGTCTACCTCGTACTGAAACACACTTGACATTTTCCAATTTACAACAAGATACTGCCAAACTACTGACAATTTGGGTATTCTTTGCGACATATTGCACATGCAACTGTTTATTTTGTAGTACCTTTATGTGCTTTTAAGTTGTATGCGGTAATTTCTTAGTGGATCCAAAGGAAACTATCCTATTTTGACTGTTACAGCTTTATGGAACTTCTTAGTTGTTCTCTTCGTGATGAAAATACTTTATCGCCCTTTTGGGTTCGGGTTTACAGAAAAGCCGCATAATGTTGCAAACAATTTTGTTTTCTAAAAGCAACAAGTCGTCTCTAGCATATTCGTGTGCTCATTTTGCTTATTATTATTATAATAACAATATCCGTTCAAAATTTTCTGCCACATGTCTTGTAAAAACACTTGTATAAGTTAAAAGGGATATTATGTAATGCATAAATAGAGCACTGTTCTTCACGTAATTTTGTCTTGCTGAACGCTTAAGTAAATGTATTATTATAAGCCCGTTGAGTTCACGCGGCTGATAACTATCTATGACATATTAGTAGCATTTTATAACAAAACGTACGGGCAGAACAATTGCTTAAATAAGTACTCGTGCGCATGCGGGGGTACCCGACAATCCTCTAGAAGTTCAATCGGTTCAACCCTGTTGCCCGTTTTAGAGGTGCGATTCTAACTCTAACTCATCAGGATGCAGCTGTTTTTTGGAGCGTTGTTGGTAGATCGCATCAGAATTTTGATCCAGGGCCTTAACAGTAAACGTTCCCAAAATTCGTGAGCATCGTCCAGTCTCTACGAATATGAAACGCCTTCAGATGGCCGCGATACCGCCAGGATCGAGGGCCCAGATCTGGTGACTTCGGAATCTTCGAGTTGACATCTGATGATGAAGTTGATAGAGCTACCCATAATAATGTAAGTAAACTCATCAGAACATGCTACCGGAGGCATTTTACGGATTGATTCAGTATATTTCCCGAGCTTTTTGTGTCGTCCTAGTATGTCTAGCAAAAAAAAAAAAAAAAAAAAAAAAAAAAACATAGCCAATAAAATTGTGCACTTGAGATGTTCCATTATCGATTTAAGTAACTGGCTCCTAGCTAACGTTTAAGAACAGAGCGAGATAGCCATTATTTGCGTGTCAGTTATCGCTACATGTCGCTACCTTAATAGACTTCACATGATTTTAGAACGCCGATAGATATTCTACTCCTAGCTACTGATTGTCAGCGCTTAAATCGGCGGCTGCTGGTCTATTTTGAGTTGAGCTCGTGAATAGCTATAACTATGTCTAGGAAACGTTTAAAGTATTCAAGCTGTTACGAGGTTGGAACGATGTATTAGGTCGGACTTTATGTAAAGGTAATAATGTTACGTGTCGTTATATTTGCTTTTAGACTTTCGTCCACCGGCTCCTATTAATTCATTTATGTGAAACGCTAGCTTGCTAATCCATATAACTTGACCGCGATAGCCCTCAGTTGAAAACATACGTGCTCATTCAAAGAACATTGCATAGGTGAAAACATAGAAGAAGAGATCATCTTCTGGAAGAGCTGTTTTAAAGTTGGCAGACTGCTTTTCTGTCTTCAGAGAAAATTGAAACAGCGTGCACCTTTTTCGAAGTATTGTGAGGTCCTTAATGAAGTCACTCCCGAGTTACTTCATGCGGTGATCGCCTCGACCCTGAAAGCCCGAAGCGCTGGACCTACTCAGGAGCTTATCTTACATGGAGACTCCAGCGTGTTGTTAAAGCGTTCGGTCCCAGCACGCAAAATCAAAAAACTTGGAAAAGCCTGCCCCGCCATTAAACAGTTGGTCGGTTCTTGTACCTAATATCAATTTTGAACCTTCTCTGTAAGCATATCCTGCCGTTTTATTTAGTACTGTCTTCCTTTTTAGTTAATCAGCTTACGGAATAGGTTTATGTAGTTTTGTTTGTGATTGGTGTCCCCTTAAGGTACAACTTTTTTTCGGTGGCGACAAGAAGCATCTTGGGATTTCGCGTTTCGCAATGAAAATTCGGTCTAAATCGTTCAGTGCTTGAATAGATAACGCTATTTTGTGTTTGTTTTTCTATACCATTCTAGAAAGAAGCTCGTTAACCCTTAATACTTCCCTAAAACACGTAAACCTGTCAATTACGTTCATAAATGTAGAAGACCTGATGTCTTTGCTAGAGATTTTCCATATTTGTGAACACAGTCAAGCAGCTAGTTTGTAAGTTAGTAAGTTGACGAACTAGAATGAAAGCTTTTACAACTAGTTGTGGCAAATATGGCAGTTGTACGGCTTCCTAATTTCTAGCTTGCATATTATTTAAATAAAAATAGCTGTTATGATAACTTTGACGGAAGGCAGTAATCCGTGTATGAATAATGCACAGAGTACTGGTCCACAAGAAGAAAAGCTACCAGTAATAATAATTGTAGATTTATGGAAGAGTAGAAAGCTGCACTTTTTTTTGCGTTTGATTTTTGTGACGACAGGCGGTAGAGGACATGAACTTTTGCGCGCGCGGGCGACATCGATACGTCAGTCTCGAACATTTCCGAGCGACACTGACAATATTGTCGGTTCGTGACTTGCTTGTTGAGATGAATGCGTTTTTAAATTCAAGCCAAATCTCATCTTTTATAAATATTCGAGTCTTGGACCTTGGTGGGACCATTAACGCTTGCGGCGTGGATTCTGAATGGCCGAAAATGGACAACCTTGAAGAATTGTATCTCGAGGGAGCTCGTGGACTAAGCTCTGGAAACTTCCTAAAAAATATTCTTGTCAATTGTCCAGCTCTCAAAACAATCGACCTCGAGGGTACGGACGTCGATTCGGGTGTAATGGTTACATTAGGCTCATTTGCAGTCTACCTAGAAAATGTGTTCCTTGGTTTCACCGAGGCACGAGATGACTCGTTCTATTTACTGGGTCAGCGCAATTTGATTTTTCGATTTCTCGAAGTGTTGTGTCTAGCGGACACATCGGTGACACAATATGGTCTTAGCCAGCTTCGTCGTTATGCTCCGAAACTTCGTGAAGTAACCGTTAATCGCAACAGGGTTTCAGAGGACGCTCAGCGAGACGTTGTTCTTTCACTGCGTGTGCATAGGGTATGCAATGTACACATTGGTGCTCTGTTTCGAAATAAGGGATGTGAGCATTTCAAGATGGCTTACTCTAGAAGACATACCCCTAACGCTGCCGCTGTTACCCGAATAACAGTTCCGACGAAGTAACCTGCCTGAAAAGCAAAAAAAAAAAACTACAAGCCAAGCGCGGCTCAGCCGCTAGTTTCATTCGAGGTGCCTGTCGAGTAATACGCTGGCACATTTTGCTAATTAATATACCTATTTACTTGACTAAGTACGGTAGTACGGTTGCTTTAAAAAATCCTAGTTGCTAAAAACAAAGCTCAGCCTATCACTATACGGGTGTACATATTATAGTACGTTGACTAGTACCACAAAGAATTGCTGCTACGAAAAATGGAAGTTGCTATACTTTATTATAGCAGTCCAATACAATCATAACAATTTATTAGTACTTGAAATAAAGAAAAGTAGGAAAAACTTGTTAGAACAATATATATGGCAGCATCTGTGAACCGCTTGCGACATATCACGAGCTAGCACAGTCTTACAAGATATAGTAGACATCTCATGAAAGATATGAAGAAATTTCGTTAGTGAATACTGTATATCTGAATAGTATTTTAATATGGCTCAGCGATATTACTCCGATTGTAGAAAGCGAAACCGCATACAACCTTTTGATCCATACTTCCAAAGCTAGCTGAAAAGATTCATCTTCAAGGTAAGCAATTCCAATTCAATCATAATTATACGAAGAATTTTAAATCTGTGATTAAAAAAAAAAAAAGAGGCATTGCTAAGTGGTATATTGCTGATTGCCCTGACGAAAGGCACAGACAAATTTTTTATCATTGAGATTTATTGATCGAGCTCCAAATTTCTGCACGTACATGAAAATGGACAAATGAAAACAATATTAGCAATCTATGAAAACGACCGCAGCGTGGAAATGTCTAACGGATGTCTTTTGTTTAATATTTGAGCGGACATTTACTTTTCATAACAAACATAACTGTAAATACTAATGTTGGGATCGATGCTCCTTTGAAAGGTTCGATTTAATAAACGTTACGTTACGATGTGGCCAGCTATGATTCTTGCGTTTTTTTAACAAAATTTCTTTTGGTAATGGACCTAGTAGTCTCCTTTTATTTACTTCTTTTTTCCCATTTGAATATATATTGACCTTGGAAGTAGAATGCCCGAAGTCTAGGTCCCTGATCGGAAATTAATTATATTCCTTCTTTTTTTTTAGTTACGTTTTGCTCAGGTCTAGATTCAAACAAAAGAGGTTAAGATATTACTGAATGAACAGGCGAAGTTTCGCTTCTAGCCTCTACTTGACCCTGGGTTATGGTCGATTGCGGTTTTTAATGAACTGAAATAAATTTAAGAATACTTACTCCCTGCATTTAAATGTCCTCAAATACTCGGTTAAGTATGCCTCATATATATATATATATATATAAATTTCGACATAAAGTAGATAATCGTTTAATCACCTGATGGATTATGGTCCATCTACGGACGCTACACCTTCCTAGATAAAGATATCGATTTCAATAGCTAGTGAAAGGTCTCCATTTGCATTTCACAGCAATTACCGGCTTTTGCTTCCGCATGCGAAACGCCCGTGTCGCTGAGGTGTACAAGGCCAACTGGCATGCTACAACCTTAACATCAGCCTGCACAACTTCAGATACTTCTACGCTTGCGACGCTCATTGTGAGGAAGTCGAGTGAGATGACCCCGTGGGGCGGTAACTAAAGGTTTTTAGGTTTCATTTTCAAGAATGTACAAAGCCCAAAGCTTAGACATGAACTCCATTGTTGTTGGGGAAAGGAGAGACTGTGGCTCTTCCCTTAAGCGGTAGTATCGCCAGTTTACGTTTGCTCTAAACAAACATGTCGCACTCAGTTGGATTTACTTTCTCCGTCCAGAACCTTACTGTATTGTAGACTACTTGACAACGTATCAGCTTGACTTTGATGGCAGTCTACCCGAAAAATGCTACTAGTAAAGGCAAACGAACGTCTTCTAGAGTCTCTTCTTTGCTAACTTCTATAGTGTGAAACCGGCGATGCGAGGCGCTATGTGTTCGGTCTTGTTTCCTGTATTAAATGGCCTTTGATGAAGATTGACCTAAACTAAAAGTTACTACATGAAACTAAGTGACGTTTATTAAGTGGTGCAAGGCTATTATGTCGACGAAATCTCTTTAACAGTTTATCGTTATGCACCGTTAAATAAAGGATAGAGTAGCCCCGCTGGGTCTAGATTGGTCTTTTCTGCTTACTAGGAGTTCTACAGCATGGGAGGTTCTACTAGGGGTTTGCGACAGCATGATGTTCCTCCGGCTGGGCCAGACGTAGTTTGACGCTAGCAAACGGCCGAGTTTTTCCAACGATGACGAGCGAGGTTTCTATGCTTAGCTTAAAAGTTAACAAACAAATAAAATTCATTCATAAAAAAGGCATGAGCATTATTAGATATAAGAAATACAACAAATAAAGCACACTGTATCATTTGTAACGAAATATTAAGCCTTTTACTTGAAGCCTTAGCTTCAAAAAACTTCTTTCGTTAATGTCGAGGTTACGGCACTATAAAATCAATGTAAGCTATTGTAATAATACAATTATTTTAGGATAACGTCTCGCTGATTCGGCTGCATCCATCACCTGTTTTGACCGCGTTCGATTAACCCAAAAAACTCATTTTTTATTACAGTTCAGTGGGTTAGAGCCCGTTTTCGATGTGAAATTATGCAGGTACCTCATAATTTCAGATCGAAACGCTTTTGCTACCTTAATAATTCGAATAAGATGGACAAGTATAATATATTTACTTATAGTAAACCTGGGTGCTGACACTTGCACACTTGTACATGACTCGATATACGTCACAGCTCTCAATACTTCCTTATTCAGCTTCAAAAAGGGTCACATACGGGCTCTATTCTCAGCTCACAATATCCTCTCTAATCAAATAGCGTTCGCCATTGATTTACTGCTTCTGGTAGATCCTTCACTAATCGTATGGTCTATACGGCACGACGTACCCGTAACTGCACTCGTGTTCCAAGATTCGTGGATTCATCCTGAGTTTCCCATGACTTAGTGCAATTCACCTGCTAAAAATCCGAACGACGATATCGGAAAAAACGATATCAGACTGCAAAAAGCACAGATGCATCTTGACAATCGTTTGATTATAAAGAACGTCGTAAAACGTTGAACCGTTATAAAATAGCACCATTCTAAAACACACTAGAAATTTTTGTCGTATTTTGTATTGAGAAACCTAATGTATATATGTATACGTATTTTTGGAATATTTTCCTTCTAAATTAATTTCCCTATCTTTATCTAATAGTCGTATAGATTAGATATAATCTAGCAACAATCCCGTTGTCTCAGCGTTTACTTCCTGAGGTGTCCGATAGTACGTGGTTCAACAGAATGTCACCTTTTCCAATGGTTCTCAGCACATTTTTTTTAACGCATTTTATAGATCATCTGAATCCTACGGAGAGTCTAAAATGTAAGGCTGCATTTCCGCTATTTTTGACATTAGTGCAGTAAAGGACTCCGTAAAGCTTCAGTTCATGAGCTACACGCGCTTATTGGTAACCTTTATATTTTTTACCATTTACCCTCACCGAATCTTCGGTGCTCTCGGCGTCTTTAACGTGGAACGCTTGCCAATGAAAACGAGAAAGTCATGGATCAGCGACGGAAGTGACGTCGTAATGACGGGTGACCGATGACCGCAAGCTACACACGTACTTGCTCGCTTTTTCAGCAAAGTTCAGAAGCTTGCTACTCATAGAATGCTGATTTCTGGCTTTCTATTAGTTGGCAACTGTGTTGATGATAGGTGTTAGGAAACAAACCATGCATTCTTAGATTTGTTGGATCCAGTGCCGTCTACGTAGACGGATATCGATACGTATTACGGAAAGCTCACTCTTTTAATTTGATAGTCGGATAGCCGCCAGTGTCTTCGGATGATTCGGGCTTTGATGCAAGCCTTTGTTTCGTTGTAGCTAACTATCCACACAGTTTTCTTATTATTTCTTCTTACATACTCGACGTTGTGTAATTTTTGCATAGTTTCAACAATGAGCCATTGTAGCAGGTTATGCTATACCACTATGGGTCAACTTGATAAACAGTGGCTCCGAATGAATGGCCTTTGAGGCCGGCGGCAGTTTTTCGAGCAAAGTCGTCACTTCCTTGTAGGTATCTTTTTTGTACCTCTAAGATGAGCTCGTGTCCTTCAATATGTCTATGTTCGAACTGTCTCTTGTCTGCCTGTTGGATTATAAACCATTATACGGATTCTCTGAACAAGACCAACATCTATAGTCGTTTACGTTTGATACATTGGTAAACGTAACAGATCGCGAGTGTCAGTCTGCATGCCCGACACTGAATCATGGCGCTGAAGACGGCAAGTGGTCAGTTACGCCAAACATAAATAGTATACTGCAGTAACAGTTTGTTCTTTTGAGCTATAAACAGTTAGATTTATTGCTAGACATGCGGAGTCATCTATGTCTGATCGTTCATCCTTAGTAATCCAAGTTACTGTGTGCTGCAAACACCTCCCAAATTGGATAAAAGCGGTATTTGTTTACGAACTTGAAAACATTGACATTTTATTGAGCGTACTTATCTAAATCACCTGAACTTCTGAGCCAGTTGGACAAGACTACGTTATTTTTTCACTCTTCATAAATGATCGTAAAATTACATTTTACAGTCTATTTTTTTCCTGAATTAATTATAATAGATATACTTCTAGGTGTGTTACGTTGCGCAAGAAACATCGGTTGGCCGTTTGTCGCAGATGAGCTACTTTCAGAATTTGAGCGAGGATCAATTGTTATCCAATTTGGTCGTGCAAACTCCTACCAGCATGAAAAAAAAAAGTTTATTTTTTGCCAAAAATTAACCGTCTATGCCGTCAGTAATTTTCATGCAAGATTCGAGCTAAAGTTTTCTGAAGATCGATATAAAGGCTAAACATCATCATACCTGCATACAAAGATTTTTGCAGAAACGAAGATTATATATTGCTAGTTAAATAGTCTATATAAGATCTAACGATTAGTTTTTTTGTGGATGTTTTGTTTTTGTACCTGTCGGAGATTTTGGGCCGCTCCAAGTTTTTGCATTGTTAAGAACTGTAGTCTGTAATTTCCGGAAAATTTTTTTGTCTCCGGAATTTTTTTTCTACCTTGCACCTTTTTTTGTATCACCTTAGTGAATTTTAAACAATTGCCAATATTCGTTAATGAATGGTAAGCACCAAAAGGTTATTTATGAGCGAAAGAAGGAATTTTCTGAGAACAATTTATAAGTGGTTTCTATTTCAGATTGAAGTTGTGATATTACGGTGGATGGTGGTTATATTGAATGCCCATGACTATCACAAACTATAGTACTTCTAGCATATGCTAAATACTTCGTTACGGTATCTGTCTTTTTTTACCTATAGTCTTAAAAATAAAGCATTTTCTATATGTTTATATACATATGTACAGCTTTATGGAGTGATGTCGCTCGAGCTGAATCCAACTCAACGAGATTGCTGATTCCCGTTTTCTATTTTTTTTTGTGTCCGGAGATCGTTTACCAACAATGATTTTCTCCCATGATTGATTAAGGCAGCTTTTGTATTGTGCTCATTAAATTGTCAAGTTTTTCATCGAGCCTAGTCACTGTAGCAATATTGTTAACATGCTAAAATGTTCCTGTTCCAAAGAATAGTTAGCAGGAGTTTTTTTTTTGTTTATTATGTGAGACGAATTGCGTAATATTTCACCTTTCTGTTACGGTCCTCCTGCCGCTTTTTCAGCCAAGAACACTTCGATGCATCAAGAAAAACCGCAGTGTAAAAATAGCAGTTAGGTCTATAAATACAATGCACGTTTATCCTAACATCGGTTATGGTGCGATTGTATCCAAACGACTTCACGAAGTGTGCAAAACATCGACTCAAGAATGCTTTTATTTAACAGTTATTAAAGTATTTTATTGAAATATGCCAATTTATCACAAAAGAGGAAGGAGTCACGAGTCTCTCTTGAAAAAATCTCAGCTAAGATCCAGAATCCGATAGAGCGACATGATCCAAGTAGCCAATATGCACCTTCTCGAGTGCGTTGTCATAGTAACCATCAGTGGCAAGCATGATCCACGCTGCTGCGGTTCAAAGCTCAACGTCGGCTAAAATGATTACTAACTATAAATAAATAACACTGAAATAAGGAATGAAGCAAAAAATTGAAGAAAGTAGGCCATTTATTATTATTAAGCGCAATAGCCGCTTGTACAGTTGCAATGACGTTTCATACGCTTGTTGGAAACACCCCACCGAGACGTACTCCAATTAGCAACTAGTGTTTGACATTATACCGAAAATTGGATAATTCCAAAGATTTGTTCAAATAATACAGAATATAGAAGCAACGAAATATAGAGAAATAGCACAGTCTTTTGCACAAAGGTCTTCGAAAACAGCTCACAGCTGACCAATGGATTTGATCTTATATTGCTGGTGAAATCTATTTCTTCAAGAATCTCATTTCACCCGCTCAGACCAGTTCAAAACGCTGCAGTAAATTGATACTAACACGCTACTTCCGAAAAGCGCCGGGGGACGCTATCGTGTTGGAACATTTGAATTAGAATAACAAATGTAAGGGGTGTGTGTATCGCAGAACGAAGCATTGATAATCCTGCGCAAGATGGAATATCTTGCTTCAGAAGTAAACATAGCTTGGCGCACATCGAAGCGGTTATAATCATGTTGAAGCTACGGTAAATTTGAATAAAGTTTATGGACCTGACGCCTAGGCTGATATCTGGGCTATGTTGCTACACGCTATACTGCTAAATTTCAACATCCTGTGCGCGCAGAATACGTTAGGAAACGTGTCATGCTTTATGTTACACCAGGAAATTAACCGCATTGAAGCCAGCTGATGGCAAAAAGAGGAATTCTTCTGAATGTAAACCGCCTACGTTATTTACTCTTCTAAAGCTAACGGGCACGTCACTTCAGCACATATATATATATATATATATATATTTTGTAAGCGTTGGATAGTAGATAAAGATTTAATTTTTTCCATTTTGTTTTTAAACTTTCGCTAACTAGCCCCTAACGACTAATCCTTTGACTCGTTCTCCAACACGGAATAACTAATCATTTTCTTGTGTATTCTGGCAAATCCTTTGATCTCTAGCGAGCAGAGAGAGAGAGAGAGAGAGAGAGAGAGAGAGAGAGAGAGAAAGTTGTTTCATCGGCTCTCAATCGTCGTCCGTTAGAGGTTGTCGTTGGCTGTCTGTCCGTCCGTCCGTCTGTCCGTCCAACGAGTGTAGCGCAAGCATTATGCTGGGTCCAGTGATCGTCAGCCGTTCGTGAGTGACTCAATTCACTGGCGTCTGCCTCTGTTTCGCGCTCAAATCGCTTGTCACCTACTGCTATGACTGCCGGCACAGACCGCACCTTCTCGCCTCTCCCCCAACAGCAGCAGCGTTCGCCGCCGCAGCAGCTGTATTACTCTCGTGCAGCTCAGTCGTATCGGAGCTGTTTGACTGCCATCATCACTTTGTGGAACTCAAACAAAGATGGCGGCTCGCAGCAAGAGGTCGGCTGACGAGCGAAGATTAGCACATTTAAGGGAAATCGCCAACGAGGGCGCAAACCGCAACTGTCTAGAATGTCATCAGCGAGGTCCGACCTATGTCGACATGACCATTGGGTCATTTGTGTGCACCAAATGCTGCGGCCTCCTGTGAGTAGCAATTCAATAGTGCTTCTGCTAAATCCAGGTAGTACTGCAGGTCGCTACTGCTCATCAGTGAAATGCTTGTCGTATCAGCATAGGCTATATACTCTAATTGATCTTTCAATAATTCTCCGTTTCTTTTCACACAATATATAACACATAATCGTTTGTTTGTTGGTGGCGTTGTAGTAGCTAATGGGAAGTGATGTGAAGCTTCATGGGTGCTATCACCACTTAGAAGGCAGAAAGTGTAATTGCATGTGGATTTGGCCGTGTATCTTCCTCGGTGTGTAGATGTGTATACGTGTATGTGCATGTGTGTGTGTGTGGCCTCTGGCATATCGGTTGACTAGAACCTGCCGGATGTTGAATATCTTTCGTATCAAACGAAGCTTGTCTTCGAATATCATCAGGAAAATGCACAGACGAACGTAACCGACTGTTGTTCTTTGTCATCTAAATCTCTAATAAGGATAAGTCAATACGAACATGAACAGCAGTAGGTTTCTGTACCATTTGACAAGGAGCGTTACCTGATTCCATAGGACGCTTTGCAGCCGCTGGTCGACGACTGCCTCGCACAACCCTGTCTATCCCAGTCTATTTCCAGCACATGACCGAAATCGTTCTTTACAGTACCGTATCTTGAGTTGGTTAATATTCTAATCAATGAAACGATGCCTCTCATTGAAGTCGGAAAGGCTTCGCTTTTTTCATAGGTAGACATTAAAGTAGGTAAAGCTTGGATTGTTAGTCGTAACTACGCACACACGATTGTACTTTTCAAATAGCGAAGATAAACAGTTTTTTTTGCTACGAAAGTGGTATAGTGTTCAGCCGTTCTCGAATCTTCTCCGCAAATCTCGCAAGAATAACGTTTGTTGCTCTACATCCAAACAGTGAATCGCAATTGTCTTGGATTCGAATTCCATTTCAAAGATGACAACGCAACCCTTATAGCTCCCTAATATGTACTATTATATACAGACCTTCTAGCCGACGGTTGTTCGGTGTGTCCAGTCAACCTGAACACCGACAAAAATAACAGGATTCTGCCTGTACTTTTAGCCTGCCGTCGAGTTGCATCAAAAACTGCAATTGCGGTTGCGACTTGCTTTTCTCTCGTCGCCTGTTTCCATCGTTATTGGGGATCTCGTTCACGTTCTTCCGTTTTGATAAGGTGGTACTAAGTTGCCTGTCATTTTTTTTGGCCGGACGAAATGATGGCGCCCTCCGAAAATATTATTACCACTGCTTTAAGAGCAAAATCAATCGCTACAATTACCTATTCTCATTTATCGAGGTGGACTCTAGCAACTTTAACACTAGGTTTAGTTAATAGTCTGCAATAAATAATATCTTTTCACATTTTTGACAAATATATGTTAATTAAAAAAAACCTTTATATTGCAACGGTCGCTTTAATCTTCAGTATAAGAATCAAAGGCTACCTTGTCTTCGTGAGTAGCCTATTTTTGGAGCGTGGTTTTCAGAAAATTCCGGTCGCATCTAAATTATCAAGACTCGCTGACTTACCGCAGTAGCAAGCATTAAATAAAGCACGACATTGTCCTCAACTTCCAAAGAAGGCGCGTAACGCTTTTTTTTTTTTATCAGTATTCCAACTCCGTCAGACTTCGACAGTTATTACCTCTCGCATTGGAAAGAGCATTTTGTATCATAACATACCTTCTATCTCAATTACCGCATAAAATCAAAATTGGGCGGCAAGGATGTTTAATTGACAACCAGAGCAGAGATAAAAATGGCGCAGATAACTCTCATCGTAATCGTTGGAAGTAATCGTAGTATAACAGTAAAGGACTACAGTTACAGATTAGGAGCACAACGCTATATTCATTTATCATGAACTTTCTGTTTTGATTTTAGCCGCGGATTAAATCCGCCCCATCGCACAAAGTCGATTACGATGACGAGCTTCAGCGACGATGAGCTCGACTTTATCAAGAACCGAGGAAACGAGGTAAGCTCCTGTTTTGACTTTAAAGTTCTTCTATTTACATCCCCGAATTATAATTTTCACTTTGTTATGCGTCTACAGTGTATGGATAAAGCTTGTTTGCGACACTTTGTAACATGTTTGCGAGGGTTGATCCAATTGAAAGAGCTGTTGTAACTGTAAAATATAAAGCGGGCGCTTTATTTTGCCATTTTACTGTAAGAATAACTAATTTTTACAACTTGGCCTGACCCATAACCGTGTCTTGACTGTTACTGCTGCAAATGAATGGATGAAGCTGTCGTCCTATAAAATGTACTTGCAATGTGTGCAACTTTACTCGATTCTGTGAGCCGGGAGTAAACTAATATATTAAATGCCCAAACTTTATGTAACTGAAAAAGTATTGAGCTATTAGTTGTAGTAGCCATAAAATTCCTCTAGTACACGCGAATGTACTTTTTTTTGCTTTTATTTTTTTATTGCTGAACTTATTGCTGCCCCGCAGCCAATAAATTCAATGTTTATAGATACTTTGCAGTGAATACAAGTATCGAGATATTTATACTAGACGTTACCTCTTCCTCTTCAGATTAGGCCTGCCTCTTATCTTATTACCGAGTGTATGTGGTTTCTTCGTGTGCTTAATGTTATTTCATAATCTGTTGAGAATATAATACGTTCAGGATGCTGTTGTCCTCTAGCCATGAACTGTGTCATCAATTACTCTTGATGGCTACATCTCGATTGTGAAAAGCACACGTTTGTCACTCAGCGCACTCTCGAGCAAATCTTTAACAAACCTCAATACAGGTTGCCCTACTTATACAAAAACGCTGTAGTCAACCAAGCTCAACTGAAATCTTAAAAAATAATCGTTTCTACACAGGCAGGATATAACACTGAGACGATGGAAACAATCATGGATGATCGTCCAGGCCATATGAGATGGATATTACTTCTGGTTCGATTGATAGTGCTGCCAATTTGTCGATAGAATACGAGAACTTCAAGCGAATGTATAAACATGTTGTTTACAACGGTGTATTGTGTTTATTGTATATTTTAAAGCGATACGTAGTCTCTTTGAAAGCGAGATGATCATTTATTTATTATGTACAGTTTTTCAATCAGGCGTAAATTCTAACGCGTTCAGTAAATGGACCAAGATAAGAGTTGTTTATTCATATCCATAAAATAACCAGACTTTACGGAAACTAATTATGTCTTATTATGTTAAGATGAAATTCTGTTCTGCGAGAATAATCCTATATGTCATGGTTCCATTAACTGCTACCACATGAGCCAAACAGGATTTAAACTATTTCACCAAGCTTACCAAAGGCTGCCCGTCGACATCGTGGAAAAGGTGAACCACGACAAAATCTAAAATAGAATTCCTTTGGTGTTGAAAGATAGCAATTTAATACGGGGTTGTATAGCTGAGAGAGTATCAAAGTAAACATATATGATCAATTGCCAATGGCGGTGGCGTCGCACGTTTGCATAGCCTTGCAATGACAATCAGAACAGTCCGTTTAATACAGTTGTTTTACGTTGAACTGAATCCGTTTTCGAAGGCTTTGTTTTTGGCCAAAAATTTAGGAAATAGCTAATAATAATAATAATGTGGGATTGTTCAACGTAGCTTATCTATATTATGGCTCTATCATAATATGTACACGTATGGTCCATCTACGTTGTATGTATAATAGCGGAATATCCCTTGAGCGAGCTTACGATTTCACTAACCTTATTTACTGGACATTAAGGCGTAAGAAAGCCCTGCTTAAATTCGTTTGTATATTGCGAGTAAAAAACCCTTATTTTGTAAAATAAGACGAAAAATGTATACCGAAACGCCACGGTATTTTGAGTCTTATGGCCGCAAGCGCTTCATTAAAAAATGCACAAAGAAAACACACATGCATTGTTCGCTAAATTTTTGGCGTTACATTCATAATCTGTATGTGACGATGAGCCATCGCACACTTTAAGAGCGCCACCTATGGGCAATACAATAAACTAACAAAATATTAATTATTTATTCTATAAACACTATATATAAGGACGAATCATATCCAACGGAGATCCACAGAAGCAAGGATGACCACCAGGAGTATGCATAACCACTTAATAACTTGGGAAAAGCAGTCGCTAAGAGAAACTTAACGTAATATAGCTCTAACTGCGTTGTCATTGACGCTACGGTATTATCGCAGAATATGACAGCCTTTTGCAGCCATCAGATTATATACATATATATATATATATGGATATTAATGTTTAATTTTGCTTGCTTTTCCTAATACCTAATAGTAAATTCATGTTGCGTTAACTTTGGTAGTCGGGACCTTCGTGGTCATATTTTGAGCAATAAAATCGGTAATGGTTTTGCAAAGTGTACTACACCATATTATATATTGAGAATTTTTCAAACTGTTTTCCATCTCTGTAGATCATGTCTGTCTCAACTATATTGAACATGTATTGTATTTTCTCGTTATACCTTGCCCTCGATATCTTCTGGTTGCACCATCTGTTTAGCTTCTGAACATATTCCTTTAGGAAGTTAACTGGTCTTACCGGAACCCGAGACCCTAAACAACTTCTATTGTGATATTCAAATCCAAGCCAAGGTTCTTGCCCGGTAGCCGATGGGCATCGTTGAGCAGCTTGTCAGTCCCTTTACCTAGGTCCCTAGGTTATTTTTCAAGTCAAGAGTTCGATCAATTAGATTGCTCTGCCAGTGTCAATTTTTTTCTGCGTTCCTATATATCGCAGACAAATCTTTTTTCTCATGCATTTGTATCAACACGTTTAATTTAGAGATGAACAGTTACCAAGGTAGAAAAAAATATGTGACTCCAATTCTGTGCACTTATTTGTTCGGCCAAACCTCTGCTTGAAAGTGGTTAGGGCATGGTCGCTGCTTGGAGGCCCACCAACTACACACAAAAAAACGTTTCTGAATAAAATTATTTTTTCAAAATTCTAAACTCATTAATATCAGGTACAATTATCCTGTTTTGATGTTGTGGCCGATATGGGCTTTACCAGCAGACCTAGAAATATTGATACGCGTAGATTATGCTCGACGAGGTTGAAACCGGGAACGTAATACTTTTCTGACAATATTAATCGCTTAATACATAGAACCTATTATGATATTAACATATTAGGAATTCTAAGGTCATTTTCCAAATGCACGTAAATCCCCGCCTGCTATTTTAACTAAATTTTACGCTACATATTCGCTTGATCAGTAGAGCAACTACTACGGGACCCGACGAAGAAGGGTTTTTTGCTGCATAACCATCGTTGAAATATATTTGAGTGTATTGTACATAGAAATACAGGGACGGTTACTTCGAGCAGACCTTTACTGACTCTTATGATCGGATATCGTTCCGTTCGTGTGGTTCCGATTACGTGATCGACGGTTGGGTAGGATTTTAGTATGTTGGTGGCGATCGGTGTTGTTTTTGTGGTCGCTACATGGGGAGCGTTGTGTGGAAACGTTGGCCTTTACCCTATGAAGGCTGTTGCTGCTGTTCTCACTGGACTCCGATGGTAGGGTCGCGTTCAGTACCACTTATTTCGGTCGTCAGTTCGTACCCGATCCGTCAAAACGGAATACACGAGACGTCTATAAATTGAAGCCCATAGTGCCCATAACTGTGTAAGTGACGGCGATGCAGTTACATGTATTCGTGTGCAGATAAAATACACATACATATAATTAGAACACGGATGATGATTGCTACTGCCGAGGCAGTGTAGGACTACTGAAACAAGCAAGCTATGCTCCTGTCTGAATACGTCTTTCTCTCATAGATGTAATATTGTTTGACGACACAGATATTTCATATGCTATTGTTTGCGGACAGATGTTGAGATATAGTAGCGAAGCTTTTTTTTACTATGATAGGCATGACTACGCATCCTAAATTCTCACAGTCGGATGAGGTTTACCTATTATAGAAAACTGCCGTTTTTAAATTCAGTCAAACCAAAGTCCTGGTTTTTGCCAAATATACACATGCTTCGTTGATATTCTCTTTAAAATTGCTTGCTATTGTCGACATTGCGTCTTCGGGTATCACATTTTTGGTTTATTAGTGAAATAGAAAGCGCAACTTTAGCTATGTTTATTCTAAACGACAGATACATGCAACTGTGAGAACAAAATAGTTTAGTACCTTAATGTATATTAAATTTGTTAGTCATCTGAAATTTGAAGAGGTCTCTACGGCAGATTTGAACCCGTATATTGCCCTGTGTGATGTGTGAACTGAAGCTTCATTTTCTTTTGTTGCTATGTTGCTCTCACTCGGGCAAGTGAGGATCAATACACCAACAAGGAACTCGGCTGACCCGATTCTGAAAACGATGTTTTCATTTGGCGATGACGCAGATTGTTTCTACTGTTGAACCTATTGAAACCGTTTGATTAAGTTCACGCGATATTGAGGAACTAGAACTTACTGCAAACCGATATTTAAGACGATCGATATTGCTGATAAACGTGTTAACTATTGCCGTACGAAATCCCTAACCTACATGGTGTTTTTGTCACCCCGTGGGCTAGCCCATTCTTGGAGCGGAGGGAGATCCGATCATAACTGCATCACTTTTTGGAAACTGGGCATTTACTGGAAGAATATACAACTAAATATCTCTGTAATCTTCTTACTCAATTACATAGACTAACGTTCCAGAAGTTAGCAATAGTCGCCCGTCCTCAAGATTGCATGAGCAAATTATTTCGCGTATCCTAACTATCATATATTACTATTTTTGCGAAAGAATAGAGTAAAGGTTCGAACCCGGGTAAAGAGAGACATTCGTTTCGTGCTGGCGCGATACGGGACGTAAAACTTAAACAATATACGTTATATAAATTTGTGGTCACCTATTATATTTGTATGCGATAAAATGACGCCACAACCCCCTTTGGCACCAGCACATAGCAATATGGAAACATTATTAAGGCAAGGACAGCTTATCAGAAAGTACGTAGTTGAAACTCCTGTTGCACTGCTAAAAAAACAGTGTTTTCTTTCTGCAGCAAAGGTCAAACCTTTACATTCGTAGTTCCCCGGCAGCAACTAGTTCCTAGCAGGAGCCTGCTAGTCGCCCTACTAAACTTTCTGGCTGCTGCCGGAGCCACGAAGCCCCTGGCAACAGGCAGGCTTGGAGCTTTTTGCTCCATATGAAACGAAGCACTGTTTAGCTGTGTTGGCCAGAATAGTTCATATGGTTTCGAGGCCGTCCTGGTCTTCCCTCCACCTGGCTGGCGCCGTCTTCCGTACAACCCACGCTATCTGTCTATATGATTTACGCACGCTCCGTTTTTATTTCTAGCTGGTCTGTTTTCCGCCTTATGCGTTCCCTGTGGCTGATATTCCTCTGCAAAGATACTCCACGACTAAGATTTCCTGATTGCTCTTACAGAAGAGTATCGAATAGAGCACAGAAATGGCGGTGTATGAAATACCGATGAATTATAAATTATAAGATCAATTAATAAATTCAAACTAATGAAACACCTTATACATAAAAAAGGTATGCTAGCTATTGTTTCATAAACCCCCTCTGAGAATAGCAGGTTACTATGGCAATAGGTTTTGGTAAGATGTTGTTGTAATTGTAAACTTGGGAGTACCTTCGAATGCCTGTTCTATCCTCATACTGACATTTTAAAGCAGCTTATTTGCCCTTGCAATATTTTTTGGACAGCACGCGAACGCTCCGTATGTAGTGAGCGGCTCAACGTATACTTTGAATAGCCGAATATAGAATGTTGGGTTCTCTGGAACAAATGAGCGTAAGCCGCAATTAAAGCAACGTATTGCGCCGAGAACTATGTCTGTCATACTGTGGATAATTTTTACTCTTTGTAAAGTGAGTCCGCCAGCGGGGCGTACATAAATAGATTCTGAAGCATAATATATCGACAATCTGATCCATTGGTCTATTTTTAGAACCCGTCTAGCATGTTTTGCAACAATAAGCTGTCACAGTCTTTGTCAGTCTGTGCACAATAAATCTAACTATTTGCCAGCCATTTTATAATGAAACATTCGGCCACTGGAAAATCTTTGAATCCGCTTCACCAGTTGATCAGCGACGCCAAAGTGGAAAGGAAGAAGCCTGCAATGGGCAATTCGTTTTAACGTCGACGTAAACGCCACGTCGAAGCACTAAGGACACGGACTTCGCATTCCCAAAGGGCGGTTCCAATAGCTGCAGGTTTGTCAAGCAGCTTTGTCTTGCCTTGCAAGCAAACGGAGGGCCGGATATCAATCCATGCTTGTTGCCGTTCTCGTATACGGTCGTACAACTGATGATTTCTAGCAGTTCGTGCGCCAGTACTGTTGGTAGGCCCAGTCTTAGGTCCTTTCTTATGCTCTGTGTATTTCGATCGATTTTTCGAAAATTCATGAAAGGGGGACATCGATTTAGATTTTGAGCTTCTTCGATGAAGTATGATAAAAGTCTGTTTAGAGTCTATCTAGTGTTAAATTAGTTAATCTTAAGATGCTTGAGTATCTTTACTGATCTGATATCCAGGTCATGGACAGTGTGTTGGAGGCGGCTTTTAATAAGCAATAAAGAGTCCGATCGGTTGCAATATGTTGTTCGACAGGTATAGAAATTTAAGTACTTGTGCTTTTTCGCAATCATCTGTCGTTAAGATTCTGCGTGATTGGCTGGCAGAGCTGAGAGTGTAGTTTTGCTTTCATGAACCTAAATATGAATCGCTTTTGAGTAACCGCTTCGCAGAATGTTGTCTCCTAATTACGTGTTATCCTTCAAACGCTTCATTGATTCGTACTGTAGGTACGTAGTGTTATGTCAATTGCATTGCTTTTCTAGATATAAACCTTCTTTCAGTCTATGACCGTATTTTCCGCTTGTGGGATGCGCAGCCGTCAACTAGTTGGCTTATTAGTAAGTTTAAGTTCTCATACACGCTGTTCACGCATTTGCAATAATCTCCCTTAGAAATATTGTTTCAGCAAATTGCCTTTTACATAATCAAGTCGTTGAGGGTAGTTATGCTCATCATGCACAAGCACGGCCATGCAGTATGTAGTTATTCTAATTAGAATGCACCTCTTAGATTACCTAATTAGAATACGAACTCGCCGTTGCATAGAACGATATCGCGTGGTGCGTCGTTTCACCTCCGTAGGTAACTGCACCAGCCAATAACTGGCAGCAGAGATAACCAATATCGTTTTCTTGGTTTTCTCGGCATTTACTTGTGGCACGCCTAGCGTAATAATTAATTAATAATTAGCGCCCTTAATTAAATACGGGACAGATTTGAAGCTCCCGAGTATATTTTATTATGGTTTCTGGCTGTTCGGATGGTACCGGCATACGGTCCACGAAATCATTAGTTGCGCCATTACGAGAGAAGTAGGCGGTCACGACCTGTATTCACTGTAAAGTGTGATGTTACAAGTAATACCGTCGAACGAGACGTTAATTTTAGAACACGGTATTTTGTTTCGTACGAGTATAACAACCTCCCCCCTACGCGATATCCTGTCTTTCCAGAACACTTCATCTTGACTCAACTGAAGTTACCTGTTTTTCGGAGAGCCATGTTCTTGTTATTAAGGTGATGTCTACTTTCTTGATTTCTAAATATTGGTTGAGAATGAAATTCTAGATTAATTGAATTGCTTAATTGAAGATACAGTTTGATCTACGGTAATGTCACGTCTGTCGTCAGCTGCAAATCAGGTTGCAAGAAAAGATCAAGGCTGAATGTTCATTTAGAACTCGACAATATTGTACAGTTTCAGTATTGCTTACCCATAAATCATTGTTAGCCTTATTATCGTCAAGCGCCTTAATACAGAATCTGTTATCGCTTCTGCAAATTTTCGTATTCTTGAGCGGTATAGAGCGTACATTACCCTGCTCTATCAAGTGTTCGCAGTGCGCTTTTCGTTAATACGCTAAGGCATATCTTTTGAGGTGCTTTGAACTTTTATCCTTAGCTCTGCAGACGGCAGTCGTTTTGCAGGCTTTCTTCCTTGTTGCCTCTGTTCATGAGAAACTTTTATTTTTTTATTAACACACCCTTCTTAGGCGTGAATTTTGTCGTTCAGGTGACGTAGTGGCCAACGCATATGGCGGCGGCCGACGCTGAGGCTGTGCGCAAGGTTACGCCCTCGGCCACCAGTACGCCCAGCGTGCGTTAGCAATTGGATACAGCCTTTCTAGTCGAAATGCCTCGTTACTAACGTACCCACTTCATGTATCCATTAATCCGTTAGTTCTCGTTGTCAAGGTTCCTACGGAGCCTCGTAGCTCTTCGTTCGCTTCGTGCAGATGTTTGATTTGTTTGCGTGTAGTTCATAGATTTTCGGCGGAACTAGCATCAACCACTCGTTCAGTAGAAGCACCTGTGTGTTGATCAGCTGTGTAAGAGCTATCATCGTCCATTAAGTCGTTCATTGCACTGAAATTGACATTTGAAGATTTGAAGAGATTTATCTTAATCCTGTCACTGAGATCGATTGAGTTATATACTGTATCCAAAGTGTATCCATTCCTTGCACATAGGCAGTTTATGCCCGCCTTTCTCTTGGCGAAAAAAGAAAAATATATATATGCATGCTTGACTTTTAGGTGTTTTGCTACCTATATCTGTTGTTGCCTCTACGGTAATTTACCGTTTGTTTACCATTTCGAGGTTTTCACAAGATCTATCGACATGTTCATTCTATTCCTTCATTGCACTAGCCCTTGTTCTTTAAGCGGAGACTTACACGGATTTTTGGCCCATTAATTGTTAGAACTAGTAATTTCTATAGCGCTTTGAGGACACAACTGATTTAATGCAGAATAACTTAGTGCGCACATTGGTTTTTGATTCGTGATGTTAAATATCCCGGTTCAGCTTATCTCATTGACTAGAGCCACCTTTCGTTTATTTTTTCGATCGAAATTATGTGAAGAGGAATCGTTTGTGTGTCCTTGTTGTGTCTGTTCCTCAATATATATAAACACACTATTACTAAGGTGGTTCCTGGAGGCTTTTCTTTTTACTAAACAAACAATATATATATATATGCTATATATATATGCTATATATATGCGGTAAATCCTTCTGCAGCAAGAAAATCTGGTCACTAGGTTTTCTATGCGAACAGGTATTTTGTCACAGCTGTACGTGAGAGTATGAGGCGTTCACTTTGGCACGACTGACCTAGAGAGGAAATCATCGGTCCGGACTATGACCCCCTGTTATGGCCTCGTGCTTTCTCACAGACAGCAACAAATCATCTGATTGTTGCGATGAGTATATTAGAGTGGGCTTCATTTAAACTGAGATAATTGACAATGGTAAACAATCGTTGTTCACTTATGAAGGTTAGAATGAAAACTGACTTCCTATCCTCGTAAAAATAGAATTTCATCAATTACATTATTGTTTTCAAAGGTAAAAAATACTGTTACAACAATAAATGCCAAATAGCTCGTTATTGTGATGATGACAGCTCTAAAAAAGGCCTAAGAAATATTCATTTCTTAGGCCTTTTTAGAGCTGCACACATTTTACTTGGCTTATTTTCCTCATATAAGCATCATGGGTAACAAAGCTGGTGAAAAAGTAGAGGAGGAAAAACACCTGCACACATATTGGCACGTTAGTGTACACTGTACCTTGTCGACGAGTCTATGCAGTAAATATCGGTACCGTGATTCGCCTAATCGCCCGCCAGTGTGTAGAAGCCAACCTTATTCTCATGATCGTACCTGACATTGAAGGTTATCCGACACATGGCTATAGACAACGATTTCATCTGAATATTTTTCTTTGGGTGGAGTGCTGGCATCGACTCAATTTGATGATGGTACGAATACAATAACGACGGATGATCATGTCATAGCACGTAGCCAGCCTAAGTTTTTTATGGCATCTTTAGTAAGAGAAGAAACGAGGGGCTACTCGTGGCACTATTTAGTGCCGTCTGAAGGGCTGGGCGAATCCTTCACGAACGAGTCTGTCGTTTTAGTCTATATAGAGATATATATATATATATATATATATATATATATATATATATATATATATATATATATATATGTACGTCATTACGACTTA
>NW_019211454.1:69416856-69497571 GCF_002443255.2 Varroa destructor
TATATATGTACGTCATTACGACTTAATATACATATGCTTTGAATCCGCTTAGTGTTACTTAGTCTAGGTAACCTTCAAGCCTAAGCTAAACTCCAGAGATGTTTATATTTACTAGTTTAAGAGAAAAGTAGAGTAGTTTTATGAAGCAACAGAACCTAACGGTTGAATGGAAAATATAAAAAAGAAAGAATAAAACATAGTACGAATATTGCTACGTTAAGAGAATTTGTCATTTTATAATATAAATATAATGATCATATTCTTAGACGGGTATTGAGATGAACATTATCACAACAAGGGCCTCAAACAAAAATTGGCCCAACTCTTCCCGTCTTTTCATAGAATTGCTTGGCAAGTAGAGGTTTCTCAGGTTTTTTTTTAGAGGCCGTTGCATATTGTCTGACCCATTAATAAACCATTCTAAAATAAGATATTTTTTATAAGCAGCTCGGCCCAAAAAAGATGTGTAGTTATTTCGTGGAATGTTCCCAGCTTTAGAATTAGAGCAACAAGTTCGTGTATGATTACCGATAAAAAGAGATTAGCTATTTATTTGTGTAGTCGGTTATTTCTTCCGTATTCGCTGTCAACCATTGCTAAGTTCTCTTGCCAGCTTCCGTATTGAATATAGGTCATCGTTTTGCTGACGTGTTGTCGTTGTTGTGTTTCAGTTCAATCGATACGTGTACCTGGGAACGTACGACGAACGGTCAAACCTTGAAAAAGAGAGTCTTCGAGAAGAACACAAAATTAGAGAATTTATGGTGCAGAAGTACGAACGAAAACGGTAAGAGGTCATTTTTTTCAAAGAATATTTTCAGTTGGCTAAGAAATAACTACTTTTTTGAGGAAACAATCAGTGATTAGTTTAAGCGAAGTTAATTTGATTCTCTGAGTGCTACATTAGAAGTATATTACTTCAGCTTGCTGCATTATGTATCTTAAAGTTAGGCCAAATTGTAAAACGCACATTGTTCCGTAAGAACAAAATACTCTGCATCGGATTGCTTGTAAAATAAGAGTTCTACCTCAGGACTAACACCATTATATAAAAAAAATATCGCTATAATAGCCTCGATAGATGAAAAATGGAAAATTTACTCACGGCTTGTATCTATCAAGCATTATACAAGGGGCAAGTTGTTCACAGTCATTTTCGTATGGAGTCTTTTAGTGGCTCTTTATCGTTATTAACTTGACGGTTGGTCTACATTTGATTTCATCGATTGGGTACAGTATCTTTGCGCGTGGGAACGTGTAGCTGCTTTATCGATTTCGATACTGAAGACCTCAGCAGGTAATCTGTATACCTAATAAACACATTGTTATGTGGCCAACATACGATACTCTCTACAATTTTTACAATTTTTTATCAATACGTATTTTAAAACTGTCCACTTAAGTACCCAAATGTATCAGCTTGGTGTTATCAAATCACCACAAATGAGATACACTGGCTACCTTAGTACTTCATAACCTATTCATTGGTATTATGACAACCTTTTGATATCCGGAAAACTTTAGGCTGGACCTTTCAATTTAGGCGATTTCATTTCCGATCAGAAAGGCAACGTGAAGTTCATAGCTCCGATGTTCGTACAATGCTCGATGTCTAGCTTGTTAGTCCTTTAGTATAAAGAGATACTTTTGGCAACAACTAGAGATGAACAAACAAATGCTTCGCCATTGTTGCAGGTAACATATTTCTTCAATTATTTACAGATATCTAAGCGCATTAGAAAAGTAAAGTTGTCCACTATGTCACCCAGTAGAATATTTCGACCATATAGTTGATGATCTGAGACAAAGCCTACTGGCAGTATGTACAATGTGTAATGTTTTCGTTTTTCCTTGGCTAAATCATTGTTCTCAGTTGGTTCGTTGATCCTGATATAGCACAGCATAAAATGCAATTGGACCGGCGACAGCGCGCGGCAGCGGAGCAAGGCATAAGCTTAACGGGCGGCTCGGTCTCGAAGCCATCCTCAAAACCACCGGCGACATTTGCCACGCGCTCGCAGCCGGTAACGCCAGCTGGCGGTGAACTCTGGTCGCCGCCTCTAACGGCCACCAGCACAGCACCTGCATTTGCAGCATTTGGCACAGCATCACAACAGCAACAAACAGCACCAGCAAATAGCAACACTAGTGCGTTCAACGACGACCTATTCGCAATGTGCAAAGAGGCCATTCCCCTGCCCGCAGATCCATTTCGATCATCTTCCACTTCGAAAGAGCAGCAACCGCAGTATCAGTTTCAGCAGCGGCCGCTTCGCAACAACAACAACAACAACAACAACAGCAGCAGCAACAGCAACAACAGCAGCAGCAGCAGCAGCAGCAGCAACAGCAGCAGCAGCAGCAGCAACAACAACAACAATAACAACAACAAGCCTTCTACCATTGGTATCGTCGATCCATTTGGACAGTTATCAACAGCATCGTTGTCAATCGATCCATTTGCGGCTTCAACGGGGCTAGCGTTGACCGCAAAGCCACAAAGCGGTTCCCGTGCGGTTCTTTCGCCACCTCCATCTCAGACTCACGTGACGCCTCATCATCTTACAGCGTCTGCGGCTCCGGCCAAATCGTCGATGGGCGATTTTGCCGATTTCGACGCCGCGTTTGGTGCGGCCGCGGCCAATTCCGCTGATATGACGATTCTGGCGCAAGCTTCAAGTACACCTTTGGTGCCATTGCCGGCAAATGCTAAAACGGCGTTTTCGGGAAGCGGAGCGACGTTAACACACGGAACGGCGGGGGTCGGTAATGGTTCCCTTAGCAAAAAGGGCCTCGCCTCACAAAATGAAATATCTAAAGGCGGGGCACCCTCAGCTGATCGTTATGCTGCTCTGGCAGAACTTGACGAACTTCTCAGCGGGCAAGTAAGTCTTATGAAAAGAAAAAAGTAACTCAGTTTGCATCGATCAAAAGTCTTGCAATTGTGCTGCAAGCACGCCAAATGTCAACCCGATCAGATCAAACCTCGAATTAATTTTCCGCTTTTCAAGCAAATTATGAACCCTAAAATAAATCCTTTCATCCATAAAGTGCGGCGTGCCACTATGAGCGTAAAGGAGGGGCATATTAGTGTTAGGTTACTTGACAACAAAAATTACTTGTAGTAAATATTATCAAGGTCAAAAGACGAAATGAGGCGTAAAGGTACGTTTTCCCGAGAGGCTTGAGGTCGCCTGTTGCAACAAAGAAAATGACACCTATTTTAACAACGGCAGTTAAGAAAACCACACCGGCGGTTAAGAAAAAGGAAAAAGTGTAGTAATCAATATAATAAATCATTATAGTGTCGTTTACTAAAAGCCCTTCCAAAAGCGTTGTTTAAGTGTACTTAAAGTTAATAACTAGAACTAATGCTCCAGGATTAAAAGCTCTTATGTAATAATGCACCATTCTCCAATCTCTTTTTTGAAAAACAATTCGGCCGCCGTCTAAACCTTTATATTAACCCGAACTAATTTTTATCACTGCTTTTTATTGTAAAATATATAAGAAAAGCCAAGAGACACAGACGTGGTGTCAAAGAACTCGAGTTTAGTAGATTTTTTAATGAGCAAAAATGTGGTATATATGCACGCTTTTTAAAAAAAGACTGTGTGAAATTGAACTGACAAAATTTAGAGTAATATTTCCTTCCAAACAGCATTTCTTAAGCGACGGTAGAGTTACTGTACAAATCTGTGTGCATCACATTTCAGAAAAATGACTCAGTGTCTAAACCGAATGAGGTTGTCAGCGGAGTGTTATCTTCAACAGATCCTTGGGGAAATCACCAACCTACGCCAGGTATGATTTTAAATTAAAAACTCAGAACAGTATTTCATGTATTTCACTGTTTTTGGGCACTTTAATTTGTACTTAGTATAGTTTCATCCATACAGGCATGCTACCCTAAATTTGTCCTGCAAGTCATAGAGGGATTCTGAAGCCTACTTTGAGCACCTAACAGATCACTATTAGGTTGTCACAACCGAGTTCGGCGGAGTTTGAAATTGAATAACTTTTGAACCACAGGTCTCCTAGAAACTTGCGAGTAAAAACCAGTAGAGTTTACTCCTGGAAAAATGAGTTCAGGAGAATAAACTTCTTGTAGCCTTAAATGTAAAATGCTCAGTAGTCAAATTTGAAGGCCAGAGAATTGCCCAAATCCATCAGCGATTTGTAAAGACATTAGCCGAAGAGGCCATAAATGAAAGCATCCTTTATGAATAGTGTCAACGTTTCAAGAACAAAGACTGAAGTGTTAAAGACCATCGAGGAAATTATAGGATGGCGGGACCCAAAGGACAAGAACGAGATGTCACGACTGAGGAGACTTTTCACGAAAGCAGAACATATAGTTTAAGGGCTCCGTCGGGCAAAACTGGCATTTCATATGTAACGTGTTATAGAATTGGAACCAAAATACCGACAACGGGGAAACTATATAAAAATTGGTCCCCCATGAATTCATTTTAGATCAATCGGAAATGCATGTACTATACTCCACATATAGTTTGCAGAACTTTAATCAATGAAAAGCATGCCCAAGCATAGGGTCGTTATGGGTAAGGCATGCTGCATTCCCTACCGATAGCCGGGGACGGATTAAGTAAGAAAATGCTGTCGCTCTGGAGAGAAATCGAGTTTGGTAGCAGTGTCGAGCGGGTCCGGACAGAGGTGATAATAGTTGTTGCTATGAGTACCTGTGAAATCTGCTACTATAAGATATTCGCTAAAAACAAAACAAGTGCTGCCCGCTATCTCGAGTTCCTCACGAAACCTGTGTATTGTTGACATGGTACTCTAAAGCTTACACCGTAATTACTGGATGACAACACCAGACATCATAGCCATGCCTGTGTTATTGCGGGGCTTCCCTAAAAAGCATATCCAACAGTCAATTTGTTTTAATTATTATCAAGTAATTTCACATAAATGCAAATAGTAGATACACGGATGTTCAGAAGGTACTATGGAACTACTGGAATGAGTGCGTTAAAGATAACGAAGATCATCTATAACATAATCATCATTCTAACCGAACTAGTTCAGGTGTTAATCAACTTCAAAGTCTATTGGCTTCGCATGTAATATATTTGACCCGAAAAAAGGGTGGGGTTATGTTATTATTATATATTAAACTTTTCAAATTCCTCGTCTTCAGTTGCTAGAAATAAGTTGATCTCACTAATCTAAAAAAAGCTTCAATAACTTTTAGCTTACTTATAGCAACTGACATATGTTGGTAGCAGTATTTAAGGGCAACGGCTGAGAACTTTATACAATTATAAAGCCAAATTTCCTGCTAGAAGTATCATATGACTCTGACAAATTTTTTCCTTTCACTAAGATACTTCGTAAAATAATAAAATTTCTTATAAACATCCTATGAATTATCTTTTGTTCTAACAAATTAAATGTTTACTAATGTTATAACTGATATGCTAGTAGTGAAAACGATTATACACTTTTGCCTTTGCTGCATGTTACCGATCTAGCTACGGCATCTGCAAATCCATTTTCTCCTACGGGCGCTACAGCTCCATCGACCGGTGGAAGCAACAATCCGTGGGGTTCGCCAGCAGCCCCGGCTCCATCTCCTGCATCCGCATCTTCCCCTAATCCGTTCGCTATAGCAGCCAACTCGTGGGGTACCACTATACCAAGTACGTCACCCGCCGGTGCGGCCCAAGCGATAACGTTTGGTCGTATAACACCTTCAAATGTTACGACACAGTCTTACGACCTAGCGGCACTCACAACTACTCTGGCAGGCGTACAACTTAAAAATGGCCGTATGACGCCAACGATAAGTCAATGGCCAAACAACAATCAACAGAAATCATTGGCCTCTATTGCTTTGAGTTCTGGAGGGCCGCCAGGCGCCTCTACCCAGACATCCGCATCGTCCAATAGCGGCAGATTCCCCACTACCTCCTGGAATGCTGCATCCCTCGCTTCCACTGGCAATAGCAGTACCGTACAAGCTGGCTTTTCTCAGACGCATCAACAGCAACTGGAGGTCGCAGCGCCGACAAATACTGTAGCCACAAGAAGTAACAGTACAAATAGCAGTTGCAGCGGCACTGGAAGTATTTCTGGTTCGGGTAACTGTACACAGGGCGGCGCCGATTGGGCCGGGTTTGGACAGTTGGCCTGGTCTAACGGTACCACCACATCGGCTAGCACCGGCATGAACGCCGCAGGGGGTTGGCCTAATGGAGGCGCAGGCCTAACCGAAGTATGGTCACAGATGCCAACTAGTGCTTCGACTCCCGCATTCAATGCACGTAGCCATAGTCCCGTCCAGCGAATTGCTGCACCAGCCATAAGCAAAGTGTCAGGTTAGTTCAGAAAGGTTTTCCACTACACTCATATGTGAAGTAACTTTGAACATAAGCGGAAGTACGTGCTATACTGCATATAATCATAAAACAGCATAACTCTGTGACACACTTTTATCTATCTCTGACACATGGAACATTTATTACCCAGCCTTGAAGGATTCAGCTAACTGGTTCGGTATAGGCTTTTTCGAACGCAGTTCTTGTACATCGTGAGTCTTATTCATCCTTGTTTCCTTAATACAGTGACAAAAAAATGGCGACGCTGTCATTTGTCATTACATTATCATTGTTCAGCGAGAGTACCGGTTGCTCTGATCGACGTTCTACCGAAAATTTGTTTTCAGCAATGTCGCGAACAAACTGCGCCCAAAAACCAATATTGAGCACTAACCAACAAAGTGTTATTGTATTTCCCATGGTTTGTTTCCTCGTGTACTTGGCATTCGTCTAAATGGCAGGCATTATTTTAAGCACAATTTTTAGGAGGTGTTCCACAGTCCTTTTCGGTGCACTCTGCCTTTGGAGCCGCTCAGTGGCCTCCAAACGGGACCCCTAACGGAACCCACCAAACTGGGCTTCCTAACGGACGCGTCCCTTCGAATGCAAACCCCTTTACACCGGTAAGAACAAACGAAATCGTCTTTATTGAATTTGGAGCTTATAGACGTATGGATGGAGAGATTATAGACGTAAAAGTAATATATACAGTAACTATATGTAGCTATAGATAGAAGAGCATATTTTTTTTGGACAACATAAATGTGAGTTAGCTTTCTGAACACAGTTGAAAATTGATCGTACGATGTATGTATAACAGTATCCTAGTACAAATAAGCAAAGGAAAACAGTGGCAATTTTATTTCAACCCCCTACTAAAATTTAACGCAAAAAGGATATGATTGTATGTTTATGTTTATTTGTACTTTATTTGGCGGCCGCTCTTTTCAGAACGGCTCGGGTCCGTTGGGTGCAGCGCGCGTCTGTTCAACGAGTAATCCATTTCTTTAGTTAGCGATACAATGTATTCCTCGTGGAGCAGAACAAATCCGGATAACGCTCGTAATTGATCTTCGGAAGCACATGAAGGTAGCCTGAGCCCGGGGTGGTGAAGTAACTTTTTTTTTTCGTGTTTCAAGCACGCAAGTGTCACAGCAAAGACGGTTTTGGAATTATTCCGCGTTCAAGGACGAATGCATCTTAATTTTGCCATTACGAATCATTGTCCAGTAATGTAGTGTCATATTCGATGAAACCCAGTTGGAACAGCGCGGTTGTGCTTGTTAGACGTAATGACAATACACGGTGTAGCTATCAGTATCTCCAGCACGAAGCAGCTTCGAGATACTTGTTCGAAGCATTGTTCCATGTGCTTATACAACTGTCGAAGAATGCTTAAAACGATTTCTCTACGGCCGCAACAAGGACCACAGAAATGGGACGTACGAGGAGGCTGGGCAAACGTGGGAAACAACAAACGAAGTTTGAATTCTATGAAAAAAAAAGTGACTGGAAATAACTAGGGGTAAAAAGTCAGGAAAAATCGAAGGCAATAAAACAAAGCAAATATACGTGAAACATCGATTCCGATTTGGTGGGACCGGTTGCAAAATGAAACCGATCTATATATGTGAAATGTGTTGACAACTAAATATATAGGAACGTCTAAATGTTGCTAGAGGTAAGGAAGAAAACAACAACAAATACAAAGAATAGAAAAATCAACGGATAGAAAAGCAAGGGTTAGACACAAAGAAGTGCATCCCACGGTAACACTAGAAGAATTATTTAATTGAGATAAATTTGTTGGAAATAAGGTCATCTTGTGGGTAGATACCTATTACAATGAACTAATAATATATGAACGGTTAACATAACCTCTAACACTAAAATAACACCAGCAATGAAGTACACAGGTTTATGGAAGAAACATAAGTGACTTAGTGGGCTAATATATTGATTCAGAATAAAAAAAAAACAACGTATACTGTGTGAAGGAAGAAGACAACACAGCAATTGCTGCGGGCTAGCGTAAAAACATAACGCAAAACAAAAATAGTGCGGGCCAAAAAATGACCATGATATATGTTACCTGATTCCCGTTCGGTTCCGCCCAGCAAATGGATGTGTGAAATCCTGTCATGGATCTGACAGGATCCTGAAAGAAGTAAAAGTGACAAATTAAGGGAGAACGGAGTAACGAGAGAAGTTTTAGTGACAGAAAAAATGACGAATCAATTGATACCAACAACGGAGAGAGGAGCACATTGTATTGAAGGTAGAAAGTCATACAATGTTGTGATTTTCCTACAGCTGTTATAGCAGAAATTGCTACAGCTATGATTAATTATAACCATCCTGTGTTTCCACCAACTATTCTATCGTGATCCTCTGCATGTAGTTAAAGGTAGAAGAGAGAATGATCATCTAAGATGGACGATGAAAGAACGCGAAAATTAAGAAGTTTAACACGGATGGTGAAGCGTTTGTTCACGAACTTAAAAGTATCTATACACACTTACACGACCATACGGACACGCTACAAGAAACTATAAGAAAACAGTAGAATAAAAAGCAAAAGACATTGAACAGCGTATATCAAGCACGGTATCAATGATTATCGTGATGACAACAAGGAAGGGTAGGAAGACTAAAAGGAGCCGATGAAGATGTACTGTATGATTGTGTACAGTTTATATTGCATTGTATATTTAAGTTAAGTCACTCGAGCCACTTATCTTGCTAAGTTTGATCGAGACGATAAAAAATGTATGTAGATATATAAACTTACGAGAACGATTTAAAAAAGCACTTTATGCAGACAAATATAAAATGTCTCCGTAACGAATGGCGAGTACACAACATGGCGATATCAACAAGCCTGAGAAAGGGGACAAAGAGCAAAATTCTGCTAATCTAACGAAGTGATAGCAGGTTGATGAATATTTCGCAGAGTGAATATATTTTACAAGAAGAGACGGAAGAGCAACACGTAAAACTGTGACAGTTAGAGATGAGGGGCTCTGCAGAACGCCAGTTATTCGGGTTTGTCCAGCAAGGAAGGGAGTAAGACTGAAGTTAGTTAGAAATTCGAATCGACAGCAAACACGGGCTCGAACAGCTGCTTCGATAATGACGATGACGCCTACGACAATGATAACATAACGTTCACAATAAAGTAAGCTAACTAAATAACAATAAATGCGGTGCTTTCAACTTGAGTCGTTTTTTCTAGATAGGTGGTTTTTCCTCTTAGTTTGACCGGTGTCAGTATCAAAACAGAACAAATAAAGACTGCTTATGATGAAATGGAATTGTTGCGTTTTAAGCTAGCAATTAACTATTAAGCTTGTATTTCGTTTCGAGTTGGCTGAGATTAATTAACGAAAACTTCAAGGCAAGTTTTTCTATCCAATCTTTTGATTTGACATAAACTGTTAATATATGCAGTTTATTTACCTCCTCACACACCACCTTTATTTTAAAATACGCCAGATCATTTAAGACATTGTATGAGTTTTTTTTTCGTTTGCAGAAAACACCTGAGTATTCGTGGGAAAATGCATTCTGTGCCGTCATAATAGATGCAAATGAAGCTAAGTAAGTGGTCCAAATTATCACACCTTAAGTTAATGCATAAACACTTCATATCGATATTCAATAGATTAAACTTACCAATTTTGCAGTAATAGTCATTACTAGTAGTTACTATTGCATGTCATTGGAGTTTTTTAATCTGAAGATAACATATGTAAGTTGAGCATCCAGCAAGCACTAACTGCTACGATGGACTCTTCAACTCACGACGTATATTATATAGACAGCTGCTGGTAAAAATTATTGATTAATTATGTTGTTACCTTTTCACTTTATGCTGGCTTTTTCGCATTTATGTGTAGTGGACATGCTTTGCAATTTTAAATTGATACCGATGAGATTTTTTCTGTAACCAAAATTGTCATTAGATATTTTTTCTACGGCAAGAGGAGGAAGGCAAAGGCTAAACCAGATGGTAAGTCTATAAAATTTTCTCATTTTTTGAGAAATTTGAAAATGAGAACTAGTGGGTTTCTGCTGCTGCTGCTGCTGCTGCTGCTGTTGTTTTAGTTCTAAGATGAGACTTCTAAAAGTAACCTGTAGTACGTGCTAGGCAAAGATATCACTCGCTGCACCTACCATGTTTTAGCTTCATTTCATAAGATCAAATGAAGAGTCGCATCTGCAAAAAATTCCACAGTGGTATTTTTTGGTATTTGGAATTCTCTCAACTGTAGCAAAAATATTGAGCTAACTTTTAACCGAATACTCGCTTTTTCCCAACAAATATGCACTACAATGTTACATGACTATGCATGCTTTAAGATTTCGTAAGGCCCATTAAGATTTAGGCACTACCAAGTGCAAGAGCGGCATTCTGATATTCTGAAAATTTTTACAATAATTCGGTGTTTTTATTTTATTCTTAATCCAATCTGAAGTCTCAAGCATGATTAATTCAAAATGTATTTTATCTCACTCACCAACTAACGTCGCACAGATACGAAAATACCGGTTTTTTCTGCAGGTCTGTGTCATGATTATTATTTTTCATTCACACACACACACACACACACACACACATATATATATATATACATTCATTTAATCTCCCAAAAAATGTACACATAATTTCAGTACTTGTAACCTCTGACCGTAGATGTTCAAAATGTCGTGTGTAGGGACGCGCAGGGCATTTTATGGGACCCCTTCGCGTAATCTATCTTTGTGGAAGATTCTCATTAAGATATGGTTTTAAATTATGACAGTACGCAGTACCTTGTACTAATAGAAACATTCACGATATTTCCCAAAATACTTCTAAATACGTAAAAACAATGGTGTCGCGTCGTAAATTCAAGCAGTGCAAGGCACCCGTCAATGTACTGTGAAGAAGAATGTAAACATTGTTGAGACACGTTATATATATATATATATATATGTACGAAGCATCATGTCTGATACATCCCAGCGATTGTCTCACCCAATGAAACTGCGTAGGACGTTGTGGGCGAAACGGCAAGGTCGCAGAGGCGGAGGTGTTGATTACCATCATTTTAACCAACTTAATTATCCAAAATGATTAATTATATGATCACTCGGACAGGAGGAACGGAACCTTATCCCTAATTATAATCACCGAAATTCTAATCTCAATATAATGATTGTATATGACATTAACTTCACTATTCTTCCGTTACGTGTTATATTTTTGTGACCGGAAACGCAACTTGCCCGACCCAGTAACCTAAGCGTGTGTGTGCATTTCTTATTTCGAGATACATCAGCGCATTTCTACTAAAGGGGAAGCACTCAAACAAACATATGTCAGTGTTTACCAACTAATTAATAACCGATTGATAATTAAAGAATGTAACCATTACACGTTGTTGATATTTTCACGCAAAATACTGACTGATTAATCAATTTTTTTTTTATCATACATCCATGCGTACCATTATAAAAACCCTTAATGGATGACGCTGCGTTATTCTCTCTGCAACAATACGAAAGACACGCTAATGGATGATACCTGTCCTGCTCACGTTCGATCGCCCTGAGCGACATCCGCACTGGAGCAATTCGTTCATTCGCGGCTTGCTAGTTGACTGCACTATCCTCGGGCGCGCTGCTTCATATTGTTATCATTTACATGTCATCCAGTGAGCGCTGCCTGCCTACCTGCTGCCAGCCACAGGCGGCCAGAGGAGCAGCAGCAACCGCAGCCGCCGCCGCCGCGACAGCAACGCGAATCGTTGTCGTCAGTCGGGCGAGCGTCTACTGGCAGCAGCAGCAGCAGGAGTAGCCGTCTAATAGACAGAGAACCCCCTAACGGACGACAGGTCCTGCGGAACGTCGACGTTTCTCAGACGTTAGCTGATGACGATGAGCAACCACTGAGGGCTGCAACGACAACAAAATCGGAACGACGAATTGGAGTGCGTCTTTCCAAAAAGTGAGTGTGATTGTGTGTAGTGTTGTCCGCCGACGGCAGAGAGCGAACAAAGGCGGAAGCCCCCCAAAAAGGCGAACCTAACGGCCAAGACCACACGACAACGTATACCAGGTTGGCCAGCAGCAGCAGCAGCAGCAGCAGCAGCAGCAGCAGTAGTAGCAGCAGCAGTTGTGGTGGTAGTATTGATTCAGTAGTGTACACACCCCTCATCCGACGAGCTTTCCCCCTTAGCCCCGCGAGTCCCGCCGACTGCGGTGGTGATCAACAGCTGGTGACTCTTGCCGCTCCAGTGACAGGGCCGAAAGGCACGCGCACCCACCAGCGAGCACCCCTGTAGTGGCCGTGAACGCTAGCAAACGCAACCGGAGCGCCACGGGACGCTATCAAAGCCAGTGAGTGCTTTCATTCGATGGCTATGACCGGCACCGGGCGCGATCCACTCCATAGTAGCAGCAAAGGTAGGAGCACAAACGTGCAGGCTTTCGTCGCAGACTCCACTATCGCGGCTGCGGCAGCTGTTATTGTGGTTGTTCCTGCTACTGGTTGTGATGGCGCCTGTTAACATCACCACATCATATGTGATCGACTGAAGAACCAAAAACAAGCCCAAAGGGAGAATGTGGAGAGCATCTGTGTGCTCGTAATGCCAGTACGGTTCATTCGGCAGCAGCGCGGAAGTAGTACGTTAACGCGAAGCAGGCCAACGTAGAACAGGCCACTCACATCGCACAGCAGTAGTAGCAGCAGCAGCGACAGCAAGCAAGTGAACTGAGACAAAACCCGATTAAGGATGTGCTCGCATTTTGCACCTTTGATCTAAAGTGGAAGTGTCCGCGTGATAGCACAGTGTTAACGTAATTCCCTACTAAACCTAGGGACGCTTTAGGTGATCTAGATTCAGAACCGAACGTATACTGACATGCCGTGTTTCGTGCTGGAAGCCAGCCGTCTATATGTAATGTTTAACGGCTGTAAAATTTGAGACATACTTTTAAGTGGTAGCGTGACGAGCACAAATTGGCACAGCATCACTGTGCTCATAAACAATCAAAATCAATTAATGAAACAATAACAAAATGACCGGTTGATAGTCAAGGAACAATTTATCATCATTACGGTCTTCGTAACCAACGATAAGCAAAAAAAGGACATTTTCAGATTGGATGCCTTTCACCAGCTGCCAGCCCATGTGATCACCATATGATCCATATGATGATGATGCCGGTATCACAGTTATCCGTATTACGAGATTGTTACGTATAACCAAAGGAAGGAAACGTTGGCGCGAGAAAGCTGCGAGAGTGAGATTAAGGGAAAGTCTCTCGCACCGGCGCACACTAGCACAGTTTGACGCACAACAGGCCAAGTTCTACCCCTCCCCCCTTTCCCCCCCCCGTTGCGATTTTTTCTGTCCATCCTACTCTGCGTACGTGTAAGATCTTCACCTAGTTGAAGAAACAAGGTGAGACAGAAATAATATCAGGAACAGAAACTAACGAGTATCTCTATGTATGTGTGATACGCTGAGTAAGAGCAAGGCAGCCAGATAGACAGACGGACGGATAGACACACACATAAGCACATGCACAGCCACGTCAAGTAGTGCGTCGTTATCACCGATACAGTGAGTAACGAACGAACGTCGGATGCAATAGCTGTGTCAGACGTCGCTGACGTTAGCAGCAGTCAAAGGCGACGGCAACGCGGGCCCACAAAGACAGATGCATACACACTGCCACAGGGAAGTAGTCAGCTAGTCAGCCACTTGGTGTATTTATTCAGACGTTCGTTTGTTCAGTCAGTGAGCGTGCGATCAGGCGAGAGGAGTGCGTTTGTCCGCCCGTCCGTCACTACTTCGACGTCGCTGCAGAGCCGTCGTCGTCAGTGAGAGCGGCGGCGAGTGCCGGTGGCAACAACAGCAGCAGCAGCAGCAGCACTAGTGGCAATAACCGACAGTTTTCGAAGCTGCTATTGCTGCGGTCCTAAAGTGCAGACTGTCGTTTGGTGACCGTCGTCGTCGTCGTCGTCGTCGTCATCGTCGTCGTCGTCGTCGTCGTCGTCGTGGTGCAACAGCAGCTGCTGTAGCGGTGACGGTGCCCGTGCGACAGCGGTCACAGCGGCGGTGGCACTAATAGCGCTGCTGCTACTGCTGCTGCTGTAGACGTAGCAGTGCGGTCGTCGTGCTGGTGGCAGAGGTTGTGACTACGTCAACGGACGGTGGCCGTTCTCTTGGTCTGCCCTATTCTGCAGCTGCAGGCCGCTCTCGGTGCGGGCGCTGCTGGTGACAGGGCTGTACAACCGGATCACGCTGGTGCCAACAGTCTCGTCAGGAGAAGTTCAATTAAGCCGGCGGCAACAACAACAACAACAACAATAACAACAACAACAACAACAACAGCAACAGCAACAAGATCAAAATTGACATTGCAACAACAGTAACGGTCACTAGCGACACCTATACGTCGTCGCCCTCGTTAGCTGTCATCATCATCGGCGGCGGCGGCGGCGGCGGCGGCGGCAGCCGCAGCAGCAGCAGCAGCAGGACGTCGTTTATTGCCAGTGGCTATTGCTAGCATCACTATGATTAGAGCCATGCTTTAATACTGCCTTTGTTGTTGCCGTCGTCATTGTTGTTGTTGTTGCTGCTGTTGTTGTTGTTGTTGTTGTTGTTGTTGTTGTTGTTGTTAACGGTGATGCTGATGATCCTGTAGCCGTCGGTGCTATTTGTGTCTACGTTGTTGTTGTTCATTTACTGGTCGGTATCATCGGAACTTCTTCATTGCGTTGTATCGCTCGCTGCCGGCTAGGCAGGCGAAAACGACCAACACTGTCGGTATCCCCAACAGCGAAACAATATTGGCTCTCATCCACTGCATATTTCCGGAATGAGTTGAACTCTCCTGCTGCCATACGCTGTTTATGTGAAAGCATACTTCTACGTACCAGTGAGTCCATATGCTCGTCTTGTGTTCGCCCACTTGTGTGACATTCCCTTAACCTGGAGCAGTGGTCAGCTCTAGGAACAAGACAGGTCCACCATCTTGTAGGTTCAGACAGCATTCACAAGTAGCAGCAGCGACGACGACAGCAACACCAGTAGCAACTGTACCAGAAACATCAACTGCTGCCGCCACCAACATCACGGCTGCAACAAAAACGGCCGCGGCGCGGACAGCGTCAATAGCAGCGACAACAATAGCAAAAACCGGCGACATCAGGAATAGCGCCGCTGTTGTCGTTGTCGTCATTGCTGACGCTGGCGACGACACGTAACCTAACGTAGCAGTTGCGTCAACAATAGCCGTGAGGAGAAGCAAATAATTGTGGCATTGCCGTCCTCCGGAGCTGCCTGGTCGCGTGTTCATACAATCGCTCTTCGTCCGCCCTCTTTCTCCCCCTCCTTTCACGTCCTCAGTTGCGTGTCATTTGGTGAGAGTCGTGTCGTAAGTACACTGTTAACGATTTATTGGTTGATCGATCGGCTGGTCAGCGGCACCAAATCGGCCGTTGTTGTTACTGTCTTACTTTAGCGCACATATTCGAGTAGCAGGCACGTGCGTAACTTTTCCCGTGCGCATAAATTAAATGCTGGTAGATCATGTGAGTACTTGTGCAGATGTGTATCATTGCATCAGGCTATTGTTGCCAGTTGATGTCGATCTGCCAGCTGGTGGAGAGTGCTATAAATGCCCCTGGCCGAAGAAATCGGCCGAAATTACCGACAGCGACACGATTTTAACTAGAATAACACACGGCAACATTAAGTATTATTATTATTATTATTACTACTCCATGTTTAATGCGGTGCTTTGATGGACTAGCCGGCAGAAAAATAAGAAAGCCTAACGGAAGTAATGAGTCGGCCTCTCTCCGCGAACGCGCAAAGACCTGTTAGGATTCGAATTGCAGGTGCTAGTCCTGCGATTTTGAACAGAAAGGAAGAACGGTCACGATTATCGTAACTATAATTGATACGTTTGTATATAGATATAAATTTATCATTAAGGCCGTGCATGTGTGCTCAGTCAAGTCGACATCGCCGTGAGGTTGCGTGCTTTGAGCGCACGTGTGATTTTGTCGATCCTTCGTCTACAGAACAACTATAGTGACAGTCACAACGGCGGCAGCAGCAGCAGCAGCAACAACAATAGGCGCGAGAATTGGAGAAGTAAATACGGAGAAGATTCTAGAATAGAAGGAACAGAAAAGAGGCTGGAGCGTACGCTATCGTCTGCAGCGATTTTATCCACCTAATAAGTTTGTAGCAGTAGTTCCTCTTAACCAGATCCGTCGTCGTCGTCGTCGTCATCGTCATTATTGCTATTATCGTTAGCAGAAACATTATGCGACCAATGGGCTGACCAGTTCAACCCCGGAGAGTTGGTGATTCAATTGCTCATTTAAGCAGCCGCCATCGCCGACGGTCGCCACTGGCAACTCGTCCTTGTCACATCGACGTCTAACAATAGTCCGGCAAATTGCATCAACGCCATACCTGCTTACCTACCTACCTGCCTGCCTGCCTGCCTGCCTGCCTACCTACCTACCTACCTACCTACCTACCTATCTATCTGTCTGTGTACCTAGCCGCTTATCTCTATCGCTTATTTCTAGAGAAAGCCAGCCAGCCAGCTGCAGCTGTCAATTGGTGGAATTTTGTGGTCAGTCATCATCCAACTGCCGCTATCGCTGCTGCTGCTAGAAACAAAATAGACCAAGCAACAGATGTCGCTATCAAGCCACGAGGAAGACGAAGCGCGAGAAAGAACAGCAGAGAAATATTTTCTCAGTCATCGTTATCATTGACGTGAATGGCAATTTCACGCACATTGGTCCCGGATAGTGCCGACGCCGATGTGTTTCCCTCGCAACCCAACAATAATCAGTGCATTCGTAAACGTGCTGAAGCCGCCTGAGTGCAAGCTTTTCGGCTTTTCATCGCCATGTGACACTACGAATATCGTTCACAAGCGTCACACTACTACTACGATGACGGTAGAGTTATTTGTTTCACAAAAAACATCGACGGCTTTACTGTTCCGCAGCCGTCCGTACTAAAAAGCTGTTGTTGAGCCTCTATCTGTCGTATCAGAAATGCGTTCTTACTGCCGATGGTGATGTGATCAGAATCGAAGAAGCTTGTTGATTGTCGTCGTTGTTCAAGTTTGCGTGTGTGCATATGTATGTGTGAGTGTCGATGTGCAGTGATCGGTGGGTGTACATCACTGCAACGACAGTCGCAGCAGCAGCAGCAGCAGCAGCAGCAGTGGGGTAGTAGGGCCGTGAAGTGCAGGCTCAAGAATGGCGGAGTGGCCAGAGAACGTTTCTAGCTGCGAAAGGACTTCTGCCCTGTCTGAAAGCAACGACATAAATGGACGGGGAAGGACGGCCGTCGTCGCCGCTGCCGTGAGCGACAGCAGCGGCAGTAGCAGCAGGCAGAACAGTCCACTGCAACAAACTAGCAATTCAACAACCCCGCTAGCAACAGCTGGCGGACAGCCAGCAGCTGCAAGTACAGCTGCCGGTGGAGGCGGTAACGCAAACAGCAAAAATCAATATAACAACAATAGCAGTAGACTAAGGGACTCGCCTAGTGCACATAATCGTAGTAATAACACAAATTGTGGCAATGGTGATAGTGTGAGTACCACGGCTGCAGTAGCAACAGTTGCAGGTGCTACAACATATGCAAAAAGAACGGCGTCAAATCTACCTTCTACTATAAAAGCGACAGTGACAACTACGACTGCCAGATCGACTACTACCGATAGTAGTGATGCTGACGATAGTAGTAACAATAAAAGTAGTAGTAATAATAATAAATGTGCTTCGGTGGTTGTGTCTTCCGGTAAAAGTAATGGCGGCTGCAGCAGCAGCAGCAGCAGCAGCAGTAGTAACGTTCTCCGAGCGGAAGCCGCCGGATGGGTTCCATCAGAACATGTACAACATAATGGATTACCAATGAGTAAGTTCCACCTACACTTAGCTAGTGCAAATATCATTACTATGCGCTATATATATACACACATACACGTATACATATATTTTTTCATGCAATGACATTTGCTGGTTGTAGAACCTTAACGTGATGCAGTTAAACGAAGATAAAGGGCTGAATGCTGAGCACAAAGATAACGTGGAAAAAAAACGGAAAGGTCAAATGTAGCGTGACGTATTCACCGTTGCCACCATCGACCTGGTTCATTGTGACTGCACAGTTATCGGTGACAAAGCATCGATCCAATGTAAATTCGAATTTGTGATTATAAGAAATTGGACTTTCACACATCAAAGTTTGTTCACGTTCAACTAAATTGGGCTAAGCTTTTTGCCTTAGTTAGTATAGCTGGTCCATTGATATTGAAAAATCATTGTTTTGTCCGTTTTGAAGAAGTGCTAGATACCTGTTTTGGTAGACCGTGTAGAAATAGTCCGACATTAAAGTAGTTCTACCTCCTGTATTTAACTGAAGCGCAAAACGTCCAGTGGGCAGGCAGAATAAGAGGAACCAAGCATTTAGGTAACACCATATTAATCGCTGCGCATCAGCCTGAGATACTTCTGTATGGCAAGCATTTAGCACTTTAGCATGGAAGCTGCGGTATCTATTAGCACCTATTTGATTTCTCTCTGCTATCGACGCCAATGGAACACCATCGTCTTCAATTTGAACCAATCACTCACTCACATCCATATAAGTTCTCTGAGCAGACAACACGGTCTTAACCCCTCTGTGTCCCCCGAGAGAATCCGCGACGTTATGTCAAGCCGTCCGACGACTGATCATTCAGTTGGCGAATGAATGGATTGGACATCCAGGATAAACTCGGACAACATTGGCAAGCGTATTCCCCATCGTTATTTTGGGTACGATTTATGAAAAAAAAATGTCGAACTTACCACGACGTAGACAAACGTTTTCTTCTAAGACAATGCCGGACCCCTTCCCCTCGCCAAGAAATTATTAGCCATTTTGACGGCCTGAATCTACACACATCGGGTCTCTATAGTTCTTCTGATGCATCCAGACACCATTTTTATGAGGCGGAACGGGAAGCCCCTTCAAAAATAATTTTAAATTGAGAAAATTAATCAAAATAACCCTAGAAATCGCGCTCTGATGTTTATGTATACCACAGCGGCCATTTTCGGAAGAGAAGTATCCGTTTTGTTAGGCCGTTCAAAAGATAGCCCCAATGGCTTGCTTTTTCAAGCTTTGTGCCTTTTTGCATTGTTTGAATTTTACCATTTGCGGTTGTTTCATGCTCTTCTCGTTTTGAGACTTTCGACCTACTATTAGGCCAAGATATATTTCCGCTGTATTTGTCCTTCGTGGTGTGCTTGAGCAAGATTTTAATAAATGTACACCTATCAACATTGTTTCTCTTACGATTATATAAAAACATTTTCGAAAGGATTCGGAGGAGTGACCGAAGTGAATCATAGTTTCAATGTATCAACACGGTCACGAGAAACGTGTATCTGGCGTATACAAAAAACTTAATCCGATCGTCTGTCTTCAGCTAAATCTAAGAGACTCTACTTGATCCCTTTATTTAAACATATGTGGCTCATATATAGAAAATGTTAGCCGGCAATGGCTCACTGCTTGTAACTTAAATAAAAGAAAAGCTAGCTCCTGATACGGCCTACCAGTAACTAATTTGAGTAGTTATATTAGCACTATTTGAAGCGGCATTAGTTATGGTACCGATGAATTGTCGGAGACTCGAATATAAGTAACAGACAGCAACTGCATTTCATCAATATTTACCTTTTGCCTCGTGTCGCCAGTTACGCGACGCACTATTACTTCGCCTTACGTAACAATAGAGGCACAACAATTAAGTTTGGTTGGCATCTACTTGAGCAATCGCAGCGCGTGTGTGTTGTTGCTACGACTGCAGATGGCCGCAAGGCGTATGCAAAGACGTAGATAGCAGAGTTAATTATAAATAGGGTTTTTATTTTTTTGGATGTTGCCTCAATAAGCGGCTTGTCGTAGTGAAACAGGTAATGAAACAAAAATGAATACCTCCGTCTCGTTGAGGTCATGTCAGCATTGTTTGAACGAGATCTAAAGTGAACTTAGATTAACTTGAATTTAGATTATGAAAATCTATTGCTAACAAATGACTTTGATAGGTCTGAGCGCTATTGTATGTATGCGTATTGTTTGAAGAGGCTCCCTTTTTAGCTAAAACAAACACTATGTACATAAACACAATGCAAAGGAATTATTGTACCTAACTTTTTTTTACTGTGAGCCTAGCATACTTTGCACATTCAGTAGCACAACAAGCATAGAGGCAGACAGACTCTCTCTCACTAACTCTGGCAACGATGTATTGGGGCTGGGGGCCGCTTAACGGCGGCGATCAGCTACCATTACTGCTGATTTAGCTGCCCCTGTTTCGCTATCCGCTACATACGCGCTGGCCAGAGAGCAAGCAAGCGGGCAAATGGTTGGTCACACTGTTGTTCCACGTATACACTAAACGGCAGAGTGATAGGGTTGCAGAAAAGCCTCTGTTCTCTCCGTGACACGGACAGCCGACACCATGACCGTCATTGTAGCCATCATTATAACCGTATTTCAGTAGCAGCAGCATCTTTGCCAAACTAGTAGTATACAGAAAGAGCGCAAGACCGAAAGCAAGAGAGAGACGGGACATCAGAAGCTTTTTACACTCTGCTGCTGCTGATGGCAGCGGAAGCTATCGTTTCATTACAGTCGAATGATCAGTAGATTGCGTTCTTCAAGTCAAGACTGACGCTCTCTATTTTTACGTAAACGTAGCATTCTTTTATTAGGAAACTACGATCGCTTTGTAAGCTACTGTCTAAAATACTAAAAAAAAATGTCATAGAATGTGCCAATAGTGATATATATATGTCAATCAAAAACCTTCCGCCGAGAGTGTTTCCACATAAGGTACAAAACCATAAACACGTATCATAATCCCACTATGCCATATGATATTATGATTATTTATCTATCTATCAATCTATCCGTTTGTTTGTTTGTCGGAATAAAATCCACCCTTCGGTGGTCGGATCGGGCTGGTCTTTGGCAGATCGTTAGATTTCTATTTGGAATATAGTTAGAACGTATATTCTTGGATGTTTTTTTGCGATCCATTGGATGTGCATTTTTTGTGGGAGGCGGAGATACGTTAATTTAAGCAAATTGGTCGTTTTTTTGCAATTTTTGCTTTGTCTTTTGTTGCAGGGTTGTCTTATACATGCCCGGAGGAAAATTGCGTGAGCTATTTTTTGGTGCGATTTTTATTAAAGATTTTTCTCCCGACAGACGAAGAAGAGCTTGTTTTTTTTATAACAATTGGAAAGCTCTCACTAAGATGTATCAAAATACGCTGCATGTCGCACAAATGTCAGTTTTCTTGTGCAAAATGCTTTCCGAAGGGCGAAAGCCTGTTGTATATAAGGGTTTTTTCTTCATGCGGTTTTTTCTTCGACAGGCTGTGCAAACGTGCAATGCACATCCCTATACTCATAATGGATATTTTAGGTTAAGACCCCATTGAAAGGTTTGTTTTGTCCACGTGAAAGGAGAGGAATGAAGATGCGGATTTTTGAGCGATTTTTTAATAGATACCAATTGGAAAGTTGAAACGGCAAATAGATTCTCGTGTGAATCGTTCTCTAATTCATCTTCAGCGAAAAGTGCCAAAATGTCTGTCGCCAATATATGACGATTTGTTAACGACACAAAATATAAGAAAGCTTTCAGCCTTGCTGACGTTGGCCGACTCTATTCAGGTGCGTTTCCGAAGCAGAGTCAATCGTCCAACATTAAAAACCGTTTGATCAAACCAACATACCATGAGCAAAAAAAATTTAAGTGTTAACTGAATCCTCTGGTGAATCAGAATATTAAAACATGCTACAAAAACAACTACAGAAAAGTAATGTGTTAGGCGAAGCAAGGTTATTCCAATGGGGTACTTGTTGTCTGCTCGGCCTAAAGAAATGAATCAGCCTAGCTAACACATATTCATACAAAGCAAGTATGACGCAAAACCCGCGGGTCTGTTCCGTAAAAATTAAGAACGTGGAGACGTGTTAATCGACAAAACGTCACTTCTACTTATGCGGCCCGCTTGCTTAAGGGCCGCATGTACCGTTGAATAACTGAGCCGTCGAAACGTTTCCAGCTCGTATAATAGTAGTTTCTTTTCCTGCCTCTCCACAAAGACGCCCACGACTCGAAAACTAGCTGCGTCCTGGTTGTTTGGCAATGCACTCATCGCGTCGTCTGCTTTATCTGTATTACATCGGTCTGTTTGTCTGTCTACATATTATTTTCGTGTGTGTATGTATGTGCGCGTGTCTATGTGCGTACGCCCCCTGTCGGTGGAGCAATTCACACAGTTTGGTGCTGTGCATCAAAAAAAGTTCCCGTCCTTTTCATCACCCTCATCGGCGCAATGCACAATTGCCATTGTAGACTCTTTCTCCTTAGAATGAGTACCCGCTGTATTACTACTTGGACAGTAGCGTCTACTATGGCACTCACATTCACCAGACTGTTTGGAAGGCGCTTATCGTACTGGCATAAGTGAGCTTTCCCGTTTGTTATTGCAACGGTGGTGGTACTAAATATTGGGCTGTCGAAAAACTATTGACCGTTCTAGCTAGATTGCTTTAAAGTCACGTATATTAGTTAATATCAATTGCGTTGGGCCGACGTTGGTGTCATTTGAAAGCTGAGATCTGGAGGTAATAGATGTGCTACAGTTGTTGGAATGCCTATATTCAGACTTAGGTAGGAGCACCCTGAAAATTCGTGAAATTCATGCAAAAATTCGACCTATTTTATAATTTTATTACGTTAAAGGCACATACGCTGCCCAGGTTCATAAAAAAAATTGCGTTGTCTATTATAAGAATGCGTTGTGGGAAAAAGATCGCTCGCAGATGGTTCGGTTGCTTTCGTTCTGGAAATTTCGATGTGAAATTCTGCGCGGTTGCGGTCGACCAATTACGATAAAGTTAATGAAATCCCTGCACAAGGTAAGCAGGACCAACACTTAAGTAGCCATGATACCGCTAAAAAAAGAAAAAACTAAACGTCCATCAATAGCTTTAAGCCATTTGGCTACAAAAAAGCTTAATACCACACGAATTGTGAAGTAAAACAATTTACTTGATCGTATTCCCAACTGCGAAGCTCTGCAAAATTCAACGAAATCGAACCTTCGTTGAATGAAGCAGTTGATTACGATTGATGAAAAGGGGATCACGTACGATAACGTGCAGGTAAAACAGATGAGTTTTACAATTTGCAACAAGGCCCACGTTAGGCGAGATACTGAAGAAGGTGATGATGCGGTGTTTTTGATGGGATTAAAAATGAATCGTGCATTATGAGTTGCTGCCGCCTAACAAAACGGTTGACCCGCTATTTATTCTTCTACTATGAACAGCTAAGAGGATTCGTGCAAGCCGTTATAAAAGTTTGAACTAACGAGCGGAAAAGACGTCTTCTAACGTGACCATGCCAGATCACATAGCTTCCCGGGAAATTGAGAGTATTTGGACGGGAAATTTTAACACATCAGCCGAGCTTATTTGGTTTCAGCGGGGGTGCTGGCTGCAAAAATTACGTGTCACAATTTTTCACCCAAAAACCACAAAAGTTCTGCAGTGGTGTAGAATTTTGACGTTACCGGATACAAATAGCGGAAAGTCGTAAATCAGAATGGCACATGTTTAGTTTATTATTATCAATATAAAGTTAAACAAATATAATACATGATTTAGTTTTGGCTTTGGTCAACCTAGTAGTTGTATACATTGTCGATGTCGGTCGTCCGCTGCGCAGCAGTCGGAGTAGTAACAGCTGCGTGGTATTATGACGGGCCAGAAGGTAGCGCAGTTGTCTCGAAATCTGAGAGGAGGCAGGCTACAGAATATCGTTCGGTAATCCGTGGGATCGAATCTCGGAAAATCGATGAATAAAATGATTGTTTTTCTATGCGTATCGTACCATAGCCTGGATCGGCGGTCTGCAGCTGAGATATCTGCTCTCTCTCTCTCTCTCTCTCGCTGCAGGAACACGCGCTAAATACAGGTGGTGATGAACTTCAGACCGATGTTGTGTCAAAAAAAGGTATATGATTTTCTTCCACTAATAACGCATGTACCTATAAGTCTGAAGGATATCATGTATTTAACAGCAGTACCGACGTAACTTACCCGCTTAGCATGTGCTAACATTTTATGGAATACCATGGAGTGGTCGGAAGACTGAGCTTCCCTGTGCTTCTGCAGCAGCAGCAGCCGCTGCATCTGTTGACGGTTAAAGCAAATGTTTTGAATTGTATCCGATTAAACAAATACCCTTATGCATAGCTTCTGACGACTGGTCTCCAGCATGAGACGAATACTACTGGTGCCGTAGTCTTGTTCAGTGTCATTAAGAAGTTAGTCCGTGTGATACCATGAAGCCGTTTGCCTTGACCCCATGGCGTACAGCCGTGGTGCATGGACATGCGGACTGCTGCAGCACATGGCATTTGTGTACTCACAGTGCGCTCTCCGTAACACTCGGCGGCAGCTAATTTTGCACTTCTATCCCTAAAGAGCTCATAGACTCACAAACGCACACTAAGTATCGCGAGCTGGCTGGCAGTGAGCCGAAAGTGGGCGCAATTACTGGGCGGCGGCGTGATTACGTCAGAAACGTTCAAAGTCAGATCCAGCCAACAGCCATTGTAGACAAATAGACTCAACCAGATATTGTTTGCTGATGATACGTTTTTATGGCACACATTGCGTTCATCAGAATATGATCGAGTCGAACTGCGATACCGAGATGAGCCGTGAATGCAGTGAATCGACGTTGTTGATGCGAACAACGTTCGTCTTCTTGATATCGTTGTTGTTGTTGTTGTTGTTATTATTCTGCTATGCTTTCAATGTTGGTAGTGATCTGGCAGAATGGTGGGGACGCTGGCAGCAGCGGCGGCTGTTTCCGTGAGTCTACTACGATTGCTTAAGGATCGCCCTATGAGCACCTACAAATCCGCGCCCGTACGTACGCATGCGTACTTGTTGGTATTGTGAAGAACAGAGAGGTGTCCCATAGTTCAGAGTGAAGTTTTAGCATATAACAAATTAGCTAGACGTACAGCTCAGTTTGTGATCTCTGCGGAAAGCAAGTTTCAGGAATTGCTAATAAACTAATAATCAAAACCACGTAAATAAAACATGGTCGACGAGAAAAAGATAGGATGGCGGAGCATAGAAATTCGCTTGAGAGGATCAATGCATCTATAGATCGTATTCGAAAAAAGACTTTTCAATATGGCCATTATTGTTATAAGCGGACTTAATTATTATTAACTTGTAAGATAAAGAACGCGCTTTTTCGTAAACAAGGTGCATGCACGTCGGGGTTTACCAGTGTTAAGCTTCAACAGTTTTTAGTTATCATTTTTTATAGCACATTTTTATAGCAATACCATTTGAAAATGGTAAAGGAAGATATGCCCCACATTCATTCAAGTGTATCGTCTTATGTAGCTATCTATTGTGAATCATTTATTAATCAATTGCGGTACGTGCCTGCCACGTTTACAGTAATGATGAAAAAGTTGTCTTTATATAGTTTACAACCAATGAACGAAAACAATGACGATTCTTCACCCCGCGCCTGTATTTCGTTTGAACATGGACAGAATTTTCTCTCACCCTATCCAGTATAAATTAATAAATAAATCGAATTTGTTATCGGTCAGATATAATTCTTTTATCTATTCATATCATCCTTTTTGATACCTTTGTCTATAAAATATATTTTTATTATTAATATTTTGTAATTATATATATTAATTATTTTAGTTCCTAGATTCTCTATTTCATATATTTTACTTGAAATCATTGTTACCCCTATAATACCTATTATTTTGAGGCCTACAAATGGAACGTGTAAAAGCTATATATTTATACTAGAATACCATTATTAATCGATCAGATTAATGTTACATTATGATTACTGTTATTAGGCCACATAAAATAAACCTAAGTTATTATGAAGACCGTACCATGTACAGCAGATATTCCCCTGTACGCATCTTTGCCAATCTGTGTACGATTTCTGTAGAGATTTTATGTAACTAGATTTCCGACTTTATTGCTAAAGTAAGGGAATCTACCAAGCGGGGCCTCCCTTTGTCTTAGAAAGCTGCCTGGTAATAATACTCATCATTAATAATTGAAAACAGAAGGCAGTCTTATGACTGTCTATGATGTTTGTGTTTACTTCACTGCTGGTATTTAGCTGCTAAATGAGACAGGCAGACATCAGATAGCCTAGGACAATTCCTGAAGAAAAACAGTGTTAAGCAGTTTTTCATCCCGCAAAAAAAATCTGTTTCTGAAACAACTAAAAGAATCGTCAAAAAAGATGAAACCTTAAGTGTGATGTTTTTTTATTAAGTCAGGCGCAGGAGTACTGGTTAAGGATGCGATGGTATGAACCTATACGCTTCCGATGGTTTTCTATTTTTTGCCAGCTGAACAAATGCAGGGTCGCATAAAACGCCGCATGTTCTTGACAACATATGTACTTTTAGTTTTTATTACTGTTATTAGCAGATGTATATATATATATACATATATATAAAGCATATAGACAGGCTGTGCGGTTGAAGGCTTTATGTATTTGCTTATTTTTCGCTTCTTCATATTTTTCCGTTAAAAGCCTTGAAATGTATATAACAACACGGGTTGGAAAATTATTTCAGTATCACAAATAGCTCCTCTCTTAAAGGGATTAATTGTTCACACGTCTTTGTTAGGTACATTGAAAACTGTAGGGTTTTTGACAAAAGGCCAATAAATTGTACATGAATCCGGAAGATGGTCATATATAACTCATTTTTATATTACTCCTACCTAATGACCTTGGTCGAAAATAAATCTAAAGTGCTTCAATCGTGAAATGAATGACGCCCGTTTGTTGATGAGATCTATTGAGTTCACGAACTTCGTGTTCACAGAAATTATATACCATACTATTGTCGCGAGACCCCGTTTGGCCGTTAGTGTCAGTTAACTAGTTGCTGTGATGGTCAGGTTAATAACCCGATCAAATAGGTTTCAACCTGGGTTCAATGATAAGTATCCTACGTGCTGGTGCACATGGTTTAAGCTTTTACGTGAGTAATCTAATAGCGACACCGAACGCCGCCAAATGTAGTGCAAGTGTGTACAATTCTAAGCTGTAAAGCGAAATTATGATAGATACATCTTTTTTTTAAACATCTTTGTTTAACAATTTTTCAATATTGTCACTTAGCAGTGACAACATTTGTTTGTTGTTTTGGATGCAATGCTTTTATGAGTACCTAATGTAAATCAGATTGGAGCAATAAAATATTTTACCTATGAATCTTACACAGTGTGTGAGAACAGCAGACAACCGTACGTTTCCTATACTCTAGCTTATATACATTTATATTATCAATTTATATACAGTCGTTTTAGATCCGACTTGTTTTTGAGTCAATTGCTACTTGCGAGGTATAGTTCTGAAACGGCTTTGTAGTTACGCTTGACCTTGATATGACGCTTGTTCCACTGGTAGCCCTTGAACGATGGTGGCTTGCCAAAGTAGTTTTTGTACCATCTTTGCGAATTATAGTTAACAGTGACACTAATCTGCAGAAAATCGTTATGGAATCTCGGGAGTGCGGTTATTTACGTAAAATATTTCTTTGAAGCGTCTGGTAGGGGAAGAACAGCTGAATGACGACTATTCAACTAACTACACCGATTAATCCTTTTAATTATTCGTTGACAATGATGTTGTTGTGTGTATAATAATAATAATTATATATGATAATTATTAGCGCTGTTGTTCTTATATCCGTGATTTCATAATTCGCGCCGTAACTGAATAATATCGAAAAACGATTCATACCGATAGCAGCGCCAATACCGATTTCAACTGACATGGCGACCAATAACAACAATGATCAGTGCCATATATATATATCTATTCAATTACATATAGGCATATTTTCACTTCATTGCTACAACCTGTACATCTACTTTTTTTCGATGGCGTTACTAGGAAATAATCATATAGATATGTATAGCTCGATTATGATGTTAGGGCTGCTTATGAGAATGTGCTTACTGGCCGCTATGATAAAGCATATAATCAGCGTAGTCATTGCACTAACCCATTACATAAAAGGTAATAGTTTCAAGGGTGTTCTTAAGATTAAAACACTTTAATTTAATTTGGAATTAAAACACTTGAGATGGTCGTGATTTCAGTTTTTATTTTTATATATTTGAATTGCTAATGAATTTGCATTAAATGTAAAACTTTTCTTGCTGCTGAATATATGTAAACTACCGCCGTTCTTGTTAATACACTACCGACTTTAACAATACTACACCTGGTGTTGTAGTGCATTTTTGCTCGATTGAAGCTTTCCGATTTGACGAGGTCGTCGGTTCTTCAGCGTAGAATTTTTCAACGTACGCCCATGTAAGATATTTCATTTCATGAAAGACATGTTTAGGATAGTTCCACAACAAAAGTCGATTGGTTTCATCTCTGGGGAACGGACAAAGTAGTCTACGAGATATCTTCACCCAGCTTATCTGTTTGAGAGATTCTCGTCGAGATCTGCTCTTACATCACGATGACAGTGCGCAGTTGCTTTGTCTTGTAAAAATAGGCTTTACTAAAGTCCTTCCGAATGCAGCAACTATTTCCCTGTCCAAAAAATATCCAATGAATATTTTGCTTGAAACGTAATCCCTGACAAATTTACGTCGTGCTTTTACGTAACAATGTAGATTTACAATTACCCAATAAAAGCAATTACATCAGTTAATTGTACCATATTATTTCACTGTAACTTTATCACTCAAGACAATTCCCTATCGAAGCTGTGTATGCTGTTCACGTTTTTCCAAGTACGTTAGCAAAATGGTCCTTTTCGCTTTGGATTATCTTCATTGATAACATTTACTCTAGTTGAAATGTAACTTTCCCATTTATAACACCTTGAAATGCGATGGAAACTTGATTTGCTGATGCTGAGCTCATCAACTGACCGTCATGCAAATTTTCGGGTCGAAACGTCCTTGGCCGAGGAGGCTAGTTGATGTTCCCGACCTTTCGAACCATCGTCTGTGATCAGCCTGAAAAATTTTGTCTATTTAAAATTTATTATATATCCAGTTTTAAATGACGTGGTAGATCTGAAGCTTTGTCTCTGTACTTCTGCCATACGTTTATATTTTCAATAGCATTTTCAAATTAATTTCTTTTGTTCTTCAGATTCATTCTCTCCATTACTCAATTGTCCGATTAATTACGCCGTAAAAGGAACGTTCAAAAAACTATATGTTGAACGGTGTATACGTTTCTTCTTGGAATACTTCGCGTTATTATAGTTATTACTAGGAGTTATGCTATTGTCACTATTACGATCGACAGATTGTTAAAGCTAATGTAAATGGAGACATAAAGGATATAATAATTAGGATCGTAAATCAACATTGTACAGTTTCTTATGACCCAATGTAAATGCGTGTAATCATTAAGGAACAACCCTGATAATAGGCACTAGGCGGGAAAAGGTTCCTTCAAGCTGCGTACTAGAGTGATTGCGTTACGAAATCACTCTAGTAGAAAATTGCCAAAAAGTTTAGATTATTTGTTTAGAATAACTTGACATAAAGTATTTTTCCTTCAAGTTATAGTAACTTAATTAATTTCTACGTTTGCGAGGCAAGCAAGGATGAAGTATTGCTTGATATTAAGAGGGCATATCGTGTCCGAAAACCCGCGTTCTGTCACAAGTTGTAATTAGTTACTTCCGAGAGAAATTGATATTTAAAAGGGCGATACATAAGGCTTTAATAGTAAAGCTCAGCACGAAGAAAATGTTCGTGATGAAAATTAGCGTATTGACTTACGGGCAAGAACTTATCTTACCCTAGCATATAGATGTCGTTCAACTAACGAAACCAAAGATATGTTAAATAGGGAAAAAGACCGCTCGAGTCCACTGATAAAAAACAGTAATCCCTTTATTCTGCTCACTGTTGTGTGCTCTCTGCCACTTGCCAGTTACCCCAAGTTTAACATCAAATTGCTACGTGTATATTGTATTGTAGGAACGCACTGTAGTCTCTTGAGGGGCTTGTGGTTTTGCTGCGAATATCAATGTGTGTTGATGTCATGCATCTTGTAACACGCACTACATACATCTGGTGGCCGCTGCACCTCGTTAACACCTCAACTTACTTTAGCTGACAAATGAAAGAAAATTTAGTGCCGAAAAAGCGGACTGCAGCCTGCCACTCCACTGCGGTGTACCTCCGCGGTCTTCACCCGGTTCAACGGGCTACACTGAAAAGACTTGCCTAAATTGTGAGGACCTTCTTTGCTTGTGGTAATGTACTGCCCAATAGAACAATGTAATTGTTATCTAAAATTTAAAGTGCAGCTCAAAGTATATGATTCTGAACTATCAGCATCGTATTTATCTAAATCGCTAATAACTACGGAGTAATTAAAGTATTTAGCGTCTGGTAAGCTCGATGTACTTGGCTATTGTTTGTTGTGCTTTGATATTTGTAATTAAAGAAAAAGAGCTACTTTAAATAGAAGAAGCCTGCAGAGAGTTACAATGCAGTTGAAAACATTTTTAACATCATATTCTAGCAGGTATTTATACCGTAAGTTAATAAAAAAAACTAAAGTTCCACATATTTAAGTTTTTTTTGGGGAATTACTTGGCATTGTGGTCGACTCATTGTTTGACGAAGCACCACAGAACTGTACAAAATCCGACTACATTACATGATCCTGTGAGTTCGTGAAGTGCCATTTGATGTTGACACATATGTATGGGGGAAAGACGTGCGCAGCATCGGATAGCGTTTCAGTCTGCATCGTGGAATGATTTAAATTAAATAGGAAAGCTCTAAGTTGCCCCTATGCAAAAGAATATACTTAGACAGTCTTGATCTGTATTGAGATCGAGAAGAGATTGAAGTGGACTGAGGTGTTGGACATTTAGCATCGCTATTATTGTTAACCGACAGGGCCGGGCAGACATGCGAATATTTGATAGACTTATTATTAACTTGTACTATAATTCTAAATAAACAATATTAAATCGAGCAGTTACAATGTGGGCAGATCATACCGTCCATAGAAATTGCTAGAACGCAGGGGGGTGATCAACTTTCGAATGTTTCTTAATAGAATTTGTTTATTTGGAATAAGTTTATCGAAAATGACGATACAAAATACGATGAACATTATTTTTATTGCAATCTACCTTTCTTAGAACACTTAAATACGATACAAAAAAATGCACACACTCCAGTGCTCTAAAAGGATACATAATACGATTTAATGATGGTCTTTGGTGGAAATGTAATAAATGCTCATTGCTAGAAGCAACTTTTACTCGTAGGAAACAAATGTCTAGAGCCTCGTCCGTGCGTTGAGACGTTAACGAGGACAGATGGCTAGTTGTATCCCATGCACTTCAGCAGCGAGATTCGTCGCTTGTAAGCCCCTAAGGCAAACCTCGTGAACTTTCCTGTATATGCACTAGAGTATAACGTGTGAGCGCCATTATCGCTAACACAAATGCAATTGAAGGATACAGTAATTAACAAAAGATGCTTCTTCGGCATTTGAAGTTACGCTAATAATAATTACGTCGATATGTTCACGGCCGGCAACAAACTTCACAAGGCTCACGAAGATTGAAACTTGTATAGATAGCGATGTCGAGCAACCTGAGAGTATCACTAGAGAAATCCCGCAGATGGCCTGCAAAATTTAGCATGAAGGCAATGCCTCTATAGGACTGTTATGGGGTGAAGGAACACATTCAGCATTGCAACAACGACCATCAAAACAAATAATAAAAGCACCGATTATTTATCACGTGAAGAAAATCGCTCCGCAATAAGAATATAAGAGGAATTGCACTTTGACATTTCGAGCGTTTCTGTTGTTCGTTGTGATGACGACTGTGACTGGTGCTGCTGTTTATATCAGTTGTTGTTCAGGGCGCACTGCTTCTGGGCCAGCACGAGTCGATATAATAATAACAATAACAATAATAATGGCACCAGGCAAGCGTCGATGTTATTATTTCAGAATTTGCCATCAGCGCTAATAGCGCCACCATTATTATGGATATTAGTAGAATTATTGTTATTAGTCTTTGCACTGTTACATACATTTCAGGGAACCATGTCTCTGCTAGCTAGCTAGCGTGATTCCTCATATTTACGACTGGTTTATTTCTCATCACATGTTGTTATTTACATGTGTTTGTGTGTACGAGGTTAAACGGAATTGTTATATGTCTTGATTGTGTTTTACTCATACGATGATGCTATTAGGTTAACTTAAACTGTCATAAATAACAATTGATGATTCGGTAAAAAGTTGTCGTTGCATAAGTTCACCTTGAACGTTTATTTAGCACGATGCAAAATTGATGGATTTTGTGTGTCTAAACGGATCATTTAGAAGGTCTTTTTTTAGCTGTTTATGTTACCTAGTATTGCTATTAGTTATCTTCGATTATAATAGTTGGATACTATATACGTTCGACTCATCTCGCTGTTACTCCCCTTGTAAACGCATACAGAGAGCTAGCTAGCTAGCATATTTAAACGGACAGAAAGATTGTGCATTGAGAGATCTTCCATTTTTTTTAATACCTGAGGTAAATTCAGTCGAAACAGACCGATGCACCCTGAAAACTATTGGGCACCTTCACTTTTTGTGGTCAGTCTACCGCCTGTTCCTCGTATGTTGTCCTACTCATCGATTTCGAATGCAATAGACTGACAACAGATGACGAGAAACGTGGAAGTGATTAGGCTTTCTTAAAGGCCATAAACACAATTTCACATGGTTTGAGGTTTTTTTTTAGTCATCTTGGGTAACGCTTGTAGTGGCTACTTGGCCGGATGGCAACGCTGGTCAGCTTAGGGGCCCAATGGCAAACGCTGCTTTAAAAAACGACGTTCGAGCCCAGACGTCGGTGTGGGGCAAGTTCGCTTGTTCTTCGGTCCTGCCAGCCTTTGTAGGGTCGGCATTACGTTGTTACACGATTGGTATTCTAGATTAGCCCCTTATTGCAAGCAACAATTCTGTAGCATAACGTTATGCGATCAGAAAAGAACGCTAATTTCATTCAGATTTAGCATTCATTCCGATGAAACATTGATCTAATCCGGAGATTTCTACTATGCGATTGTATCTAGCGTACTATACACGTCTTGCTCCGAGAGTTCTCACTCAAGTTTATTGAGCATTCGTTCAACAAACACTATCTCAATTTAATGTATTTTTTGAATTCCAGCTGTTTTCGAACCACCGCGCATTGTCGGTAACAGAGAAGAAGTCGGTGTATTGGGTTTTTGTAGGGAATCAATAATTTTCAAACAAAAATTAAACGATTATTTGTAACATTTTATAATAATATTATCAAACTAAGTATGCCACATTTGGATCGATAGCATCTGTCCTCTCTAGTAGCACTACATCCTATCATCGTAGAAATCCTGTGCCTTTTCTCTTCATCCCTTCATTGAAGTAAAATGAACACCATTAAGAAAGGTCTGCAGAAACGAAAACAAATGATGGTCTGACGATGCAAGATCTGGACCATACGGCTGACGCATTAAAACTTCCCACCTAAATTTTATCAATTTTTGCCGGGTAGTTAAAAATGTATGTGATATGTCATGCAGACGACAGCTCTTCTGCTTACTAGTTCCGGTCGTTTTTTTTTCGTTTCTAGACTAGGCTCTTAAAGCCTGTTTTAATCTTGATCCTTGTTGGCAATGAAGGTTTGTTACAACAATTTTTCCAGGCGACAGCAATGCTCAGTGCGCGATTCCCTTCCAGTCCCATCAAACAGGTAGCACCACCTTTTTTTGATGCTATTTTAGGCTCTGCCGCAGCTTACAAGGCATATTTTTTTTATTGTTGTTGTCGCATGTAATCCACCCGTGATCTATAATTTTATAGATGGCTTGATTTCTATGGAGTTTAGTAAATGTAGATACGTTTGTGTGAACTTTTTTTGCGCCTATTCACGTGGCACCGAAGCATTGAGCTTTTTTTTCTAGTCAACTGTCTTCAATGAATTGAAGACTGTGTTATAATCAGTGTCTAGTTCCTTGGCGATGTCACCAGTTCATGGCTACTTAAACGAGTCAATTTTATTTAACTTTCGTAATGATGTCATTAGCTTTTCCGCAATTGGTCGACCACTACTGAGATCATCTTTCACATCGAGGTTTTCAGACATCTTTTGAGTTGTTTGGTTTGGTTTTTTTGGGCTTTGTTTGGTTGTCCGTAAACAGCATATATTTTTATGTTCCTTTCATGTGCCTTTATATTTTCCGTAATTTAATTATGAAGTAAAGCGAATTTTTTTGTAAAAACTTCACTGATCTTCAATCATAGCAAAAGAAGCATTCGAACAAGTTTAGCGCATTTATCACTACCGAATTTAAGTTTTCAAATAACACCAAAGCCGATCCGGCAGGACTCGAGATATGCGATATTTTCGAAAGGCTATACAGACATAATCTTGACGGCAGAAGATTACTTGATGAAGAAAACTTGTCCAGTAGTTGGCCATTACTCGTTTTAGTAGAAAGTGTTGAAAGAATAGACCTCGAACGCTTTTGTTTCAACTCTCGCTGTTTGTTATCTGATATATCTATTTCTAGTCATCGTTATTTACAATGTAACTGTAACAGCGTGTACCATAAATATGAAACTGTGTAAAAGAGTAACAATTGTATGTAAAGATACGGACATAGTTACGTGCACCCGACTGCGTAGACGTGCTTCAATCCATGGCGGTCAGCCCGGGGGCAGAATGCCTCAGCTACAATATAATAAACAGAAAACAATGAATTGATGTGTTCTCCGCTTTTACGTTGAGTCGTAAGGGCCTATAGAAACGACAGCGAAAATGAACCCGACGCAACTACTATCGTTGTAGACGTCCACTGGGCCGAGAGCTAACCCGATTTTTTTTTACAAAAGTTATAAACGATGGAATTACAAGCAAGGCCAGGTAATAACACCGTTGTTACTGATATTACTAATTTTTATTTCAACAATCATACAACTCTATATCATTATCCGGCAAACGGTTTTTTCAATACTACCTATTGCAGAGATATTCAGTAATGTCGAAATGCACTAATGTTTTATATGCGATTTTAAAAAATCTTTTCTAATGAAAGTAATGTATTACTTTCAAGAATTATGTATAATTCTACATGTATATATTGTAGATGAACTACATTGATGGACACGTTGTAGTTTCTTAATAACGACCCCGGCGAGCATACAGCTCTTTCTTTTGCTTTTTGCTAGCGTAGTGCCATTCTAGATGTATACTTAGCCCACACACAGAAACTAACTATACAGTGTACTTGGCGTTTGTATGCCTATGTTAATTAGTGTTTGCTATTATTCTTATGGTCGTTAACAATTTATAGTTAATAGCCTGTTTAGTGATTGTTTATGTTTGCGCATGGTAATTATCTATATAAGAAGCAATTGTGTTTTTGTTTATGCCGCTGTGGAAGCTTACAGTATTGAAACATCAATAGCCAAATCCAGAGGACGGTAACCAACCATTGATTGTCAACCGATCATATGGATAGGTGTGATCTGAGCACTTAGTAAGGCCTGAGCCCCAGCCTTTGTTGGACAAATGTCCAACAAAGGCAAATATTGAAGACAGTGATGAGTAGCTTGGTAGAGAGAAGTGGTATACGGCCTTGGAAGGATCAATTAGCAACTTTACTCAATTGATTTACCAACGGATTATCTACAATCGATTGCAATGAAACATAGTATTTCTGTACATTTTCTAAAAACCTTCCCCTCTGACTTATCGATCTACAGTTTTAGTTGTGATCCACTGATACACCAATGAACGAACTACTCTTACATGTAACGTGTCACAGTAAGTTGCCCAGAAGATTTCACCTTTAACTTATTGACCCTCTTTGTATCTCAGTCCACTAATTGTATATTTGAACGACTGTTCCCTTGAAATTCAGTCCACGAGCAAAGGGTAGAAATCAATAAAAAAAAAAAAAAAAAAAAAAAACAAGATAAAAAGGACAGTTTTAATTAACAGGCATCGATTTTGGATTATGGCTTCGAATTTTACTTGGTAGTCTCGGAAGTTCATATAATTTCAGAGGCCGTCGAGTATTGGGTCTCTTTTCTACGATCGGTTGTCAATGAAGTGAAGTTAAGAAATATAGTTACGAGCACAGGTATACACAGCTATATTCAAGCATGAGTAAATTGTACACGATAAACAAGATTAGGCTATGTGAGCGGCTAAACCCCGTAGTCTTTTTAAAAAAACGACTAAAAAACTGCACAGTTTTGTTTTGAAGGGTGGACGCCGAAATTACGGTTCGGTTTCTCTCAGAAAATTTTGCCTACGATACGGAAATACCCTCCTTTAACAACAGAGTCAGCTGATCGACGGGGTCGAAACATGGTATATAGCTGTCTCATTCTTTTCGGTAAACATACGTGGTTGATAATACATTTTTGTTCTATTAAATGTTTTTGGGGTTCTTGCTTGTTGACGTCTGTGCGCTTATAACAGCTGAAGTGACAGCAGTTAAGGAAAAGGCGGAATATCACGACGTGGCATTTCGTCTCGCCAGAGTACGACAGCTGACTAATAGTAAGTCTGATTTGCAGGAAAATCTGACTTGAACTAATCACCTTGCTGCTATGTTGCTTAACTTTACATTTTTCAACCTGATAAGGTAAACTAGAGGCGCCAATGAGTACATGCTGGTACCATTGCTTACCAATTATTTTATTTCTCCCTTTGTGCTGCCGTTCACTAGGCGGAGTTGGAAGAGATTCATCGACCTCATCTACGCCTCCCCACTCATCAGCAGCGTCGTCGTCATCAGGTCTTCATGTTGGAACGACGCCCCAGACCATTCCCATCGCTGCCGCCGCTGGATTTCCTGTCCAGGCGGCGACACCTACCGCACAGGTTACAGCACCACCACCGATTATGGCTAGCTGCTCTACGACGACGACGACAGCAAAAAGCCCTCCGCGCAGCAATCCTAGTCCCGTAGTGCAACTACCCTCGATATCCTCGCATTTAAACAGTAGCGGGGGAGGCGCTGGACGAGCACCACGAAGTGCAACCCACCCTCGATATCATCAAAGCGGTGCAGGTGGAGGAGGATATCACCAGGGGGCTGGGGGTAATGTGGCTGCTGCTGCTGCTGCTGCTAGTAGTGGTGGGGCAAGTAACAAATTCGGGGGTAGCCATGATGGTGCTGGGTGTCCCGATGGTGGCAGTAGCCACAACCGACAACAACATAACCCCCGACAACAACAACAACAGCAGCAACATCCTCCTCATACACAACATCCTCCACCTCCTCCTCAGCCGCCGCCGCAACAACAACAACAACAGCAACAACAACAGCAGCAGCAGCAGCAGCAGCAACAACAACAACAACAACAAGGTACGTTGGCGAACTCGAAAGGGAAGTAACGGATACAGTAGAACTTCGAAGTAACAGTTTGTTACCGTTTTCTTTTATTTAGTACAATCAGATTTATTCACTATGTTTCGCTATTGTTTTCCTCGAAGCGTTAAATTTATAGAATAATGCATGATTGTTCTTGATAACGTAGCCCTTATTGACTTCGAATACCGTGGCCATAGTCTATTGTTCAGAATAAGTTGGCTAGCGTTTGGCCATATTGAGCGGTTAGGCATTTTCTAAATTGATTCAGGTAAAACGAGCACATCAGTGCACAGGTGGCGTAGTTAGGAGTGTCAGAGTTTCTTCGACGCAAGTTTATCAATACAAGCTGAGCATCTTGACGTATTGACACTATTCAGCAGTCGAAGGAGGCTGAACCCCGCCTTATTGGCGTGTCAAGGTTTAAGCAGATAGCAAAAGCAGTAGTAGTGCTCTTCTATTTTCTCATTATGTCTGACTTTGTTTTTTTTTCGTCTTCCGTTTTTTGTCATTTATCAGCAAGCTTACTTAGCTCCTATGGGCTAAGAAATAGACAGAGAAAGAGGAAACCCGTCTGTTTGTTTCACTTGTCAGTCAGGATCGACGTGTGTCGATTGTCTAGGAGTAAAGAATATGTAGGTCCAGTCTGTCATCGACGAATGTGGTTCACGCATAGTATACAGGCGCTAATGACAACCACACTGGTGGAACTGGGTCGCTGGGGCTGTATTTAGGATGAAATCGAATCTCTCGATTTCCTCGTGGCAACGATGCCGGGTAGTAGCAGACGGCATCATGAAGTGTAATGAACGAACGTCGTTTGCAATCTTGATGCTGAGTCGTCGTCATACCCTGTAGTCGTCATGCCACCTATAGTTCTATTGCCGCCGCTCACCACACTACTTTTGTGATACCGCTTCTGGGAGTGGCAGTGTTGCTGCACAGGAACCTTGTTGCCCAACGACCAGCTAGCTACACATCGGCATAATTCCAGAGCTGCAATGGCGACGGCATCAGAGCGAGGGAGGAAGGAGCTCGGACGAGGCGCCCGCTTCCGCTGCGACTTCAGTTGACCATGACATCAACTGTTATTGGCAGTGCTGGCTGTTAAGTGCTAACTGCTGTACTCATTTGTAGAACAGCTGGATAACCGAGAGTAGGTAGCGTAAAGTTGCATGATTCAAGTGATAACTACGATCAGACTAGTTAGACGAAATAAAGATGCACAGTAGAGTGCATTGCGAGTCGCTAAAAGGGCCGCGCATTTAGTGTGCTGTATACGATTTACCATAGTCGCAGTTAGCCCGAATTGGGTGACCGCAGGGGTTAGACAAAGACGAATTTAGTGAACACATGAATGGACAAGCAGAAGAGAAATCCGTGCTTGGTTAACGGGTTAATTGGATGGCTGGGTCGGTAGGTGTATATTCACCGACCCAGATAGTCGGATTAAGGTTAACGGATTGGATAGCTGACCCAGCAGCAGAAGTAGTGGTAGCGGTAGAAGGTTATGCTGTGTCAGCTAATAGCTAGACGATGCAGTCATATATACGGCTCGTTGAAACTTCACTGGTCCATTATGGTAGTAGTTGTGGTAAGTGTTGTCGGAGGAACTACTACGATTCCTAAGAGCAATAATGAACGTTATTATTTTTATGGTCGGACTCGTTTGTACGAATATCTGCTGCATTGCTCTTTGTTATCTCATTATACTTACTATTATTATTATCACTCAACTCTCTTGTTGTACATAGCGACAAATCCTATGCGGAATCTGTTGGTTAGAATATATATATATATATATACACGTTAATGAAAGGGTAAAGCAAGATGAATTCAATTCAAACATCCAACACAGTTCTTGTTAGCACAATGCTTTTTCTAGCTACTATACATAAATATCGGGCTCCCAGAGCGAGGGTATAACAAAGGCCTGCCATGCGCAGGATTCACCAGCTTTCTATTGAACCGTAATAGTATTTCAGTGTACGTATCGGTTTCGTTTGCAAGTTCCTGCCTTTTCGCTCGTTCCCCCACATCCTCCTTTTGTTCGATTGCCCATGTGTTATCCTGTGTCCTTTAGTGTTCGTTTGAAATGACGCGTGTCTTTTCTTCTACTAACAACTGCCAGGCAGCGGTATTACTGTATTAGCTGTTGTAGTTCCGTTAGCCTCCCTCTGGCAGTCTTCTGCTCGGTCGGATCTGGTTGCCAACTCCGCACTTGTTTACGGTCTCCTTTCAAAAAACTATACGAAACAGTCCAGACAATTATCTCTTTCTTTTTCGCGGGTTTCTCGGTGACACTCACTCATTTTCTACTGCTGGGGCCTTCGCGAAACTTTTCCATGCCTTCAACGACAAGACTATGATTGCTATTTTACCGCGCTGTTGCGTCGGGTGCTTGTAGCTTTCTCTGTAGCTGCTAGGCACAATAATTGTTACCACTCGAAGGCAGATCAGTACTATAAAAAAAGAAAAGGAACGCGAGCTAACGAAAAATCGTGACGTTAGCAACAGGCGGAGTCTGCCATCACTTGCAAATTGTTAGTGCGAAGCTTGAAAACTTCACCATTCGTCCCGCTCACGCCTCGTGAAACACACGAGGCTGCCACGATGTCGTGTACCTAAAGGACGTCGATGAGGATCCAAAGAGGAAAAGTGTCAAGAGCAATTTGATTAAGCATCTTGGCAGGGTGGACAAGTTGCTTTGTGCCAATGAGCCTATAGTACATCATGGCCATCTTCTTATTTTGTAGTCCTTGCGAATTAGCTCGACTCAGAGTAATGTTCTTAATAGGAACAAAAATTAATTGTACCATTGTTATGGTTTCCATAAGAGTAAAAAGAAAAGAGAGCATAGATATGTCAATGATTGCACATAGATATGTGGAACTACGATAGAACTAGGCTAGAGATGATCGAATGTAGGAAATCGCGTACTTAGACTTATAGGGTAACTTCACTAACAGTATTAAATGATTCTAAGACACAGTTAGTCTACATGAGCGTTTATCCCCTTCTACAGATGTTTAGAAAATAGCTTTTTCAGAAGAGCTGGGGTCGCAATGTACTTTGCTATTTTGAGGCAATTGGTTCTATTTGACGCAATTTTTACTTGCGCCAAATGTAATTAACTGTCACTGTTGAAACCGAAGAAAGCAAACATAGTCCTAGTCATCATATGGGTCTACAAGGGTACTCGATTTCTGACACATCCGCAAAACGCAAAATCCATTTAGCTGAACGCTGTAAAGGTTTTCTTTCATTAAAATACGTTGACCAGTTTTCAATTGTGAGTCTGTTAACTGTCGAGAACTTATGCAGAAGTCGCATCTGCAATTGGCACTACCTTCTTCTCGTTCAGAAATAACCATTTAAGTTTTGGGTTTTCAACTTCTGCGTCGAAAACTCGGTCGCTTTCAACTTACCGTTAACGAATAGCGACGACCTCATTGTTGCCTCTCTGTTGCCTAAAACATTTTTTAAGAGCAATATACATTGTAAAAACATCGTCGAAACTATTGCCGGGACGCAATATTTGAATTTCTAATAAGCATCGAATTAGTTTGGCTCATCACTATACGTTGGACCACCATAGCATACATGCTTTGTACGGTTTGCTCCTTCAAAGTCAATGCTTCAGATTTTTTTCGAAGTGCTCCGTCAAACCGTAAGTGAATAACGTCAAACGTATTGTGTTTAGCCAATACGATAATAAGCAGTGCATATCCCTCTAATTCACGTACATGTATAGATCGGGCTGTGTACACGTGATGAGTACTACCTACTTACTGAAGCTGGCCGAAATTGTTACACGGAACAAGAATATGGGTTTGGGATTCACATGAAGGTTTGAACAAACATCATACTGGAAATACGAGGCAAATCTCATAAATACAACAAGTCCCTTGACTGGAGCATTGTCCTACTTAATTGTTTATTGAATCCATTGAAGAAATATTGAGTTGTCGCATTTTTTTTGCCGGCATTTCTTGACGCACCTTCATTTATGAGCTGTTATAATTACAAAACATGTTGCTGAGGCAGATATAAGCGAAACCTATGTATCTTTTGAATCAACCGTATATGATGATCGCTTATGAAACACATTACGCTCGGATTATTTAATAAAAAAAAAACATATGCATTATCCATACACGAAACGAAAAAAATGGAATAATTTTCAACTATTCGTTCCAGCTATAGCTATTGCGTCCTATTTGCCACTGCTAGCTTACAGCGGATAGCAGATTAGCAGGCTTGGTGCAATAGTGAGCTATAAATATGCCTGACAAGCAGCTAAAATGCAACATGTGCATACAACAAAATCCCTCCACCTAACAGGAAGTCAGATCTGATTAAGATCAGGATTACACAGCAGAAATCCTGGGATGATCTGACCTCGCGTGTGTTTTCATTGGATTCGGAACTCGGACGCCCGGATGTTAGCGATATCTGGATGTGTTTGGCCGAGTGTGGGTGTGTATGTACCGATGGCAACTGCGATTGAAGTTATTTGAGTGCTAACTGAATAGGCAGTACAATTTTTTGCCACTGACATATGCCCCTATATAGAGGCATAAAGTTTTGTTTCGACATATAGCAATCTTGTGGGCATATTGACTGTCGTGGGTATGAAAAGCAAGAATCCAATAGAGTGATTATTGAGATAAGCGTTATTTATTCTTCTACAAAAAAAAGGGGAGAGAATTTTTTTTTCTATTATTATTATCTCGGCTTTCCTCTAGCTGGCAATCACGAATGGCTCTCTTTTTTCAGTCCATTCTGCAGTATATAAAGGGAAACGTACGTTTCGCCCGGGGCGTGAGATTTGCAAAGTCATATTATTGCTCTACTGTGAAGGGATATAAATGAACATCCGATCACGCGGGTCGGCGATTTATAGCATCAAACTTCTGGGCCTTTATCCTGTTGTTTTTGTCGTTCTCCCCATGTATCAGTGCATGGGATTGAGCCCTGCGAGTGGGCGCTGATGACTATTGTTATCTGATATTATAGTACTGCGTTGTTGGAAATGTATTCTACTAGATAACATTAAGGTTACACATCTGAGGTAATATAAGTTGCTTATATAGGTCGGCGTAAATGTTACTTGAAAATTGAGATTTTGTTGGTGGTAGAGTAATTGTAATAGTATTGTTCAAGGGCCTTTATTCGGACTTAAGATCGGAGCCTTGAGAATAAATGGTATTTGTGAATTCTATTAAGATAGAGCACAAATGATACTGTCTGTTTAATGTGGTGCATTATCGAAACGGTCGAAAGGATCGCTCTGTGCCTTTGTTTTGTGAGGGATGCTTTTTACAATAGTCAGTCACCTAACTATGGAGAAAAAGTTGATAAAATTATTGCCGAAGTCTTATTCAAACTGTAATGTAAGCTCATCAGTGGTCTGAAGTGGTCGAGTTCCTGGAATCAGTTGTCAGACTCTCTTAATCAGTCACCAGACTCTCCCAGTCGCAATATCGCCAATGAACTTAACAACAATTACCGAAGTGTTTTAAACCATTCGAGGAAGTGATTACTAAATAGCTTCACGTCAGACGAATCAGACAAAATAATTTACGTTATCGTTTTTCTAACCGTAAAATTACACAGCGATACAATGAAATCGAGCCGTTTCTGAAGTAATTGATTACGAAAGATGATTACGAAAGTGGATCATATACGACAATAATGGCAAATAAAGAAATAAACGCTCCGTGATCTGTAGCAAAGTCCAGAGAGACGTCAAAAAAGGTATTTGCTTTGTTACCGCCAGAAAAAACGACTCGGATCGCTACTGTCGACAACGACCAAGCCATCAAAAAATCGACCAGGACAAGACGTCCTCTTCCATTGTGACAATGGTAGACCGCATCTATATTTGTAGGTACCCGGAAAGAACTGAGAACACTCGGGCGGGAAATTTTAAACTGTATAGCCAGGATGCTTACACCGCCAGGCTATAATTTTTTCGCTCCCTGCTTTAATTTTAATCGAAAAATGCAAAAATCACATGCCACAATTTTTCGCTCAGAAATCACAAAAATGATAAAATTATGAAATACCAGTAGTAGAACGTCATTCGTACAAACAGTTTAGTAATATTATTTTTGCTTTAATTTCAACTAAAATATGATATTTTTTTTGACAATCCAATATATAGTGAGTTAGCCTCAAACTTGGATGGGTATGACTGGATGGGTAAGCAAATAGAACCAGGAGATTAAATTCATCCTGTGTCCCGTCTTGCGTACGCCAAAATCTAATGTCGTTGCTTGTAGGCTCGACTAGCTCCTTTCTATCCTTTCTATTGTTGATGGAACGCAGTGGCCTGTTATTTCGTGAGTCGTATCCGAAGATCGCTGCAGAGGGTGTTGACGCACGGCAAAAAATGACGGCTCTTAGTCACCTATGTACCGTCGGCTATCAACGACTGCACTGAGCGAATAGCGAACACAGATGCCAGCAGTTGTTTCGTGCAGTTTAATATTCAACTATCTAAGTCTCTGACAGGAGTGTAAATGTTCATCCGTAAAGGTCTATTTTGTGCTGGATATGAAGAACCGGTTTATGGCGTCGCCACCGGAAACCATCCGTTAGACTTATTAAATTGAAAAAAAGATAAAATGTCGGGGAAAACGAGTTCAAGTGAAGTAGACTCTCAGACAAGGTGGATACAAACGAGGTGCGAAGAAGATACACACATATTATATATATATATCTCTCTATAAGTATATTATAGAGATATATCTCTATAAGCGAGAGAGAGAGAGAAAGCGACCTATGTCCACTCTGTTGATAACTATACGCATTGAGAGACAGATCACGCAGACACAGCCCATTATCGGTCGCTTAAACACTCGAGTTTACTAACCGTACCAGCTCTCGCGCATCTCTTAGGCTAACAGGCAGTAGCTCTTAAAAATAACAACAGGCCATAAATAAACTAAACGCAGCGAATCATTTCGTACCCTAAGCTATCGTCGTGTTCAATGTTAGGAAACTTTTAAAAAATAAATATGTTTTCTCTGGACATGGTCTGAGCATCTGCTGAACGTTTTTATCTATGAACGACATTTTTCCCAAGCAATCTATGACGCCTCAGAGTTTAACCTAGAGATCTTTCTCTCTGTGAAGCTTTTGTTTCAACAAAGTTGATCACAAATTTTTGAATCCTATCTTGGCCTATATGTGGCAGTCCCGAACAGAATGAGTATTATTTATTGATTAAGGGGTCAGAAATGTTTGCTCTTGCCACAGTGGCAAGCAGCCGATTTTTCTAGATGCTACTTTAGACGCAGTCTACAATCAGGAGCGCACCATGAGTAGTTATACTGGCTAAATTGTGTTTTTAGAGGCAGATAATTCACATAATTAATTCTTTTTGCCGGTTGTTGCGGTGACTTTATCCTGTTATTTTCTATTTTCAATTTTCCGGATCTTCGCCATGTCTTGAAAGCAGAGGCTCAATAATCGACGTACAGCGGTGCAACAGCAAATGTCCACTATTCTGCCTGTCCGCCTCCGTCCTAATCTGAAAGAACTTGAAAATATAACGTCGAAGTATACAATGTAACATTATGGCTTTCTGAACTTGATTGCAAATTTGTCTGCATGCCTTCATTAACTTCACACAGATCTTGAAAATATTGGCTGTTATATCGTCCTTCAACGTATGATTTCAGTCTAGAACTTGTTTGACGTTTAGGACAGACCGCGCGGACCTTCACAAATAGGCCCATTTAGCTGCACCCACATTTCCCGAATCAAGCCTGACGTTACGTCCTACTGAATACGCACCATGCCCGATTCACAGGGGCTGTTTGCTGTTTACAGTCTTGACGAAGACTGTGACAAAGTTTGTGACGTACTGATCTAGCGAGAACTTTCCTCATACATTTCACAATAATACGCCAAGTTTATGATTTAGTCCGTCCAAAATCATTGGTACACTTACCGAATTCCCAGGACAAAATCAGATTAAAGACATCACTTGGGATCATTGCTCTTACCATCAATAGTACAATGTCGTAGCTTTCTCTTAATCATAATATACCACCCTTTGTCAGTTTATTTTGTTAGTACTAAATCCTTATCGAACTATTAAATACTTTAGTCATGTGATGGTAGATATTGATTCTTAAAAGTTTCACTTCTGGCTTTGGCTTTTACCATAATATTAACGTAGTCTCGTTGAAAGTTAGGAAAATCTAAAATACTATTTTTCCTGGACGTATTATCAAAACATTTAGCTAATCCTCTTCTAATTTATGGGGAACATTAGCTTTTAAGCAGTCTATAAAGCTTCACAGCTTAACGTAGAGATTTTCTGTTTTCTAAACCCGTTTTTTTGTCGAAGTATTACATGTTTACAAACCCTATCTTGCACTTTTATCTCTGTGTAAGTGACACTCGTAAACCAAGTGAATATTATTAACTGATCGAGCAAACATAAAAAGTCTGCTCCCCACGCTACAATAACAGTCGACCGATCTTTCCAGAGACTACTTCACACGAAGTCAATGATTTGAAAAGCGTAATCTTTGAATGTTGCACGTAAAGCATACTGTAGAAATAGAAACTATCAACGAAGCCCCTTCAGGCGAAAGCAGGTGGGTAGATACAAGTAGTTTCGAAAAACCAAAAAAAGTATCTCTGATCCTTTTCTTCATACACCTGTTAGAGTTCTTTGGAGACACCCTCTAAAACGTGCACAAACCACATAAGTTAATTAAGGTTCAGTCGTATGCGAATAGTTTTTTTTTTTTTTTTTTTTATATATTTACGACTATTCTTGAGTTCGTTCACTATAAACGATTGTAAAATAATGCGCTTTGTCAGCATAGACTCACCCTTCCATAAAATAACTAAATGTATCAGTAGATGTGTATAGATATATTAGTTATTGATTTCACATTGTCTATATATAGATACTGATGTCATTGTAAAACGTCCATGATCTTGGGAAGCCAGACAATATTGCTTTTTGTGGTCCTTTTGGTCACTTCCAGTGTTCCAGGCTATTAAATGCGTAAACGTATATACCAGACCCCATATAATACACACACACTGGGTAACGTATACCTGCGTTTTGTCGATATCCTACAAATCTAACCCTATTGTTGAGTTCACGGCTAATGTTGAGGTGTTTTTTTTTTTAAATTCAAAGGTCTCGTTCAATGTTACGGCTTACTTTATGAGAAAACTTACTTGTTTTTTTTTGTCACGATAAAAATGACCATTTTGAAACGATAACGGTATCGTTTCACAGCTGCATATACAAAGAATAGGTATTATAATTGTAACCTTATATTCGGCTACATCTTGTCAAGACATAGTTTGTTACACAAGTTCATATAACAACAACATTAATTATTTCGTTATAGCTTCATGTATTTATGCAGCACCTTCGTCACGCGTGCTAAGAAAATGATTGAACTATTTGTATCATACACATATATGTAGCCGTATGAATCCACGTCATACATAGTTTCTATGATTATGGCTGGCTGATCTTATGGGGCGGTTGGCCTGTTTGCGTTGAGGGGGAACGGTCGGGGGGAGGGGAGGGGAGGGGGTAAAGATGCTGGAATCTCTTGGTCGACCAAAAGCAAGCGAGCAGAATGGAATACCAATAGTATAGCAGCAGCAGCAGCAGCCGTCACATTCTAAGCAAGGCATGAAGGAGGAGTAACGGTAGAGAGTCAGCGAGTAAGTCTGGAAGTTCTATGTCGTTTCGCCCATTTGCTGGGTCTGCTGGATCGCCAGTTCATTGGTTTGTTCGCTCTTTCGCGTACATCTCAGGCCGTTGCCACCGCTGGCGTCGCTGATGTTGTTCCAGAGTTACCATACAGAGGGCGAAAGCGAGCAAGATATAGTGCGATAGAGTCATCCGGCGGACATTGACCCTCCGTTTGGAATGAAGAAGACTGATTGAGGGGAAGGATGGGGAAGCTGGAGAAGGGAAGACCCGCTGGGGGAGCTGCTGCTACCATCGTCGTAAATCGGATGGGCGGCTGAGCTGTTGCTATGCCTGTTTCTGCTGCGACGACTACCGCAGTAAACTACCGCCGCTGCCGACAGACGGCAACCTGTTCGCCGCCATCGTCTTCGTCATAGTTGTCGGGCCAGTGGCACCACGATCAGCAGCTTTAGGACGACCAGTACTACAGCCCGTGGCGACGATGCACTCACACACTCATTACGTGGCCATCTGGGTCTCGTTCTTGGCTTTCTCTAGTGGTGCTGTTGATCACGTCTAGCGCTGGTCATGTCGTCGCTCGATCTCTGTTCGGTCGCGATGGAGAGGGGAACAATCAGCTGTCAAACAATTGCGCTCCCTCCCGCTGGTGCTGCCGCCGTCGTTGATGCTATGTGGTCTTCGGCGTCCGCGTTGCCTATGCGCCCGTCCATGCTTTCGTGTGCTCTACGTGTGTTTCTGGGTATCCGGGAGAGTGCATCTGTGCCAGTGTACAGCGTGCGCGCGTTCCTTCGACAATTCCATCTGTTTGGCTAACATTAGAGGCGGCGTCGCCGTCATTGATACGACGGTTAGAGCAGCTAAACCACGTTCGTACGTGGTTCGACGTTGGGCGTAGCGTTGCGGGGTGCCAGTGGTGTCCGTCAAACAACGGTGTATGCTGCTTGCCGATGGCGGTAGCACGACAGAAGGCAACAGCAATGACGGCTATACATTAGGAAATCCAGCGCAGCTACGGTGGTGGCGACAGCTTCAGTTGGTCAACAGCGGCAGCAGCACCGATGCTCATCTATGCTACTATAGTTGATCTTATGGGCGCTGCTGGTAATAGTCGCTGCACTCCTTCCACTATCCCTGCTACGGCTGTTATTATCGCTGGGTAGCGGTGATGGTGACGTAACCGGTTGCGTCTGTGTGTAACTGTCTACTAAAGGGTCGAATGGAACATCAGGCGCATTGCCAATCCAGCCACAACAAAGCCCTACACTGCGGTAACAACGCAGACGCAAATGCACGCATGACGATGGCATCCATAATGATGCTGCTGCTGATCATTGTAATGATGATTGTGAGTGGCATGCCTATCGATAATACTATATATGCACGACGGTCGGGTTCAGTCCGCCAGCCATACAGGGACGCACACAATGCGGCTTCGGGGTTTCTTACACTTTTCCAGCAGCTGTGGGTACGACAACATTTAGAGTGGCGGCGACAGCTAAAGCCGCTATTATTCATCTCGTACTTCTAACAGCAGCAGCAGAACCCTTTCGTAATCCATCCCGCTGTAGTCCGCCAGCAGGCAACGGCCGTCCCGGGCTTCAGAACTATCTACACAAGGGACAAAGCCACCCGGCTGAGAAGGCAAACGTCCCTTTGTCATGGAAGGCCGCTCGTCGTTGCCCAGATAATACGTAAAGCAAGAAAGAAGCGGACAGAAGACGAGGCATCCCGCGTCGAGTTGAGAACGAAAAGAGTAGAAAGAATGATAGAAGTTGATCCCATTTACGCTGCTACTCCTACCGCTGAACAGCTAGTACAATATACAGCGGGTCGCTGACTTTCGAGTTGTAGCGTTGCGAAACTATAACTTTGTTAGCCGCATGAGTCGTAGCTATCATCGCCAGCAGGGTCATCACCATTGTTAAATTTTTGCGCTAGCTAGCCGCCATGGCCATCGCCAACGTTATCGTGATGAACTCTGCTATTGGGAAGACGAGGCAACCATTAGAAGATGATCGGTATGACAGTGAACAGAAGATGGAGAGAGTGTGAGAGCGGGACAATTCGAAAATAGGAACAAGCTGTTGAGGAACGAATTAGGGATATCAGGAAATGTTCTAATATTGTTATGCAACGTGTCGCCGATTTAAAAGATTGCACAAGACGTTCGCACTGAATGCCGCTCTTCTTAATCATATCTCTTCTGCTATTGTTTGCGGCGTAACGCGAGCAAACGCAGCGGCATCTAGGGGAAAAGCAAAAAAACACAGCGGCTTATCGATTTCGGACTGTGAGAATGAGGCAATAGGAGACGTGACTGCAACGGTATTCGCTATAAACAGCTGCCAGCTACGTAGTTGATTGGGGAATAGCAGTTTCCACATTATTTTAGCCACCTGTACTAAAGTCGTAGTGTAGAATAGTATAAGATGGCAGTAGCACAGGACAAGTGTTGCCTCTGCCAGCATCGTAATCGCAACCACGGTTTCCAGTTGCTTTTTACTAGACGTGGCAGTAATAGCGTTAGTTTACGTTGCCCTAGGCAAAGCCCGTCGTCGGTAAGAAGAAGCGCGCGAGGGAGACAGGCAGCGACTGAAGAGGGAGAAACAAGCGGGGCGGGCATGGGGGTGAGCGAGGGGGCAGAAACCTATTGTACTTTCTTCTGTGAGTGCGACGTCCTCTTCGACGATTTCGGCTTCGCATACGGGCGGAGACAGGGCAACGACAACAAGATGCAGCGAAATCCTTCTGGAACGCTTTATAGCAGCCCGCAGTAGACTATCTGGTATATATATGTGTACAGACATAGATAGATGGAAGTGACTAAACCAAATGTTAGGATGTCGATTCCGGCTTTTGTCTCTGTTTCCGTATGGGTTAGGGTTGAGTTGGATTGGGCTGGGCTGGGCTGGGTTGGGCTGGGCTGGCAGCCACGGGCGTGGTGCCACAGGCAATGTAGCACAGTCCGCTATCCGGCGACCGCATGATTAACCTCATCCATACTACTAGTATCAAATGCAACAGACACCGTTTGGTGTTGACGTGAAGCTCATTGCGTTATATTTAGGTGCGAGTGAGTGTGTAAATATGTTCTAGCCGAGTACGACGGTCATCGTTGTCGTCGCTGTTATAAAAATAGCAATAATAATTCTAATATAAAGAACGAGAAAAAGGAATACGCCAGTGAAGCTTAGCTGATCATTAGCGACTTTCTTCATCTGTGCGTGCGTCAGTATTGGCTATGGATGCACGTTCGAGCGTATGTGCGTGTATGTAGACGTGCTTTTCTGTTGAATGTCTGTGCGCATTTGCGCGTCCTGGCGGACTAACGAACGAGTGAATTATGGGTTACACGGACGCTCCATTACTAGAGTGATGGTAGTTACGGTACGTAAAGCACTCGCGCTTCCCCTGCGACTTTGGCCATTCAGTCAAGATGCGAAAGAATTAAATCAAAGCCATTTGCGTATTTTATTGCGCAACGACAACAACAACGGCAATTGTATGCTTCGTTAAATATAATTGCTCTGATACCAACAAATCATTTTTTACCAGATGATCGTATTTGTGTATACTTTTCTATCTTTAATTTTTAACCCTTGCTACAGACACAATAATGAAGTGTCTTCTCGATTGTTTAAACCATATTAGTGTTTTTATAGAAAAAAATAGTACTTTATTGCGCCAATCTCTGTAAAGGGGTCTGGTGTCGTTTTTTTAGCTCTTTTCTAGACATACTTAGCGAATCGAAATAGCTTAGTTCTTGATATGACCAGACACTGCCTATATTACGTTTTGTAGGTCTACTGTTTGTTGTCATATGTATTTTAGATTTAATTATAATAGTACAGGATTACGGATTTCAATTAGAAAATTAGGAACTGCTTCGCTTTTAAGACGGTATTCCAAAAAAATATATATATAATATATAATATAGCAGATATTTCAACGATACGCTCGTCTGTACGCTAGAAGTTTTATTTCTGATGGACATGTTATTTATTTAATATAATCAACATCCATTACGACTGCAGCTACAGAAGGCGCTTTACTGGTTATTTTTTTAAATCTGCCCTAAACGATACCGGTAAATGGCGCAGAGTTCGTTCAAGTAGCGCTTAAATTCACTATATACAAACATTTCTGACCGAGTTAAGCTGTGAGCCGATAGCAGGCCACAAGTTCCAAAAATGCAATGCTCTAAAAAAACAAAAAACTCAACAGGTGCAAAAAAAACACAAGGCTACTAATTTTGGAGCTTAGCTGCACAACCCAATTAGCAAGCGATATTCTCTTGTCTAAAATGTAAAAAAAAAAACAGTTTGTGTACGAAAACTAAAAAAATGACTTTTTTTTTGAGTTACTTTGATGAATTCTCCATGGCTTTAAGTTAAAGTCATTGAACTTGCATTATGAAAATCCTTCACGGATTTTACAGATGCAACGTAAAAGAAGCAGTTCCAAAAGCAGCGCGCTGTCATTTGCCATGAAGGGTTCGTCGGTTTATTTTTCGTTGGGAACGAATGTACGCATGGCTTTTTCGCCGAACAGCCAGCCAATCTAAACGCATCGCCCTGTATGTATATCATGTATTAATCCTCAAGGAAATTCAAAAATTAATCAAGTACCACCATCATTATATTTCAAATCGCGAGCTAGATAACGTCAGAAAACCTTACTAAAATAAAATCCCTTTAATGTTTGGGTAATATCTACCTACGGGCTCAGAACCTGCTCACACTCTCCCATCTGTTTCGATGAAAATTATATTTACGAAGAAAACATGTAAATATCCCGTTCTCATAATATATAGGTATATGTCACAATTTCAAGTCTTTGCACACATTTTTCTCTAACGTTGATATCAAATGTATTTGTCCTTGATTCGACTATTATTTTCTCTAACTGTCCTATACGTAGAGCTTTCGCTGTTTTTTAAAGATATAACTAATATTACTTTATACAGTTCAGGCTTTCGTTGTTTAGTTAACGATCTATGATCGTGAACTATCTACAAGGCAGTGCGCCAAAATTGGGGTAAATCTTGGCGGGTTGTTTGTCTGTCGTGTCACTGTCACTTCCGGTACCAAATGAAAGTCAGGTCATTCTTCAACAAAACAGTAAACTCATTATAGCGCACAATAGTGTGATTTTTGGAATTTGAAAGAAGATCCGAAATTACAACTTCTCGAGTTATCCCCCAATGTACAGCGTCCCAAATGGGTTTGGAGGTGTAGAATAGGTAGCAGAAACTAGCCCCGAAACGAAAAATCCAACGTGAAGAAAGAAAAGTGCAGACTCCAATGGTAGTAGCTGGCTTACCAAAGTGCATTTCTAACGATCCTTCTATTTCCATCAAAGCGACAGTGCGTAAATTTGGCGCTAGTGAGCGTACGATGTTGGGGATTGTCACGAACACCTTAGATGCTCACCTACGGGTCATATGCCGGTGCAGTAGCTCACAAAAGATGATTAATGAAGAGCTGGCTGCTTGACAATGCAGGCAAAAGTAAATACGGTGGCCGAGGAGTCGGATTTGAACCTGTCGAATTGCTAATGTTGAGCGGCGCTGAGCGAGAGTCCGACAAGTCGTGGCATGACAACATCACCTCGCTTACCCTTGCTACTAAGAAGGAACATTTGAAACGACCCTATGAGCAGTTTGCGACCTGGGTTAAGGCTGCCATTGCAGAGGATGGCGGTTGCATTTATTAAACATGGTTTTCAAAAATGGCGCTTCTGATGTGTATAAAAAATGTCGCTGGAATGTCTGTTTTGCTTTAAATGCAGTCTTGCAAGCAAAACATACAAAAACGTCTTAATTTATATGCCATGTCCTGTATTACACAATGCCGAACACATATACCAATTATAATGGTCGCTGCTAAGTTAGGACCGTGTTCTTAATACGTTTTACTATATTCAAGAATATATTTTTGACACTGTACGACATTTCGAACAGCACTAACCAAAAAATTAAATTTTTAACAAATAGCTACAGCTTTTCGCTTACATTAAAAAAAAAAAACTATCGTTCTAAACCTACTTTTTATAGGAAGAAATACCTTTAGGTCAAAATCTCAAAAACTGACAAAAAGCCAGACTGAAACCTGAAAGAGTATTGCTCTCCACATTCTTGAGGTTGATCAGTAGACACAATTCTATAACCGCGCCTTCGTAGTCCAGGCTCCTGGCAGTATTTTTTTAATCAACTTTTCAGTGTTTCAGTCACAGACTGACTCGTCGATGCGCGAGCGAAGGAACACAGTATACGAACGTTTGTTTTAGAAATCCTATGAGGCTTAGGAGTGAATTTTCTGTCGAACGATTAACCACTTCATTAATTCTTCTGCTAAGCAAAATATACACAGGCTTTATTTACGATTCGAAATCACCACATCTACAGGGAACCATTTGCATTCAAATGTACGCCACATAAATATATGGGAAGTTTATATCCATAGACCTACTTCTTTTAGAAAGCCAATAAATTAATTCGAATAGTACATTCGATTAAAGGCAAAGGACACTGCCGGAAAGTGTCATTGCCCTGTGACGGAGCAATACGTTGGTGAAGTTCTATTAACAGCCGACACGTTTTCTTACGACACCGTCGAAGAACTTTTACATCGGGTATACCACGCTCGGCCTACTCAGGCCTTGCAGTATTATCATTGTGTGTGTTTAGAACTGTTACTCTAGGCAATGAAGTATTAACTACAGCAAATGTTGGTGCCTATGAACTGTGCCGTCTATTTCAGTCGTGAATTCATCTTCCAAATACGATGCTGATATCCTAACTAATAGTGATATATATTTTCAGGCGGTCTATACTGTCCACCGGGCTCTCTTGGAGTCGGCGGGCCATACGTAATGGATACTGCTGGTCAGCAGGTGCTCTACGTGCAAATGGGTGAAACGGTGTACTTCCAGATGGGAGATACTGTGCAGTGCATACCCGGACCAGCCACTGTAAGTCCCTATTTTATTGGTTATAAGTATTTTCTTCTTCCCAACAGAGTGTGACGCCATATTCATTAATCTTTACTTGTCTACTAGGTGTAAGGGATTTTTGTGATTCCGTCGATGACCTCAGTCGAAGCGCAGCATGCTTATTCATGTCCTAGAGACGCAGCCTTCAGATATCAATCCGCTCTGTTAGATTAACAAATGCAATGTAAAGTGATATTGCATTAATTTGAATATTGGCTTCAGCGGATAGGGAATCTCTGGAAACTGGGCAGCATTTACGACACGCACCGCAAGCGGGTAAACCCTACCATCGGATTATTGCCGTTTTACGTGATTAGCTTGGCTGTCGCTTGCTCTTATTAACAATGTCTGACTAGCATACCTGTTGGGAAACTATTTTTGGATTAAGATTTTCTGCTGCCGTACTAGGACTTATTAAATAAGCTCAATTTCTGGCCCAGATCTGTTTATTGGAACTATCGCTTTAAGGGAGCCAGGCCTCTTCAAATTGTTGCCTTCTCCCGACGAGTGACTGTACCTGGTCGTGGAAGCCACTTTACGTGTTTAGTGGGTGTCAGCAAACGCAACAGTAAGAAAAAATAATATAAAATACCATTTGGACAAGTAGTCTCTAGAAAGATTCAACTGGATCTCGTCACTAGTAAGATGACGACCAGCATATGATGCGGCACGCCGGCAAGCGAATATGACAGAGCTCCTCACAAGACCTGACAAGCGTTAGTTTTTCAAGATTCAAGATGGCCAAACGCGGCAGCCCTAACGCTAAATCTAACCAAAAACTATGCATCGATTATGGTGCTGTTTCCTGAGAACTTTACCGGCACTTTTAAAGTTACTACGCATTGAATCAATGAATGATTCGTCAGACTTCACGGTTACGTCGGTCGATATTATAATGCTAGAAGTAAAAAGAAACGAGAAGATTTGGCGTCTCGAGTGATTCAGACCGTAGCTACTCCAAGCCTGTTACGTGCCTCGTTTCACATAGGGCGGTTGTCGTCCTATGTGTCATCAGCTTATGGGTGATGAGTTGTGACCTAGATAAGTTAAGGCCATTCATTGTGTATCGGAATTTTATCTCTTGCGCATATCCATTAATTATGATTGTGTTTAGCAATTAGATGAGGTCTCAACTATGGACTGTTCCCCATTGGGTCGAACCCAGGTAGAATGATGGGGTATGCGATAGACGACGTAAATGTAGTATGGAGTTTTCGAAAAGACCGTTTTCAAGTCGAAATTACAACAATCTTTCAAAATATCACGACTATATATGCGCCTTTTTTATCGATAGCCTTTTCTTATTTTCGTGGTATGACCCCATCATTGTAGGACTTCTTTGGTTTCTAGGCAAAGGATTGTGACAAGCAGTTTTTGCATCGCTCTATTGGAATGAAATTAAGGCCATTAAGGAGCGGCTGCAGAAATCGAAATAAGTGGTGGTAGTCTGATGCAGAAAGGGTCCGGGTTGTACGGCGAATATATTGAAGCTTCCCATCCATGTTCCCTTTAACTTTTTACTGAGCATGGTCGTAATGGAAGATAAATTTACTAGTGTTGATCGATTTTTCTTCAATGGCCTGTCCTAATCTTGTTAGTTGTTAACGTTGGTCCGGATCAATCGTTTGCCGAGCGGCGACGGCGATGGCGGGCAGCAACGCTTAATGTACAACTCCCTTTCAGTTTCATCAAATCGCCTCCCTTGCACTTTGCCATAGATTGTGATTATTGTTTTTATTTGCACATGATTTTTTTTGTAGTCGACTTTTCCTTACCCATGATCAACCGCTATAGAAATAGTTAGATCGCTGTCGGGTTGTCCACATGTAGACACAAGTAAATTCGTTCGCGCCAGTTGGTCCGGCGTTTAAACATGGCGACTTTTGATAGCAAGCCTTTTTCAAAAGGATGCTTCAAAACTATTTAATGATGCATGTATAGCTCGTTGACGATATGATGGCTACTGACGTATCGATTCCGCTCAACTTTCACGATAATTCCATCAACTTTTTCCGTAATTGGCCGACCACTACGAACAACGTCGTTTACATCCAGAAAAAAAAAATGATAGAACCATCTTCGGGCCGTTTCCTCCGATAATAATGTATCTCGACCGCAAAAAGTACACATTTTTTCATAGGCCTGGACAGTGTCTATGCTTTAACGTAATCAAAATGGCAAAAAAAAAAAAACTCTTTCTAAAAGAAATTTCACTCATCTTCAGAACGCTCTATCCTAGGCCTGAGTAAAGGTATTTAAACAATTCTAGCGCATCCACGGCTATTCGACCTGACATGACAGCAACGCCGCCAATCCGACGCGGCTTCTATCATAAATGACTTTGGAGCCATCTAGCTTAAATGACGGTCAATACCTTTTTGTACTACCTGGTCTAGCACTGTCCGTCAGAATGATAGAACACACAATACAGCCTATACATTTCGTATTGACGATGACTACTAGTAAAATGGCAAGAGAGATGCCGCTAAAACTAACTTATCCATCAACTAGCTATAGGCTGATATTATTGCATTAGTCCGTCAAAAGCAAACTAATATGGCGGAACAGTTGAGAACGGAGGCATCCCTTGGGCTTTTAAATGCGACCTGCGATATTCGCTTGCTTCGAGTAGAGCCCCACGACGTTATGGGCGATGAATGCGTGAGCGTGCCATTGGACGCCGCCCAGTAGCGTGTTGTTGGGTTCTGCACGATTTGAATTGGACGCACCGGGCCGGTACGGAAAACACTGCCTAAGAGCACCTATCTATCTTGTGTCCATTGTACGATACCTAGAGCCAACTGTTGCAATTGTAGACTGCGAAGGAGAAAACTTGTTGGGGACCCTTCGAGAAGGTACGGACATTTTTCTGTCATCGTTACCATTGCGGACAGAGTAGCATTTAGCGTATGCCAACCAAAGCTCTATAACTTCGAAAATAAAATGTCAGTAGGCGTGTATATTATTAGCTAGATTAGTCCATTTTAAGTCATTTAGGGTATTTATAAGTATCCATGTTGAAAGAAAAGTCTGTAAAACAATGGTTTAATATGCCCAAGTTTCAATGTATCGCTTTGACCGGTTAAAAGATGGAAAAGCCCAAAGCTATATCGTGTATCGATAATTGTACTGCGCTAGCCCGCCCCCATAAGCAAACTTTGTCGTTAACGTAACAAACATATCGACTCTAGTATCTGATAGCCTTACAGATCAGAGCGTTTGGCTTTTGTTTGTAACATAACTGAGTGTATACATTTTTGAACTAAATAAATGAGAGTTTCTAATTATATGTAGTATTATGCTGACACTCATACGTGTTCGGAACCATTGGCTTCTGTTCTGTTTAGCTCAACGTCTATCGTCATAGTTAGAATAGGGTATGGGTGGAGCAAACATGTGCAAAAATATATTGACGAAGTAAACTTGCTTATCATTAACTCGTGTGTTTAAAGAGACCTTGCAGCACGCATTGGCTCACATGTATCGTCCTTCGTATTTTACTAGCCATTGATCTGCCTCGTAGTTTTCTGACAGAAGAAACACACTAGAAATCCATTCAGTGTAGTACTAATCTATTACATGCGTACTGCGCAACATTAAGCGTGCACAATTCTTAGCCCAGCGGGTGATGTGTTTTCCGGCTAAATATACGAAGACGTAATCGTCTAGGGTCGAATCCGGACGTAGATACATTTCGTTTTGTCACGAGAACCAGCCGTCTAAGGTAGCGCCGAACGGCTCAAGTACTGGACGTAAGGGACGTAGAATATCAACTGGACGGAATTGCCAACAACTGTAGAAGCTGTGATGTATTGCAAATAGGCTGTGAATGAATACGGTGGAGGATTGCGACAGTTTGTGTCCTTCCTAAGAAAAATGCAACCTCACGATGTGAAGCCGAAACCAACTGATAGTCTTCGTCGCCTATTTAGATAATTCTCGTAATTGGATAATACTAAATATCGAATATTTTTCAATTTTTGTTCTCCGCTCAGTACATATTAAACGTCCCATGAAGAACGGATTGGGCGTTTTATGTTGGTAAATAGAACAGTCGAGTGAGTTGCAGCAATGATCTATTCCTTTTCTTCATATGAATTATAAATAAATCCGATAATGAATTAAAACCTGTAAGTTAAATAAACATAAAAGTGGGGGACAATAAGTCACTCTAGTATCTTTCGTATCATGCTTGTACGTCCTATGTTAGCCCGAGGGTAAATTATGATTTTTCACAGCGACCTCTGGTGGGATACAAGCAAGTTCTACGGACACGGTTTCTACTGCAATTGTACAAATTTAACACTCGAAACCTTGTTCTACTGAGAGTGAGAACCTAGAAGTGCTGGCATATATTGGAGAAATATGGTTCTGAGAGTATATATACTCTTACCTCTAATCAAATGTGCTCCTGGCAGTATGAATAATAAACGGTCCGTTAGTGCTCAGTCGTGATCTACCTCACGATGGTAACGTCACAGCTTCTTTTTATTTCTGACAGCCCCCTACCTCTAGAGAACAGGTTTGATAGCGTACCCTATAGCCTATTTAAGAAGAAAATCTGGATGGTTTCGCTTGTCTTTTTTTAACGAGTCAGTTAAAAAAATTAGATGCTTGCTTTTTACATATATAGAAGAAACGATTGCTTTAAATGGCTAACAGCTTCGAAGGCGAGCCTGTTTCTTGAACATCCTGAAAATTAAATTGAAGAAAGTCTAAGGGTCTTGCATGGTCTAAACACTTTGCCCATACCGAGATAGAACCTGAAAGTGTTACCGCACTCGTATGGAGCGGATCCACTGTAAATAGAAAAGCTGGACTTCTGTATATAGCCTGTCTATTCATAATAATCTTCATGCCGTATCACACATCATCTACTGTAACGCTCCAACATCCAGTTTCTACCAGTGCGCCCTAGTGCGTCGTTGCGTTAATGGTCGGGAGCGTAACCGTGTTTCCTGTTTTGCGAAACTAAAGAAATAGAGCTTTCAGATGTTACTCGCATTATCAATAGTAACGTTGGCATTTGTTCGTATATTTTTAGGTACGGATGGTAACAGGCGGAAGCGCGGGCGTAGCGTTGCCCCCTGTCATGGCGATTCCGCAGCCCGCCTACGACGAGATGCTGCAATTCCACAGTCCGCCGCAGTTCGTCGCGATGCATCCTCACGCTCATCCACCTCCTCAGGTAGCGACCATTTCTGGTCCGCATCATCACAGCCACAACCACAACCATCCACATCACAGCGGACCACCACATCTTACGTCCCCTTTTATGGCTACCCCTCTCCCGGGAGCACGACACCAGCAACAGCTCCCCCCCCCTCCCGGGGGTGGACCGTACCAGATTCCCCTTGTGCCTCCGCCGCCTCCACAGTCGCACCAAGCGCCTGTATCCTCATCGCCGTACGAGAGCACTGCGGGTCCAGGCGCTGGCAGTACGCCCCAGGGTTCACCACACTCACCTGCTATTTCCTATGTGAGTTTTGTTTAGTTCTAGGCGTTTTAATATGTTCAGGTCTTTTATATAAGTTTATAAGAATTTTGTTAATATTGATTTTTTATATTTCATCGTTCTCATTTCGATTTTTCTCTACGTGTAGTAAATGCGTTTACTTGCATTCGTTTATCCTCATTTTTTCATCAATGAAACGGGTTATTACCGTCTGTTCAGTTCTGTACTCATCATTAATTGCCACTTAAAAGTAGATCTCAAAACGGCATTTAAACGTTCAAGTATCGTGGTACAAGTTAGTTTATAAGTCCAATTGATTAAAGTTTAACTGGATGTGTCCCCCGTGGCAGTTTAGAGGGGTAGCATGTTTATTTTAGGAACACGTTGTGGTCTAGGCTCGAATCCAGTCTGACGGAACGCCTAACGACAAAGCGGCACGCAAGATACGAAACATAAATTCCTTGCACGTTCTTTTTTATGCTGTATCTCGTCACCTAAAATCCGCTCTAGCCCCCCAATCAGCTAAGCTTTTGTTTCTAAGATTTCGAGACAAAGCTATAAAATTAGTGACGTGCGTAATTTAGAATAGGATATTATGAACTATTTGTGTTCCCTGTAGCTCATGCTGGCAGAAGTCCCTTTACAAACTGCCTATGATAAAATTGCTTGGTTACAGTTTGTGGGTCAAGTCGATGCTGGCAGTACAACGAAAACTGTAGCTGACATCTCTATTATTTAATTCTATTTTGGTAGCGTCTGGAGGGAAACGTATGACTGAATGCCACTAGTTTCAGATAATAGATAGTAAATTACGGCTGATGATGTGAAAGCCAGCGCGTGTTGTGTTATCTGGATGTGACAGCCCGACAGCGTGGGACCTTAGACCTTCTTGTTGGGGAAGATGGGGAACGGGCAGGGGGTGTGATTACTGGGTAACGGTCTCTTTACAAGATAGCTGAGGTATTTTGACACCAGGTGACAAAAGGTTAACGTTCGCTATTAGCATAGTAGACTGTTGGGAGAAGTCAACATTGTAAAGTTACTTAAAGGTATGCCCTTCAGGTGCGAATTCTAGAACCACTACGACTGCGAAACAGACGTCTAAGCATATGCGGTCTTGTTTTATACTGTTCAATTTGTGTAAATAGGAATAATCTCGGCTTTTACAAAAATCGTATATCCGTCTAAGTGTATGATCGGCTAACGTCATAGAAAATCTTCAAAGCACGAATTTATTTGCCTTAATTTTTCACCAATATACCATGCTAAGGTTTGCTTAATAAATATTTCCGACTTTTCCAACAGTCGTTACCCCTTTTTCGTACCACAGATGTATCGAAACAAAAAACAACTGATGCTTAACTAGAAAAACCTTTAATTTCCGCTAGAATTTTTAACTGGCAAGGGTAAGTTATCGTGGAATCACAGAAATTAAATATACAGGGTGTCTGAAAAGATGAACAGCCTGAATGACTAGAAATTCAGTTTTTATTTTACACATACTTAGTGTTTTAATTGCAAAAGAATTTACATGAATTCTTAAGTGCTCCTCTTACGTTCAAAACGCTTTTCCCTGCTGATAACAGTGGGCTGGGTATTGACCCTTAAACTTCAACAAACATTTTATTAGGTATTATGGTGCGTTTCTGTTCAATTGCGGGTGTTTTCTGGCGTAGATTCCGTTCTTAAAATAGTTCCACAACAAAAGGTAGAGTGACGCCAGGTCTGAAAAACGGGCACGATGTTCTATAAGGCCCTTCAGCGTGAGACTCTCACTAAGATATTCTCTCTTATAACGCTGAAAATGCCCAGGTGCATTGATCTGTTGCACATAAAATTGGAAAAATAAAGGTCCTCTTGAATGCGTACCAATACAGATTAATTTTAAATAACTGGCACCATCATAAAAATGGCCGAATTGATCCTATCCACGGTATGCATGTGGATCTACATTTGCCTAGTCAATGGAATTATGGAGTAATCCTTCCCGGAAACTATTCATCCTGTTCACTTTTCCCAAAGATCATTAACAAAATGGTCGCGTTGGTTCGGATCTTTCATATTTCTTTCATACTTACGCTGGCTACTTGATTCACTGATGCAAAGCTCACGATAATTTACAGACCGCTTTAATCCGAGAAATTTAGGACCGCTTCGTGATGCTTCTTGTCAATCCCATCTTGGCTCGTGAAGCTCCTTGATAGTCTTGATCTCCTAAAAAGGTATCTATGAATACTGAACAGTTCCACCCTATTTTTTACCATATATGTTCTAGCCGAACCTACCTTTTATGTCGCCTGCTAAAATTTCTGCCTGAAATTTCCTGCAATATTGATTTTGTTTCCCCTACATTAATATACTAGAATTCCGAATAGTATCTGGAAATGGATTTCTTGCATTTAAATTTTTATTCGTTACTTCCAGCGAACTATACCCCGGACAGAAAGACCAATCAGGGAGTTGCGATCCGTAATTGTGTGTATCTTTAAGGGCGCCCTATACTTCAATACGTAGTCATTGTCCTAACTGATAGACCTCTCTATGTTGCATTCAGGGCTCGCATCACGAAATGAAGTGTGTCTATAGCAGGTTTCCAACCTGGAACACAATGTGGTCCCGAGATTAGTCGGCACGAGCCTCTAAGCTACCACGAGGACAAATGCTAGGCCAGCATAAATTAGAATTGATTCTCATAGCCAAGAGGACCTTTGCTGTTTATAATGTCTTGTCCCATGCAATTTATAGATAAAAAGCAATTTTGTATCACAAAGGTTTACTATATCCAATCTAAATACCAGAACTCATCATTTCAATAGCCCAGCATGCGCGACATACATACAATAACAAAACCAAACATCCAAAACAAACGTGCAAAAAAGATACAAATGCGTTTTAAAAAGTATTAGCAAATGGCAAATGTTCGAGAAATGATACGACAGAAAAATTAATTTTATGTGATTTGCTTATGTGAAGGTCGTACAGAAAAATATCTTTGATTATATATTTTACTATTTTACGGATGTCTTTCGGACTGCATTTTATTAATCTATTTGCGATCATAAAATTCATTTCAATTATTGTAAGTAAGAATGCTTGGAAGTGGTTTTTCCTCCCCCTGCCCCCCGCTGTTTCTGTTCTGAGGTACGGTCACTATAGAAGTGATAGCGCGAAGCTTCCTCCGTTTTCGGTTGGTGCACTTCGAAACTAGCTATTCAACTTTCAATTACAACTTGTAGTGAGAATCTGGAACAAGATTCTGACTTTCATTGGATGTGTGTACTGTCTATGAGGAATACGACTCTTGAAGTTGAAGAAGCCGAGAACTTTGGAGCACTTTGCAATATCTTGGAAATAGGCTTTAGCTGTCAGCTGCATCGATGCCGCTTTTACTAAAAAGATAATTTTAAGGAAGTGAAAAAAATCGTTGTTATGTTTACTTCCTTGACATTTTGTTTTCTTCTAGTGCTTGTAAGCTTATCGAAAACAAAGTGGTGTTTTTTCAAGAAACTTCATGCTTTTTTTTTAGTGAAGTTTGTTGTCCTGTTTGCAACATCCAGTATATATCAGCACAGTACGCGACGGCGTTGTACGCGATTCTTAGCGTCAAGACAGAACGAGCATTAATGCGTATCGTATCTATCTATCTATTGCTATGAAGCATGACGATGCGGTGCCAAGAAAAAGCATGAAACGACCGAAGCGAATGGTACCGACCGGAGTAATCAGATTAAGATGACCTCTTGCTTGCTCGAGGCGGCCAAGAGAGCCAGAACGCAAAAACGCTGTCTGTTTTGCTCCCATTGCTGGCGCGGTGATCTGGTCTTTTCTGGCGGAGGTGACGGAACTCTGATATTTGTTTGTCTGCCTGTAAGTGTGGCGTGTGTGTGTGTGTGTGTGTATGTGTATGTGTGCATGTGTATATCCGGCCCTTTGCTGTCCCTCTGGCGGCCTCCGAAGAAACTGCGCATCGTCGACTCGAGAATGCATTTCCTTTCCTTTCCTCTCCACTCGATTCGTACTGCAAAGGCTTTTTCCATGATGTTTGCAGGCCGCTCTCAATCATCATCCCCATCATCACCACCCCCATGGCCGAGTCTGCTTTTTGTCGTTCAGTTTGTGTAGCTAATAAAACTGTGCCATGGTAGCCACCTGATTATTGAACCGATGTTGTTTCTTTAGAATCTTGTCCCTTATCTGCTTAGGGATTTTATTGAGAAGATCAGTAGTTAACTAAGCAGACCGGGTAGACAGAGCACGTTTTGGATCCCTACATTTCTCAAAGATATCGACAAATAAAGGGAAGGTTGCAGAATCGTCTATAAACTGGCGTATCAAAAGAGCGGAGATATTTTCACCGTATAAGTGATGTTTCCCGCTCTCATGTATTTCAGTAGATTAACATTCAGGTTAAATCAAAAAGAGACTGATGTAGAGAAATTGTTAATTTGTAGGAGGTGGCCTTGGCGGAAGCAGGTCTAAATGGTCAAAGTCGAGCTCCACATTGAAAAGATTTTACTCTATGGGAATGTCCGGTTGTACATAAAATGCACTATTCAAAGCCTGTGTGAAAAAAAGATTTAATATTTTGAATGGTCTACAGAGATAAATATAGGAAACGTACATATTAAAAGGAAGTTAGTTTTATTAGACTTAGATATCTAGGGGGTCTATGGTCACTAGTTAGAGTGGTTTGCGCCTATTTATACAGATAAACAGAGTACGTAAGCAAACTAACGTCAACGCTTGCACCGTTCCGGTCCGACAGGGAGAACTTCTAGCAAAAACTTTGCCCTCCTTGTATTTTCTGTGACGACTACTGTAGTCAGAGCTGCTCAGCTTATTAAACACCTCGTGCTCAAGTTTATTGATCTGTGATCTGCATCGGTGCAAATAATACAAGTGGCTGTTTTGCCCTAGGAGCATGTGCAGGTTCTCTGGCAACCGACAATTAATTAATTAAATTTTACATTGAATATAAATCGCTCACTATGACTTCGCCTAATGTGCGAGTATTTGGTTTTATTTAATGAATGTAATACTGCTAGCCTTATCATTGAAGGGAAAATTTCTCGTCAAATTAGACAGGGTGATACGGATTGACACAACTAGTACCTCGTATAAACACGCGAACGCTATATTATTATAACTACTACACACAACGAAAAAAATAGAAGTAGGTCAGCTATCGTATGCAGAGAACAGTTGTGTTATACGCCACTGCGCCGCAAAAGGGACTATTTAAACGTAGTTACAGTGCGTTCGTACACGCACGATATTTATTTACAAGCACAAAAACATTCGTTCTTATACGATATTCGAGCGGATTTTTTTTGTCTAACATTTCCATAGTCATAGCCATTAACAAACCCGCTGCCCCACAGCCAATCTCCATAGAAGAGTAACACGAGGAGATCGTGTCCAGCGAGCAGTACAGCATATTTATAACTAAAGTATAGTTAGATAAGTAGCAAATAAAATTTGCAAGCAAAAAAAATATATATATATAGTGTCTGAAACTAGTAACTGAAAAAAATATTCATAAGACCTTATTTGCAAGATCGAATATATTAGACTCTGTAGAGGCAAATATAACTAATCGGTCAGCTCCTATACAAGCCTCCAGATATAGTAAGAGCCACCTACATTAATGGAGCGTGCGGACAATTTGGTTTCGGAGACTGTTTATCAGTCTGTATTGTTGATATCGATATGCTTTAGCTAGAGCAACATTTCATCGGCAAGGCGATATGTGTCGAACGAAGGTCAATCTGATAGCACGATCAGATCGAGATTGCAACCTCATTACTGGCAGAACCTAAAACGCAAGTTTGTAGTTGACGTAAATCAATATAATCAGCTAACAATAAAAGTGGCAGTCTTACGAAAAGCGGCTTGCTGAAGATAAATACCTATACACTCCTCTCCTACAATCTACAATGTGTCCCAGAGGAACGTCAAGTTCTTAAATGGAAATGCGAATATTAAAGACCAGTTTATTATTTATAAGACTAGGATATGTATCTCCAGCTACCGCTACATCGTATAGTGGTTGGTCGTTCGTACGCCTTTCTGTTTCGGGAGACTCTATCGCAGCAGCCCGCGCGAAAAGCCGAACTCCAATGAACCATGCATAGTTAAACAGTAGAACAAATTTCCACGTTAGACACCGTAGCTGTTTGAAAATTTTCGGGCCGTCAGAGCCCCGCCAGGGTAGTATGTGAACATCATTTTTACAGCTCTTAGCGAATATTTAAACATTAGCGTAAGCGGACTTGTCATTAGTAACGAAGCATCTGAGTCACCGTCAAAAGTATCGATGACTACGTCGAACTCAACGGGGGCGGTAACGGTCGGCCTAACTGAGCTATATTCACAGTCCACGTGGAACACTGCCGCTATCTTGCAACTGCTTAGCGATTAAGTTCTCCTACAGCGTAGGAATATTCAGCCATGGTTCCTTATATGAAAATAACACATCTTTGTTAAATTCTCTTATTAGCGTAGAGATTGATAACTGTTTGGAAAGTTAGCAATAGGTCGAAAGGGCCAGTTGGGGCCAAACAAAGGTTATGCCGCCGTTTGGTAACGAAGATCTTGCTTGATAGCATGCGTTCTGAGATCTTTCGTTGCTAACTTCAAACAAAAATGATATAGCGCTGCCCACTTTAAGGGGAAAACTTGCTGTAAATCCAACAAAAAGGCCATATTTTCGCCTGTCGACAATGTGAAGTGACCAAATTTAAAAAACACTTTTTTTTTGAAGTCAGAATCTTGCTTTTAGGTTTGCAGTGTGGAAAAGTATCGAAAACAATAAAGCTGGTGCCAACGATATTCGAACCTTTCGTCAACAAAATTTACGTCTACGAGCGTTTAGAGGTTGCCGTAGGCAAAGCACGTTGTTTTTCCTCGTATCTGAGTGGCAACCGTAAGTATCGGTTCAAGAACACTTACGTTTGTACGATATGCTTTTCTATGCATACAGATCGTGTAGTAGAGGCCGTAGGCGGAGCTTTGAGCAGCGATCCCTGATAATAGTCAGCGCAGCTATGACAACATTCTTCACATGGAGCGGTTAATTCTGTGACGTCACAGCTCAGAGCTACGTATTAATGACTTGTTATGCAGTCTACTTCAATTTGGCTTCACAAGCGGCCCTCACTTGTTGCTTAGCCATCCACAAAAGTATCATAGTTTCCTTGAAAAAAAATCAGAGCACGTTTTATCGGCGTTAACGGCACTCAAATATATCAATATTATTATCCATACTGAACTCATGTGACGTAACGCTGGATGAACACTCGTGTTGCAGACGTTGGATTGAAAAAATTCTGCTTGAAAAACGCAGACCTTGAGCGGTACCTTCCAGGTGGTAAATGTACAGCAGCGCCACCTCTTGCTGCCCTTCAATGTCGAAGTCTATACAAACTAGTGGAATGGTCGAACATGCATAATGATGAAGACAAATAGCAGAAATCCAGTTTTATGCCCTGTCTCGCAGCTCACTTTAAGGGGAAAATTTGCTGTAAATCCAGCAAAAAGTCGATATGCTAACCCAGTGAATTTAGGTTACTTAAAGAAGTTGGCTATTCAAGCGGCACTCTCGTGCAGCCTCTGCTATCCGTAGCCACGGTTCCTAATCTAATGCAACTTCCGGCCCAGTTATGAACTGCGGTCTAGTTGTCCTGTTGGCCGAGCTATGCAGTCGATACATGGTATCGTGTGAGACGAGCGCCTGCAAACGTACCTGCAGACAAGCTGAATGGTTTTGTAGTTAACAAAAGGCAGATATGTTGCGTCACGTGGTTGTGTGCCCCAGAGCTTTCCTGTCGCCAATTGATTTGGTATCATCGATAGTTAAGTTACCGTATTTGCATTTTAATCTGAAAGTGACGGTTCGAAACTCTAGTCGCCTAGTACTCTAACGTTCTCTGAAGATAGTTAGTGCCCTTTAGCTCACATGGTCCAGCATGTCCATGCAACATGAAAAGTTGCGCGGTAACGTGAAAGATCCTACACAATTCGAAGTATTAATTTTCTAATTCTATTTGCTCTATTTATGCAAAGCAACCGTTATATACGCATGCGCATCAACACATTTATGTTGTGGCGGCGGCGGCGGCGGCGGCGGCAAACAGACATAGCTTTTAAAATAGCTGAGCAAGTTTATTTTGAGGCCTCTGTCAAATATTGCTCTATTCGAAAGAAATGGGGGCGGTATTATGGATCGTTTGCTGTATCAGCGCATTGTTTCATGGGCGTACGTATGGTTCGTTATCCATTTCGGGACTTAACTGTGTAGTCTTATCGAAACAGAGGAAGAAACCGTGAGATATTAAAAGCTCATTCTTAATGGCACTCGTTGTTGACGCGTATTGTTACGGACGGTTGCAATTAACGAGAAGTTGCTACTTGTAAGGCTAAACATGTTGCTGTTTAGAGAAATATCACATCATATAACCGTCCTTGAATGCACTTACACAACTATATAAGAAATTTTAGGCCACCCGAGACATCATCGAATATTTTATGGAAATTGTCCATTGCAAAAAACATCATCCCTGAAACACATTCACGCCATCAAGGATTTTTATGTAGAGCTAATCGAGTTACTTAACATTAGAGTGGCAGTCCTTTGAATTGAATATGCTCAACGATAGGAAACGTTCTAAAATGATATACACACGCAGTAAATTAGACACACGCCGCCTGTCTTTGGCAACTTCGAATCAACCACAGTAAGTTACCCGTTGTTTGTCATTTCTTACCACATGGATTAAGACGCGGATTGTAGCTAGAATGCCCCAGACTTGAACTTCAATATTTCATGTTTCGCTGTTTACGTATTTGCCTCCGGACGCCGTTGGTTTTCGACGAAGATTTCTAGCAATTAATTACAAACGTTATCTGCCATAGCAGCAATCTCTATAGGTAATTTGAGGCCGTCAAGCAAAAACTAGCTACTGGTGGGCTAGCGAACTAGCGAGAGGATATTTTATGTCCTGCTTCATTGTAATAATCATGTGACTAACACATGACGTTTTTAAAGTAAATGTCACTACCGCATTGATTCCATACGCGCCATAAATCAGCGTGTACCTGCATGTGATAGGTGTAATAATCAGATCTACAAACCTCGACTTGGCATTAGTTAGAATAGCGCAGTATTACCCATGGCAACGAATTATAAATAATCATTAGTCACTCGTACTTTCCGAAACGCATACTCGAACCCTTTCGCCTTGCATATACATAAACCCTAAACGAGATGCATATAAAAACACTATAGGTAACACCCTTGTTTAGCTGTACAGTAACGTTTTTTTAAAGATGATTGCTGGGCTGTGTAGTTACATATCGGATCATTCAACTCACTGTTATCTGATTAGGTACGAGATTTATTTTCCTGAAGATGTAACCATTGGCTTCATCTTTTTTTGCTGCCGCTGCCGCTTCCGTTGTTGTTGTACAGGCGAGCTCGGCGTCGTCCGGAGGAAGCGGCGCCTCTTCCGTAATCTGTGCTGCTATCGAGCCTCAACAGCAAACAGCCCAACAAAGCTCTCAGCAACCACAGCAGGTGCAATCGCAAGGCCCATCCCCGACCTCGACACAGGTTCCGTCGCCAGCTGCAGCAACAACTAATAGCGGTGGCACGACAGGTTTGCAGCAGCGGCAGAGTCCCCTCTTGCAGACTCCGACGCAGGCTGCACTCAGTCATTCGGCCAGCCAGCCGTCGCCGATATTGCCAAAAGGCGGTGGCCAGGGCCAGTTGGGCCTCCAACAGGGACAACAAGGAAGTCATCGTTGGGACGGAGGTCAACATCCGCATCACATTACCTCGGGGGGCCGACTTCCTCAAAGGCAACAGCAGCAACACATTCAACATCTACAACATCAGAGCGACAGCAATTCGCTTCACCCACCGCAGGTAAGTTAACAGCACGGACATCCCCGAAGGTAAATTGCAAGGTAAATTAAAGTTTCCACCATAGTACAGGACGTCACTATAAAAGGAGCTGCGGACCAACAGATAAAATCTGCGTCTGCATCACACTGCGTTCATAATTCACGCTCACTTATATCAATGCTGTTGTGCGTGTGTGGCCTATGTAGGCGTATCAAATCCCCGAATAATCCATTCATGTAGGAAATAGACCTGAGAATATAATTGAGTATTTTAAGGTCCATATATAAATACGTATGTATTTCTGTTTGTATCAGTAGTGCTTTCTGAGCATGTCGTCGGCCATTGTTACACAGCTGTTGTATCGTAACCTATCGAACGTTTGGACTGTTATTTAGTCTTTTCACAATGACAAACAACAGGATTAGCCGTAGAACGTTCCGTAGTTGCTACGTAGATTTAACTGAATCCTCCTTACCTTCGCCAGTCTTTCGTCTATCAACTTACATGGTTTAATCTAGCTAGCTGACATGACACATGGCCAATACACAAGCGGTTCTCAAATCTATTGCAAGTCACCATAGTGCGTCTACCAGGCAACCACACGAAAAAATCACCGCTCGTTCCAAGCTATCCATACCGTCAAACTCGGATAGACAAACACAGACATAGTGCGACCGTGGAATGATACGCTTTCACAATTGTGGCAGTGATGGCGACGGTAGGTAGGCAGGTAGGAAGGACCAGTTAGCTAGGTCGTTACCTTCGCGACTTGCAGGCGTTCACAGATGGGTCGTTATCAGTTAGCTTCAATAGTTCCTTTTGCTCTTAGAACTCGCAATAGACCATGGGTCCATCTATTGCATCAAGGTGCCGTATTGTGTTCGTAGCTTATCCCACGTCATTCAACTCACATCTATATTATTATAGTAGGTTTTGATTTGTCGACGAACGTTCCTTTATAGCCTATTGAAGTATCTATTTTATTTAGGAAGTAGGACACAAGTTCTGTGTGTAACATCCTTGAGACGACGCAGACGATGTATTGTGTCTTAAGAGGTCGGTATGGTTCATTTACCATGTGTTATCTGGCTTAGCCATTGTGTGTGACCCTCGTTACTTAAAATGCGAAAAAGCTTTGACATTTTCTTCTAGTAAACCCTTGCTGAAGGTGTTAGACACATGAACGGAGGTTGATGGTTTACATGGGTGAATGAGTAAATGAGATTTCGGTAACCAGTTTTCGCGGACACATTTCATGATGTTTAATCATTGATGCAATGACAATAGTTAGTTGGTGTTTAGACTCAGCAATGTTATGGATGTTATAGTATAAAAATCTTCAAACTTTCAGGCTTTTCACAGGCTCTGACTACGTAATAAGTATTACTACACGGAAAACATTTTGTGTTGGGAATTGCGCAGTAGGCGCAATACTAGCGCAAGTGGCATTTGATCGATGTTTCCAAGCATTTGACGACGGCTTTACTACTACTGTTCCAGGATGGTGGAATGATAATGGTCAATGGGGGTGGAGTTGGCATTGGCAATCGGGATCGAGGAAGCCGCGGTGGATCCAGTCCCCATGGGGGCCCATACGGACACGATGACGGTCTTCGTCAGTCGGGCATGATACACCATGGTCAGCAAGGTCCTACCAGATATGCTCGTCCAGCGCCAAACTTCGGCGACGAACGTAGTCATCGTCAGTATATGGTTAGTTTTATATAGAACAACGATTTTTACGAAGATTCAACAAAGATCGATCAGCCGACCTGCCACGTAATGAATGAAGGCTGTTGCCATCTGTGCTTGACATTTATTAGTGTGTGTGTATTAGAAGCTTATTATTTTCAATAATTAAATATTACTGAAGACGATCCTAACTCAAATCAGACTGTATTATTATTATTACGGTTATCTTGAGCCGCCTTAAAGCCGTTCATCAATGTGTAAACAACCCCTACAGTTATATGTATGCTGTTTTAAAACGCATAATTTTTATTTAGAAACTGGAACTGCCCTATGTTTTAAGAAGTTTCTGATCTTTACTTGTTACGAAGAACCGTGTCTTCCACAACTAAATCATAGAGGTCACTAAGACTGTCTATCGGCTACTGTAAGGGTACTGTTAGTCAAGGTAATACGATTTAAATGGTTCACTTTGAATCAGTTCTCGAAGGCCATGCTCAACGTTATCTATGTTATTCTGTAGAAACTCCGAAAGAAGCTCGAATCACGCACACATACTTCGTCCGGTGGAGCCACACTCGGAGGTTTTAACAGCCGTGGACAGAAAGACGACACAAACAACAACAACAACGACACTACGACTAGTAGAAACAATAAGTGCAATGGCGGCACCGGTATCAGTGCATCTGAAAACAACTCAACGAATCAAGTACAGCATCCACACAATGTAACTTTAACCTGCCATAGCAACAGTGCGGCTGGCGGTAACAATGGCCATCACCACCATGCCCATCATCACCATCAACAACAGATGTCAACAGCGGCGATGGCGCCGCTAGCCACTACGGGGACAATTAGCGGTAGCTATAACAATAAAGCTAGTAACCATAGTAACAGCAGCAGCAGCAGCAGCAGCAGCAGCAGCAGCAGCAGCGGCGGCGGCGGCGGCGGCGGCGGCGGCGGCGGCAGCAGTGGCGGCAGCAGTATGATGACCAACAACAACAATAACCTTAGCGGAAGACAGTCTTCTTCGTCGACGTTGTCGTTAACAACGTCGACAACGATCGGACATGGAACAATTGCATCAACCGACGGTAATCGGAACTCGGTGAGTGAAAGAGCGCCAACACCGCGAAATCACTGCGCGAACAGTTGAAGTCCGCGATCATTTTTTAAATGTTTTTTCTAATTACTGATCAAGATGTTCTTATGTACACAGCTAATCAACCAAATCGGCCAACCAAATCAAAATACACATCTAATTTTCTATGTCTATGAGTATTTTCTGTTGCACTTCGTCACCTCTCCCACTGGGCGGTGCTTCGGTGTCACAAGTTATTATTTCACTTGCTATTGGTGTTTTCCAAACACATACAAAAATATTTTTTTCCGTTCTTACCTTCTTCTGTTTGCATATAAATTCACCTTCGAAAAGGTAGAAGTTTACAACTTATTCGAAAAAAACAATCTACTTATCGAAAAAAGTTATGCTTAACGATATGTCCGAGGGAAGATAAAGTTCCGCTCGACGAGGGCCTGCAAGTGATCAGTAACCATTCAAACTATGCAACATTGATTGACCTAGAACTGGTAAAAAAAAATGAGATAACAAACACTCCTGCGGTGTTTGCCGGTAACCAAAGGGAGCTATTTGGACCGGCTTGCCCAGCCCAATATTATCAAAACGTTATACATAACAAGCAGGCAAACAAGCAGTTTTCAATGATTGCTGAGTATGATTTATTCCAGTTAATGGCAAACTCTGTGATATTGAGCGGAAGTGGCGGTCAGCTGGAAAAGGAAGCTGTTCGCGGAGGCTGTAAAGGAGGTGCGGCTGGTGGCCACAAAGGCAGAGTGGCAGGTGGCCAGGGAGCGCAGGGACAAAGCGTTGGAGGGGTCGGCGATGACACTTCGTCGGTTTCCGAGAGCAGCAGCAGCAGCAATCAGGCCAACAAAAAAGGCAATTCCAAGGGTTCGTTCGATTAAATGAATAATAATAATTACGATATACTGAAACAAATGTGGAATTAGTTGGTGTGCATAAAAAATTATCGGTAGTTGTCGTGATTCATGTAAGCACTATGGGCTAGCCAGAAACTTGGTCCAAGCAATTTGATACACATGAAGAGTAGCGAACAGAAGCTTAAACGCATGCTCAAGAGAGTTAAGATTGCCATCTTGTATGAATGTTGTTCAGTGAGCGCTGAAATGGAGTTACGTGAGCTGTTGACGTGTGTAACCGCCCCAGAGGCAGTGCACGTACATGCTCGAAGCGTGCTTGTCACCTGGAATCCTCCCGACCCAACCAGCAGCCGTATGGGACAGCATAACTTCAATGCCATAAATGTGGCAGCCGTCATACGTAAGTTCCGATCGAATTTAACCATACGATGTTATACAAAAGCATTACAATAATGCTGCTGTCCTTTATTAACCTAGGCTTTACCAAACAGGTTACCTCTATTTTAATTGTGGATTTTTAGCGGAGCTTTCTTACGAGTTGTACGTGTCATTGGCACCCGGTGAAAAGAATAATGCTGGAGCACGGGAACGGGAAAGAGTTCGGCAGGTGGCCGCAGGACGAGTTCGAGAGTTTCGACTGGAGGGGCTGACTCCAGCTACCGAATATCAGGTCGCTGTACAGGCTGTGTCGGATAAGGTATGCATTATGCACAAGTACCAAATCATAGTTAGGACTCACAGATAAACGTATGTATATATTATCAACAGTGTATGCTAATCGTACGTATGTGTTCCTAGCACCGTGTAGTTAGGCGTGACTGTAACGTACACTGCTATTATTGCTTTTACGGCCAAATGTAGTTCATGCACGGGTAGGTTAGCTGTCTCCCAAATATCGATGATTGTCCGCACCTTTGGTCTTTTCTATGATGCTCTAAAACAACCGTTAACGCGAATTCGGAATCCCTGAAATTTAGCTCTTCTGCAGATTTCCTCAGTTAGTTTTGGTTTGCAACATTCGCTGCAGATAAAGGGTACGCCCTCAACGCCATGTGTATTCGAAACGCTCAAATGCGAACCCAGCACACCACTACCGCCGAAGCTCGTATCGCGCACCAAGAACAGTCTCGAACTTAAATGGCTATCAACTTCAGACAACGGTGCCAAGATTACGGAGTACGTGCTGTTTATGACTGAACTCAAGCTATCGGTTTCGTCGGCTGCTGACGCCGCTGCGCAGGACTCTTCCGAGGAACCTCATGGTGACTCCCAGGAGCGCCAGGAGGAGCAACTTGAAGTGTATCGGGGTCCAAACAAGAACTTCAAAGTATCGCGGTTAGCACAGAATACGACGTACCAGTTTAGAGTTGGTGCCGTTAACTCTGTCGGCAACTCGGAACTCTCACAGCCTGTCTGCTATTCAACGTGTGGGGCTGCCCCGCCGCGTCCAGATCCACCTCAGCTCGTCCGTTTGGGCAGCGACTTCATTGAACTGCGTTGGGATGCACGAAACAACGAGACATATGGCTTATACATGATGCAGGACGGCGCGGCACATGGATTCGTGGCGATTTATAACGGCAAAGAGAGTCAGTACCGTGCCAGCGATCTTTGTCGCAGCACCAAGTACTGCTTCAAGCTGAATGCACAAAACGAAGACGGTACGTCGGTCTTTAGCAACGTCGGAACTTATGAAACCCGCCCCGAAGTTCCAGGAAAACCTGGTCGGCCATCACCCACAAGCAAAGTGACACCACGTCAATGCGTCCTTAGCTGGTCACCACCGGGCGATTCTGGTGGTGCACCAGTTCAAGGCTATTGTCTGGAGATGTGTCCAGTAGCCCGTAACCAGCAAGGCTCCCAGCCGCCGTCTGAGTTCCAGCTCGTGTACACCGGCACCGAGCATCGTACTCTCGTGGGCAATCTTCAGCCGGGAAGCACGTATCGGTTCCGTGTGTTCTGCTATAGCGAAGCAGGGCAAAGCGCTTACTCGGAGCCGAGCTGCGTATGCACCCCTTGTGAGTGTCCTGGACAGTGTGGCCGACCAACGCTTCAGGGAAAACCAAAATCACATTGGATGAAGGTGCGTTGGAACGCCCCGGACAACGATGGTGGAGGTGCAGTTTACCAGTACGAATTGAAGCTGTGCAAACAGGACAGCCGTGCTGGTAAGTCATGAATGGTTTCATTCAGATGGACGGTAGAATATGATTCTTCTATAGGGTACATTTTTCTAAAAACGATTTTCTTCAGGTGTAATCGTAACCTAGCTAGCTAGCTATCTAGCTTATAGAATATAGCGTAATGTCAAAACGGCTCTTAAAGTGCAGCTCCGATCGATACTATTAATCATTTAGCTTTCTTTGTATTGAAAGGATAGAATTATTTCTTAAAGAACCACGTCGACAGAGAAATAATGTCAAGGGAATTTACCACAGTATGCTTAACTAATATATTCATGACTACAATCGTTACTGGGTAACAGACTCCGAGGAGCCGACTCCATCGCCATCACCTGAGCGCACACTACGCGGTTCTCCGCGCCTTGACGTCTCGCAGTCACAAACCCCCTTGGAGAATGGAGATTCGCCCTGGCTCATTGGCTATAAAGGGCCCGAACAAGAAGCCCAAGTGTCGGGCCTTATACCTGGATCACGCTATCGTATAAAAGTTCGCGCCTTTAATGCGGCTGGGCCTGGACCGTGGTCAGAGGTGCTATCAACAGAAAGCGGACCTGGTTGTCCAGGGTCGATCAATAATGCACGTATCGAGTCAAACAGTGGAGGTATCGTTGTCCTTGCATGGGATGCCCCCTCTAATGATGGCGGAGCTCAAGTCACTTGGTAAGAATCACTTTTCTAATCAGATATGGTTATGACACAGTGACGTAAGGATATCGTGTATATTTCAGATAGCGTTTGTAGAAAATATGTAACATAAATTAATTGTGCTTCGATTGCAGTTACGTTGTGGAACACAGAGAAGGTTCAATGGATATGACGGATTACGCCTTAAAGTCGGAAAATTACGGTTTCACTGAGGTAAGCCGTGGTGAGGGCACCTTGTTCGAGATGCGCGGTCTCAGTCCGAACACGACGCAGAACTTTCGAGTGGCTGCTGCCAACAGCGTGGGCCTATCTGCGTGGTCATCGTTGCTGACGTGTTGCACCCCCGCTGCAGTTCCGGCTGCTCCAGCCGCACCTCAGCTCGTTCACGTTGGCCACACTTCGGCCGTTATTCGCTGGTCGCCGCCTTTAACCGATGGAGGTGCGCGCGTTGAACGATACATCATCGACGTGTCCACCAGCAAGGGAACGACAGGCTTATCACTCATCAAGGTAACACTCGTAAGAATTAACAGGAAAAATGTATTTGTCAAGTCGGCACCCATGACAATATTGGATGACTGTGGCAAATCAATAATTATTTAGTATCATTTAATTGTAGGAGATGCCTGAGAGACAGGCGCCTAGTGGTGACGAAAGCGATGACGAGGATGAGCTTGAAGAGGATAAATTGAGCTACGTCGTGAGCCCTCTTGAGCCGGAAACCAATTACAGGGTGAAAGTGAGAGCCGTCAACCGAGTAGGCTTCTCAGCTGCTGGAACTAGCCTTAAACTGACGACACATTGCGAACCTCCACCTCCCCCATTGCTTGAGTGTTCCATCGTCGGACACAACTTCCTCAAACTGGTCTGGCGCGCAGAAGAGACCGGACCACGAAGTCCTCACAAAACAGCAAAGGACAATGGCCGTGATGGCAGAGATCACAAGTTTATCCAGTATTCATTAGAGATGGTTACTGCCAATGGGTAAAAGACATACTTACCATTTTGTAACTATTTCATATCCCAATTTTTGCCGATATATTATTACACATACGTAAAATGGTAGACAATACGGTTTTATTTTGACCTGTGAAGCTCTTTCTTGCTTCCAGCCACCTAGGCCTGGCTACCCTATGACATGAGAATACAATAAAGTGTATATGCTTCTTTTCAGAGCGACTCTTCTGTATCAAGGCCCCGTAACATCGTTCAAGGTCGTCAGACTTAAAGAAAACTCGAATTACGCCTTCCGGATTCGCGCCTCGAACCTCGACTCGGAGGGTGATTGGTCGCAACTTGTATCGTTCTCGACGTGTTTCGCCCCGCCCGCGGCTCCACCCGCTCCGCGCGTCGAGAAAGTCTCAGGCGAAGGCGAGTTTATTGTCGACTGGGCAGCTGCCACTTCACTATGGAAGTTTGCCGAACCTTGTCAATTCCTACTCGAGTTGGGCGAACACCAACAGACGCCTAGGGCTGCCACTGTCGGATCGGGCCTGGGTGCCAGTGGCGGCAATGGTGGGTCCAGTGCGGGCGGAAGCGTTGGGGCGGGACCAAGTAGTGGCAACAATGGAAACGACGCGATGGCCATATCTTCCATGGGCGCCAGTGAACGCCCATTAACCTGGACGGAAATCTACCGTGGCAGCGAGGAGCGAACGCGCATCTCGGTTGCGCCCAGTGCATTCACTGGTGGTGCGGACGAGCTGCGCTTCGTTCGATTGGCGCAGCTACGGCTCATCGACGTTGACACGAATATTAAAAGCCCATACTGCCAGCCCGTACCGCTGGTAGGCAGAGCCGCGAGGGCCAAGGCGTTACCGAAGGCGGCCAGACCGCAGGCTGTGGCCGATCTGGCATCGGTCGTCGGCGCGCAACAACACCATCATTATCACGGTAGCGGCGGTAGTCATGGTTACGGTCACGGCCATGGTCAACATCAACAAGGACACCAGCATCAGGCGCCGCAGCCGCAGCAATTCAGACGCAACAGGTTTGTTTCAGGATCTGCCATTAATTTAAACGTCCCTGCATAAGGTTGCACGTATCATGCATACATACATACATACATACGTATAACAACGATTGGTGATAGAGCTAGTACCACAATATACATTATACTAACCGTCATATTCTATAAAACGTTACCAGATTTTACCTGTACCGCACATACATATTCAGAAAACATTGTAACCATGTGTTTTCATGTTCATCATTTTAGCGTGCAGTCGGCCGCCGTCGAGCCAGCAAAAACCCCGCGGGCTATTGGCCAGCTGGGAGATCACCATTGGGCAGCCATTTTTGTGCTGGGCTTCGCGCTTGCTGCTATTCTGGTCGCTTTCCTACTGGAGAAATTCGTCCACGTTTCAAGTTAGAGTGGATCATCATCACTGAGAGGATAATCCAACTGAACGTATGATGATATCTTGCGTTGAAAACTGTAGCACAAGTAGAAGGGGTGAACATTTTTCGCAGCTCATCAAAACGCCGTTCAACGAATGAATGAACTTACTAAACCTGTAAAAACAGTTACAGTCTTAGAGGTTTCAATGGTCCAAAAATATAATAGAATCCAGCAACGTTGGCGTGCTGTTATAAAGCAGTGACACTGTCGATTATAGGGAAACAGTAAGCAAACGGAACCTTGCATATAACTGAATTGCTAGGAGTGAATCATAGCGTTGACTGAATGTACCGACCATATATTGAAAGGTGCTGCAACATGCCCGATAGCTGTACAAAATCGAAACTGGTTAAGAGCGTAGACGGATCGAACGAAGCCGAAGGGTGAATTAGTGAAAACGTTACTAGAAGCAAATGAAAATAGAACATGGTCAGATGGGAAGTCGATCGTATGCTTTCTGTATGTATTAGGGAGAGAGCCCATATGGAAACCCGGTGAATGTCTGTGCAGCACAATAGGCAACGATGACGGAAGTGAGGACGCACCACGTGAACACGCTACAAGTGTTCTCGCAAAAAGTGCAATGGATCTCCATGCAAGAGCGTATGATTACGATATACGAAAAGCAAATGGCAGGACTGCATTAAAGCCATTGAAATTTTGAACAGTGACTCGCTCTGTTGCAGTTCGTTCTAATTAGCAGAAACTAATGAAAGCAGGCAACGAAACGTTAACGTGAGCCTCTGACCTATTAGTTGTATGGTTGTCTGAATCGAGGGCGATATATCATATTAAAAAATAAAAAAAACCTTAGGTAGCGCCCGGGACATTTCATAGTGGTAGGTCGAGAGGTGTGTGCCTCGTGGTCGCCGATTTTCTTCGCATCGAAAGCGAAGAGTGAAGCACAAGGTGGTAGGAATGAAGCATATGATGATGATGTCAAGAACAAATCCTAGAAGGCCAAACTGATATAGAGAGAAAGTTCCATTGAAAGAAAATATGAACTAAATGCGCAGTTTATGGACAATAAACGCGTAACCCAGCGGCTCTCAAGGAAATCCCTTCGTAGCGCGCTGATACCGACATTTCACGAAGAATTCTCAGCTCAGTCAGGAATAAGAGATATGGCGGTAGCAAACGAAAAAAAAACAGCAAATTAAAGCACTAGTATTTCCTGCGGAAAATTTTCTAGCAGGATTGTCCTGTCCTGAGAGGGTTTGCAAGCGCGTATGAAAAAGTGTCTTCTAAAGGAGTCATCAGAAAGTCTCATATCAGGACGCCCCGCGGAACTTCACAATTAAGCCTATAAGAGGATTTCTTGCAGAAAACCTTGCAGAGAGGCATGTTGCACAATTGATTGTAACATTGCCTTTCGCAGGATTATCTGCCAGAAACACCTCAAACAGAAAATATCTGAAGAAGGTTTTTTGCTTGCAAACCTATCCAAAACGCTTCTTGTAGCAAGATTCCCTGTAAAGATAGGCATGACGAAGGTTAACTAGAAAGTAGATGCGGCGGGATATACGAGACGCTATAAAAAAACGTGAGCCACAATATTAACAGTTACGGAAGCAGCATACATACATATATATATATATATATATATATATACATACATATATATATGGATAAGAACGACGCACGAGATGGAGTACTCAAACAGTTGAGGAGCTACTCAGGAGAAGTCATTATATAACAATTAGAGTTACTATATGAAATTACAACCTGCATGAAACAAAACCGGCTGTACGCGAAGAAGAACGCCGGTAGAAGTCTAATGCGGCCTAATGCGCGAAAGTCGATAACTCATTGTTCGGACCACGTTCGGGTCTTATAAGTGTT